>NC_142500.1:15076602-15412110 GCF_965113065.1 Corylus avellana | reverse complement strand
AACACACCCCTTTCTTAAGATCTTATTCACCTTTTTTTTCAAAAAAAAAAAAAAAAAAATTAATTTATATATTTTATATATTTATATTTTTGTTTAAATTTTTTATTTGGAGGTATTTATGTCTTTTAATGAAATTTAACGTTTAAAAGAGAATATTTCATCACATTTAAGAAGTTTGACCAACGAAATGAGAGTTTTAGAAAGAAAATAGTAGTCTGATAGGATCGAGTTTCATGGAAGAAATTGATAATATGTTGTAGTTGATAGAGAAAAATGTAATTACTCCAATTTTATTTAATAGCCATGATTTAAAGTTGTCAATATTTCTCTTGAAGCAGTAAAACACAATTCACTTTCAATAAAAACATAAAAAACTACATTACATATATAGAACTTCATATATATATATTCAATCTCTACCATTCAACTTCATGATGAAGATGATCTCCCATAATTCTATTACCATTTCCATCGCCATTTTCGTTGATCTTTTTCGAGTTAAAAGCACCATTAATATTCACCAAACTCTTTGGAGTTCCAAATGAATAAGAGTGGCATATGAGATTGGTAGGAGATTGGTCTCCTTGCAAAGCAATGGATTCATTAATCTTCTCATCTCCTTCATTCTCTCTTCATTCTCTCTGTACTTGTTGAGGTAATTCTTCAAGGGTCCAACGTAATTCTCGAACCCCAGTGTCGTCATGGCCCACAAAAGATCGTCGCCGTTGATTGTCTTCCTCTTCTCTCTTTGGCACTTGTCGGACGCTTCGCCGGTGATGAAGCTTATGTACTCGGAAACGCATTCTTGCAGGGGCGGAACTAGGATTTGAGGTATGGGGGGACGGAATTTTTTTTTTTTTTTTTTGGGTTGGGGAAATGGACGGACTCGTATACAAAAGCATATAGATACACATAATCTCTTTATATATATGTTTGTATAAAATAAAAGCATAGAAGTGTTACATCTAATCTCATGGCATCATAAATACATAATAATATAAAAAAACTAGCAAAATAGCTTAGAATAAAAAAAAAATTTTAAAAAAAAAACTAGCAAAATAAATTAAACACGATTTATAGGGTTTAAGAAAAAAAGTACCTTTGAGTGTTAACTATTTTTTGTAACAATCCCCACAAGCCCCAAATAACAAGAAGAGAAATGCTAAAAGTCGAGTCAAACAATGGTGCAATCATAAATGATTAAACCATTTAATTTGTGATGTCAAAACAAATATTATAAACCTAAATGACGTCAAAATAACTATTCAAAAAACTGATTGTTGGTTTTTTTGGTTGTTGGTTAGAAGCTGCTCAAAGATCCAAAACCATTTAACTTTTTCCATTCACATATTCAATCAAAGTCCTAAATCCAATTGAGTTTTTAATTAGAAGCGAACTAGAATATAAATGGAAACTAAATGAATTGGGTATTTTAGGTTTTTTATATTGAAGGAGGGGACAAAGTTTTTTTTTAAAAAAAAATTAAAAAAATAAATAAATAAAGGGAAAACAAATATTATTTTTTTGGGGGGAGCAAAACTATAAAAAATAATTAAAATGGACACATATATTATTTTGGGGGAGCAAAACTAAGAAAAAAAAAATTAAAAGGGGATACAAATATTATTTTGGGGGGACAAAATATCATTTTGGATGGACAAATTTATAAAATGGGTAGATTTTTAAGGCAATTTAAGAAAATTTGGAAAGATTTTGGGGGGACATTCGTCCCCCAACACAAGCTGTAGGTCCGCCACTGCATTCTTGGACGGTCTCTTTGGCTTCTTTGGATATTTTGGCGTTTGCCGGGAGTGATTTTTTCATGATGCGGCTGACGTTGGCAATGGGGAGGAACCTGTCTTGTTCTTTTGAGGAGCTGACGTCTGATGACATGTCCCCCGACGAGGGGCTCCCCAGTGGGCTTCTTTTGCTTCTTTTTCCGGTCATGGAGGCCGGAGAGAATTTGTGGGGGAAGATGAAAATATATGTGGGTGCAGAGATTGTGGAATCTAATGTGAGGGAGTTTGGGCTTTTAAGCTTACAGAAGTGGGGCCAAATTAAGAAGAAAAGTAATAGAAATGTGGAAAGGGGGTTTGATGTGGACAAGATATAATAAAAATTAGGGAAAATTTCATAAACCCGCTCTTGAACTCTTACTTATTTTTGAAAAGATTCTTTTAAAGATTAAAAACTCTCAATTTTATTTTTTACTAGTTGTATGGAACTAGTCATGTGTCATTGGGTGATTGAGCGTGACTGTCATTCCTTGTCGTGCAAGAGTACATGCTCATCGACAAGGTGAGGACGTTGCCTAATTTTTCACCGAAAATAATGCACCCCCACCCCCCCCCCCCCCCCCCCCCCCCCTCCAATTCGCCTCTAGCAACTAATTGTTCTGGCCTTTGGCCCCTATTCATACTGATTTCGGCATGTACTTAGTGAAAATCATTTGCGTCTTGCTCTTTCTATGTGTCATTTAAGTAACGCGGATTTTTTAGGCCTTCCATCTTTTCCTTGATATATTAAAAGATAAGCTTATGCGGGGTGTTGACAGCTTGTTAATTAAATTTATGTTGTCGGTATATATTAATATGACAAGACTCAAAGAGAAAACAAATATTGGAATTAGCTAGCATTTAACAAACTTATGCAAGCTTGGTCAATCATTGTTAAATCATAGCACTTTTCTGTGACAATTACCTACACAACATCATGAATCAAGTTGGTCAATCATTGTTAAATGATAGCACTTTTATGTGACAATTACGTACACGCCGGTGTATACTCTAAGGTCTTGCCCTAGGTGCCTTAGGTGATTTGTTTTGGTTTGGAGGCTTCTCTTCACCAGTATTCTGATATCTTAAGCTATTCCAACTACATTGTTATGTATTTTAGCATGTCTTAATTATTTGCAAGCAATTATTAATATCTAGCCTGGCCTAGGATTGATCCAGATTCCTCCTCCTTTGTCAAACCCTTAATTTGTTTCATTATTAATGTGGATTTCATAAAATACTTTAATGTGAATGATTGGAAGAACCCATTAAAAAAATGGCCATTTTTTTTTTTTTTTTACATTAATTAAGCTCAAGACTACATAGCTTGCAATCGACATGGAGTTAAAGACAGTTTCAGTGTATATATATATATATATAAGTTTAAAATAAAATAAAAAATATGGGTGTTTGTGTAAAATGTATTCTATTTCTGTGTGTAAGGGATTAGTGATTTTCACGGGAGTATTTATTCCTAGGAATAAACTCTTATCAAACAAATGAATGACTATTTCATAGGAATAGCCATTTTATTACAATGGTATATTCTGCAAACCAAACGGGCATTAAGGGTATTTTGGTATTTTTTTGTAGCTTTTATAAGGAGTTAACGCCAAAAGCCAATGAAGGAAGTAGATTGTATCAAATTAAAAGTTTGAAAAGTGAAATTGAGAGCTTTTGAATTTTAAAAAGTCTTCTCAAAACGTGTAAAAATTCAGAAGGCCTTTTGTGAAGTTTTTCTAAAAATTAAAATAAATATATTGTTGATTAGTTAGAACAATTACAAAGGATATTGGTGTGAAAGTGTAGAATTGCTTTCATGGTTGACTCTTTTTCTGTTACATTTTTTTTTGTTGCTAATTCAATTTCTTCTTACTAATATTGTAATTAGCAAGATAGCTCTCATTTATATTTATATATAAACCACAAAACAATCATTTAAATATATATAAGTTTTAAAGAGGCTCGTGACAAATGGCTTGTTTAACAGCTCCCCTTTACCTGTTCATATATCTTATTAAATTAACATATATTTTCTGAAAACCGTCTCCAACTGCCTGTCGCTTGCAATCTATATAGTCTAGAGCTTAATTAATATAAATAAATAAATAAATAAAAAATGGCCATTATCATCTACACTCGTTCCTCTGGCTTTGCTAGTGTAACCGTTTTAATAAGTTGATTCGGCCCGTTAAATGTC
This sequence comes from Corylus avellana, assembly GCF_965113065.1. Classification (NCBI taxonomy): domain Eukaryota; kingdom Viridiplantae; phylum Streptophyta; class Magnoliopsida; order Fagales; family Betulaceae; genus Corylus; species Corylus avellana. Next base: position 15,408,135 of record NC_142500.1, on the reverse strand, counting down.
TCGGGCTTGAGCTGGACTTACTGGGCCAAGGGTTGAGGGCCCAATTTAGTACATATTGGAAATGGGCTCAGGGCCTACTCGGATGACGGCCCAGGAGATGCTTCTACTTCCAAACGACCAAACTTCTCTTCGCTGAGGTCGGAGATTGCGAGGAGCCGAGGACACAGTGAGTCTGAGAGAGGCAATGTTCTGCGCACTGAAATTGCGCTTCTCGTGCGCCGCCATTAAACCAAACTCGAGAAATTACAGCTGCCCAATTGACATCGAGTCGCGTTGTCAGTGCGATGTTCGGAAACCGGTCGGACGGTTCGCATCTGTGTCGATACAAGCGGAGTACAATGCAACCGCAGCATCTGAGCCGTCGGTCCTTTCGCATTACACATCGACCCTCGGATCCTCGTCGGCGTCTGCGCTTCAGCTCAACCAGTGGAACCTCACCCACCGTCACATCCTCATGCTCCAAGTCGTTGCTTGCGCGGTATTGCTTTTTTGTTCATTTTAATTTCAATTAAATTGAACAAGGTAGACAATTTCACTGAAAATTATCGAATTGTTTTGTTCAATCTAGGCAATTCAATCGCTTTTCATGTTTGCTGGGGAAATGGGTGTTTTGATTCTTTAAGGTTTCAGCTTGGTGCGGTAGACATTAGTCTATTATCGATCAGTTGTCTGGTTATGGAGTTTTAGTTTTTACGTAGAACGGTAGAAGGGGCATTTTGAAGGATGAATTATATGGTGTGAAGGCTTGTTGATGATGATTCTGGGTTTTTAATTTCTTCAAAATCTCATACATTGGCTCTGATGGAATTGCTTTTTAGAGAACTTACTTTACATGTTCAGAGACTTTCTCAATTTAGGCTCCGTTTGCTTTGACTAAAAGCTTTTGTTAAAACATTTTAAGCAGTTTCTTGTATGGCTGCACTGGCTGCGCTTGAAAAACTTGATAGCCCTAACACATTTTTGATCAAGCGTAAAACAGTTTACTGTTTTTCCTTTTTTTTTTTTTTTTTTTTTTTTTTTTTTTTTTTTTATAATGACCGGGAACTCGCTCATGTCAAGTAAACCCAGGACCCATGCCTCGCACCCCTCTCCGCATGGACCGGTTAATTCGCAGACTTTGCGTAGGGGGCTGGCCCCAAGAGGCAGTTTGTATTCGGTGGGTTTTACACTTTTTTAAGGCATAAAACATTTTCTGTCCATAGATCCTCTCTTCAAACACTCTGTTCTAGTCTTCAAAAGCTCTGTTCCAGTAAATACCGATACCATGGCACATAACACTCTCTCCCACTGGCACCAATTCCCATCGAAGCTACCCCCGCAAACGGGAAAACATTTTCCATGCGAATCATAAAACAAAAAATGTTTTCGCAAGAACATTTCAAAGGTGACAGCCAAACACTGAAAAATCTGTAGTTTCTTTGAAAAATATTTTCGGCTGAAAACATTTTACGTCGAAATAAACAAAACCTTAGTGTTTTTTAGTGATAACTTGTGGTGATTCTAGTAGATGTGCATTCCTTTTGTAGGCTGCAGTTTCAGCGACCTGGCTCTTTTGCTCTGCAATACCGACTCTTATGGTATGTAATCTTAAAAACATTTCTTCTTTTATATAATGTTCCCATTTATTTGATGTTTATGTATCAATGTGACCAATGTGGCATATTGAAGGCTTTCAAGAGAGCTGCGGAATCTCTAGAAAAGCTTATGGATGTTACAAGGGAAGAGCTTCCTGACACAATGGCCGCTGTTCGGTTGTCTGGCATGGAGATCAGTGACCTAACAATGGAGCTCAGTGATTTGGGGTTAGCGCCATAGATAACACACTCTTCTGCTTCTTCTTTTTTTGCTACCTCTATTTTGTATATAACGTTTCAAATTCACTTGTTTGTTGATTGTTGTGCAGCCAGGAGATTACACAAGGTGTTAGAAGCTCCACTCGAGCTGTTCGTGTAGCCGAGGAGAGGTTGCGCCAGTTGACAAACATGGCTCCATCAGGTTATCTATGTCTTCTGTAGCTTTTCATGGTTTAATGTGATTCTTCAATTGATTTGGAGCAACGAATTTTACTTCGTCTTTACTTGTTTAGCTTCGCTGCAGGAGGTAGCCGCGCCGAGAACTGACGAAACAGTACCAGTGTTGGCTAGAACTGCGAGGGGTATTAGAGAGGGAATTGTGAAGGGTCGTGCAATCCTGCAAATGTTTTTCACTCTCACCCAATTTTCTAGGTTAGCCCTCAACTATTTCACTAAACGAGCTAAGCGGTAGACCCTAGGATTTGTGAGCTTAACAGTGAGAGACATCAAACATGTCTTTTGTACATATGTTTCCTTTCCATTTTTTTGTTCTCTCCTTTTAATTTTCCTGCAATCTCAATTCAGCTGTTTTCAATTAGTATAGTTGTTGAGGTTTTATCTTTCAGTGTGTTACGCCATAGACCTACAATGTAAAGTGGATCGAAGTAGCCTTTGATTTCTTTAATCTCTGCTGTTACTTGCAGAAAGTTTGTTGTAGCCTTTGTCAATGCATGTACCCAATCTCAGCTTTCTTTGAACTCTGTGGACAGAAATATGCTGTGGTCTCTTGTCATTCAAGTTATCTTGAGCCTGATTGAAGTTGTTTCTTTCTTTCTTTCCTTTTTAATGGAATTTTTGAAGGTCACTATTTACTTTCAGACAGATAACTTTATATTCTGTAGACATCATGGAGATATAATTGGTAATAGACTTGTTCTCCTCGTTGACTCCTTGATGTTTGAGGGTTAAGATGATGTATTGCAGAAAATGTCAATGCTTATATATATAAAGAGTTGGGAAGTGGGAGAAAATGGTTGGATATAAAGAGGGAAGAGGTGGGGCAAGAAAAGATATTGTAAAATTGATGTCAACAATAGCTGAAATGAAGCGTGTGTTGTTGCTGGAGGCCTATGGGGATATCATTGCAATAGACCTTGCATTGCATGCCCATGGTTTATAACAGGAAATTGCAGTAATATTACCGTATGAAGGTGACACAAAGGCTGGACAGTGGCTATTATTCGGTTCATTTGAACTGGAGAAGATTATGCTCCATTTTTAATTGGGATAAAGCGTGTTAAATTAATTGTAAAATTAGAATTTCAATTGACTTGATATTACACTAAAAACTCAAATAATAATAAAGTGATATTTTTTCATCATAAAATTTTTTTTTAAAAAAAATGTGCATACGGGTTTTTTTTTTTTTTTGACATGTTCGCACAAAATGAGGAAAAAAAATTTAAACTATGAATTTTCATTTTATTATGTGTGGTTCTAGTCGATTGAGCTACCTCTTGAAGATGCTGTACTGCTACCGGTATTATTATGGTACCGGTATTATTATGGTAGTAGTAGACAATAACACATGTACTACGGTAGCATATATGTGGAAGCAAAACGCATGCACACGTGGTCGGTCGGATGATGACTAATTTAATGGACTGACATCGTTGTTCGTGGCCAGGCACGTAAAAAGAAGAGCCTCATTGATTCAAGATATGCAGTCGCAGATAAAAGAGATTCTCTGCTTCGGTTGAAAAGCCGAATATCTCCTTCACGACTCACGAGGGAATGGCTACAAAATTACCCCTCCTTTTTAACCTCACCGCCACCCCACCCACTCAACAAGAATTGTGGCTTTTGCTGTGAGATTGCATAGTAATTACTAGGGGTGAAATTTAAAACCGCCTAACCGCAACCGCTAACCGCTAACCGTTATAACCGTTAACCGCTAACCGCCTAACCGCCTAACCGCTTTGAAAGCGGTTAGTAAAAACCGCTAACCGCCTAGGCGGTTGCGGTTAGCGGTTAGTGGGTTTTGGAAATCCGCTAACCGCTACCCGCTTTTTTTTAAATATAATATATATTTATATATTATATATATATAATAACAATAAGTTGTGAGTTTATGAACTTTTTTTGGTTGATTGAAATGAGCCTCAAGCTTCAAGTTTAACCATATATGTTGGTTTGTTTGGTTGTTTGTGAGTTTATGAATTTGTTTGTGTTTTATTTTATTTCTATGTGTGAGTTTATGAACTTACTTGTGAGTTTATGTATAAGACTACAAGTGAAGTGATGATTTTGTTGTAATTTTATTTGTATATTATATGATGTGTAGATTTGTAGAAGGTGGCCAACAAGATTTTGGCATATAGCAATTTTTAATGCTAAAATGGCCATGGAAAGGGAAAAAAAAAATGTTTAAAATGAGAAAAAAAATGTTTAAAGTGAGCCCAAAACCGGCCCAAACCCGGCCCAAAATCGGTCCAAAGAAAAAAGCCCAAAAAAAGCGGTTAGAAAAAAAGCGGTTATTCCAAAGCGGTTAACCGCTAACCGGGCGGTTAACCGCTACCCGGTTAGCGGAGGCGGTTAGTAAAATTTACTAACCGCCTAGGCGGTTGCGGTTAGCGGTTTTAGCCACTAACCGCTAACCGCAACCGCTATTTCACCCCTAGTAATTACCCACTCAAAGCTATAAGATTGCATGGACATTTCCAGTCATTTTCCTGCTGGGATGAATAGTAATTAATTCAAATAATGTGAGAAAGAAAGTTAATTTGAGAGGATTGTTTGATTATTTGTTTCGCTAAGTAGATTTTATATTAATTTTATTATATTTATTATTATCTGAATTTGCTAAGAGCATCTGCATTGATAGTCATTTTAGCTACTTACAATGCAACGTTTTGTATTTTAGCCATTAGTTTTTTACTATAATCTCTAACTGAAACATTTATTCAACTCTTTACTTTCTTTAAATAGGGAGTCAGAAATGAGAGAAAATAATAAAAAATAAGTAAAAAAAACTAACAAGGTGCTACGTGAAAGTTCACTATTGTAAATTTTAGTAAAAATTTTATTTTGAAGTGTCTGCTGGAAGAGAAAATCAGCTATATTTAACTATAAAGATTTATTTAGAGCATCTGTTGAAAATGCTCTAACGATCCCAAGAGTAAATTGCTGAAAATACGAAACTAGAAAAAAGGAAACTATATATTCAAAAATTTCACAAGTGGAATTTTAGTTTAAAAACAGGAATCCAATGTCCACCCCTTTTATTCTAATTTAAAAAGGCAATAGAGAGCGGCTAAAGAGACTACTCTACTTGAACATGACCATAGTATCAAAGTGACTACCCTATTTTTTTTTTTCTTTTGAGCGCAACCATCATAGCCATGATGACATCAATGAGACCCATAATAGCTTACACTAATCAGGCATAAAAATTTGTATTCGAAACTCATACCATAATGTATATCTAACTACTTAAAAAAAAAAAAAAAAAAAAATTTAAGGGCGTGTTTGGCATTGTGATTTCATAAACAAAAATTACAATGTGAAGATGCAAAAAACTCAAGTAAGAAGGTGTGTGTTTGAAATATAATAAATGTACAATTTTAAAGACTAAACTACGATTTTATCAAACATTTAACTGCAAATCACATTTTAAAATCACAAACCCAAATGAATCTTAAAATCATTAATGGTATCCCATATTACAATAGGGATCTGCTCATTTGTTTTGACTCATCATGGTACGGGGCTCGTGGTTATGCATTTTACCTCTATACTATGAAACATATCATGGACAGTTGGGAAAACGAAAAACGACAACGATGTTGAAAAACATCACGGGAATAATTTGAAATATATATATATATATATATATATATATATATATATATATATATATATAGAGCATTAAATACCAGAAATTAATTCTAACTGACGTACAGATTAATTAATTCCTTGGCATATCCTTATATAACATTAACGTTAATTATCACGACCACAACAGAAAATAAATAAAGCGTACAAATTAAACCCGTCGAGAATCGAGAAAAAAGGTCTAAGATGAAGATTCATTGATTTGACCACCTCCCCCGGAGCTCAATGGCGGTCTTGGTGGCCTTCTTGAAGCCATTGATGACCTTGTGGTGTTCACTACAAACTCATCTCCCTGCATTATATTCAAAACACATTAAATAAATCTTTCTTTAAATTTGTGTGTGGGAGAGAGAGAGAGAGAGAGATTTACAGTGAATTTTATCTCTCTTTCTGCATGTGAAGTAGTAGGATGATGAGCTGTGTCGTCGTCATAACCAAGGCACTTAAGACAAGCTGTGATGATTTGTTCAGAGAAGAAGCAAGGACTGTATAAAAAATACCATTCTTTTCTATTTGTTTGCTCCCCAGCCATGGCTTCCTCTTCTTTCTTCTTCTTCTTCTTCTTCTTCTGTATCTTTTGTCTCTGGTGGTTGTACGGTGGAGTTATTGTCTCACTTGCCACTTCTTATGTAGGACGTCTTTTAAGAGGCACCTGCCACTCTTTACATAAATTATAAATTTAAAAAAAAAAAAAAAGATAAGATAAAGATGTTTATTTTTTATTATAGTAAATTTTACTATACTTATATATGGTTTAAGATTAATTTAAATTTGAATGTACATCTACCATTATCTAGATACAAATGAGTTTGATTTTTAATTTTCTATTCTAGATTTTATCTTTATTTCTCTCGGTCTTCTTGGTTGATTTGGTTTCTGTTGTAGCTAGATTTGTCTTCTTGATTGCTTGCGGTTCTTTGATTTTTGTTGAGTTTTTTTTTTTTTTTTTCAATAATTTTTTTAATTATCCAAAAAAATAAAAAAATAAAAACCAAACAACATGTACAGTAACTTCCTTTTGAGTCATTGTTTATTTGTTCTAAGGGTGTCAATCCGGTCGATAATAACCGGCCACCAACCGGTAATCGGGTACATTGTCATTGTCTTGGTAGTTTTTGGGTAAATTGTGGCAATTGATAGTTTGAGGAATAGATTGTCATTGGAGTGGTAGTTTGAGAGGATTAAGTGGACTTTACCCTTTTATTTTTTTTCTTTGGGTTTTTAGGGCACTTTTAAAATGTACTACAAAAACAAAGAACAACCATAACTAAGCATAGCTGATTTAGCTAAAAAAACTATAATTATTTTTTTAAAGGGAAAAAATGCCTAAATAAGGCCCAATATCCAAAATAGGCTCAAAATGCACAATTTTTTGAAAATGCAGATCCCGGTTGGGATAACCGAGTACCAACCAGTAACCGGCCAATTATTAAATGACTGGGTAACCGATTTTCTAAATTTAATAATCGGGTCCGGGTACCCCGGTTACGGTTACCGAGGGGTGTCGATGCGGGCGGTTTAACCGCTTAACCGTATTAACCGCCCAACCGCTATAACCGCCTAGCGGTTTGCAGTTATTGGGTTTACTAACCGTAACTGCTAACCACTTTTTTATATAATATATTTTTATAATTATAATTATAAAAATATTTATACATATAACATAATCACTTAATCATTAAATCACAATTTGAATATTAATATATTATCAGTATAATTTATATGATTATATCACATGATTAATTGATCATTAAATCATTTGATTATATAATAACAAATTATACATATATAATATGACATAACTTATAAGTATACAAATTCATACTAATACAACAATTAAATATCTAGATACTTATTCCCAATGTATGTTATAAACTTATAAGTCTATATATGTTATAAGTTTATATAAGTCTACATATGCATATGAATAATATAAATGTATAATATCAATATTTAATCATATGATTCAATGACAATTCAAATACTTTATTCAAGACCTAAAGTGAATCATATTATTAATGTGCAATGATGATATGATTCGTATAATATCAAATTAAGTAATTGACATTGGATTAAACAATGACGAATGTGTTACTTATAAACACAATTTAAGTATTAATGTATTATCATTATATGTTGTGACAGTTGTCTGAATTTTGAACTTTTTTTTATATGTTGTGTTGAATTTTTTTTTTTTTTTTTAAAAAAAAGAAGTTAACCGGTTATGATTTAATATTTAAGAAAATTTCTTTAAAGTACAAGTAAATGTAAATTTTGGGTCAAATATTTTTGATTTTTCAATATTGACTCTTTTTATAGCAATTGGGCCCAAGAAGACACTAAATTTTTTTTTTTTAAAGGGTATATATATATATATATATATATAAAAAGCCCAAAAAGGCAAAAAAAAAAAAAAAAAAGGCTCAATTTTGAAAAAGCAGTTAGCGGGCGGTTATCTATTTCACCAACCGCTAACAGTTAACCGCTAGGCGGTTAGCGGTTGCGGTTAGTGAAATTTACTAACCACTAAGGCGGTTACGGTTAGCAGTTATTGTCGATAACCGCCTTGACACCCCTAGGGCCCAGATAATCAGGACCGGGTTAACACCCTTAATTTGTTCATATCATACCACATGATTGCCATAATTTTAGTAGTAATCTTTATTATCATTAATGAAACGTGGGAGCTAAAAATAATCATCCCATCAAATAAATATATGAAATTTACAAATCCTTAAATTCATTTCAATTCAACCATAGTAATGTTATATACTGGAATGGAGGCTCACGATCTTATCTTAATTCTCATTGATATATACAAGTAGCTCAAGGGAAATGAGTGTTACTGAAATGGATAATTACATTCGCCACTAGTCCAATAACCAACCGGCCCAATATCCAAACAGCCCAAGCGTGATTTTAGGGTCATTTAGGGACCCGCGAGCCTAGCAAACACCTTACATTCACCTCATGATCATGAAACAACAAATCGCACTCCTTAAAAGAGAAAAAACGTCCATCCAAAGGAATCACCTAGAATAAGAATACCTCCACTAAAGGCAAGGATAGTGATAAGGGAATGCGAGTGTTAAAGGAAATTTACAACATGATCAAATTCCCAATCAGCCAAATAAATCAATAATTGAAGATACTTGCCGTACCTAAGCATCCAATCAAACCAAAACCACATCCATATAAAATTGGCTAAAGAATATCGTCTCATTCCCTAATCTTCATCTATATCTTTCATTCTCACCCACCCCATACATTTACTAACTTAAGTATCGGAAGTAGTATTACCGCCCCTCACCCTCATTCGTGGCACGTTATTTGGACGTTTGATTGTATTGTAGAAATCTCGAATCGAGGACTAGGCATGTGTAGTCACTAGTTGATTTTTGGTATTAACGCATACCACATGGTTTTTCTTTTTTTTCTTTTTTTTTTAAAAAATCCCCTAAAAAATTGCTTACTCGAAAATAATCAGGAATAACATCACCCACATGTTTATTTCGCAATATGTGGGTTTATTTCGCAATACTAACATAGTAACCAGTCTAACTCCAATTAACCTTTAAATTTATTTTTTTAACTATAAATGATCTAAAAGTTGGTTGAAACTGCCGTATTAGTATTATAAAATAATTATTAAATAAAAATGTAATTTCTAACCCTATCCTTTCACCCAGCTATACTCATTAAGTTCCTTATCAAAATTCCCTCGTTTTGAATTTGCTTGAATCTCCTGAATTGGCATAACATGATTGAATATGAGATAAATTCAAATTTTAAGAAACTCAATCATGTTGTGCCACATCAGTTTGTAATTTTTTTTTTTTTTATAAAATGTGTTTGTAAACCTAGTATTTTCCAATATTTTTAGCCTACACCAAAAAGTTAAAAAATAAATAAATAAATCTCCACTAAAACGAATGCAACCTCATATCAAATTCTATAAATTTAATCTATAACTATCTAAAACAAAAAAAAAAATCATTACTATTATCTACAGTACAAACAAAATAAGAAAACTCTCATCAAGGATTAATGGATTGAAGAAAGAATTTCGTAAATGGTATTTTTTTTTTCTTTTTTTTTTTTGGGCTTGTACATTAGCTTTCTCTTCTCTTCCTCTGTTCCTTCCTTTTTCTTTGCTCTGGGGTTGAAGAATTATCAGAGCTGAAGTCTAAGCCTAAACACTTTAAAAATGCTAATCTAGCCAGCCTGAAATAATCGCAAGGGTGATGATATGTATGGGTTGCTGACGACCCCAGCTCCCTTTCTGTATTCTCTTCTCCTCTCACTAATCTTCTACTGGTGCTTGTTGCTATCTCCCCTTTTATCACTTCTTCTCCAACCTGCCCAACATCTTACAGTTAGATTATAAATTAAATAATTAAATTTATAATTTCTTGTCAGAAAAAAATAATAATAATAAATTTTATCAATAAAAAATTCCAAAGATAAATAATAGGTTGAAAATTTTAAACCGTGAGTGAGATCGATTATCTATAAGAAATTGACAAAAGAACCGACAACGTTAACATTTTCAACTGTCTGTTCTTCTTGGTCAATTGTGATTGTACCGGTATTTTTATGGGCCCAGCTGGCCCAAGAGATCTCGGGCAGCAAATTGCTGATGATTCGGATCCGCACCGATAGTGAACCATTTATAATGGGTCTAATCACTTTTCCCAGAACATCTGAAGAACAAAATGGGAAGAAGTCTAAACTGTTTATCTAGTAATACTGCTTCTCAAAGCATTAAGAAAATGGAAGAATACCTTCCTTCCAAGGATCAAACAAGCATAATCAATGGACTAGATTACTTCAAACAAAACTACCTTAAACCTTTTGTTTTGGTGCATATATAATACGCTTTTTCTTTTTTCTTTTTCTTTTTGGGACAAAAAGAATAGGAGAAGTGGGTGTTTTCACCGATTCTATCTTTTCAAATGCTAAGGCCCAACATTATTTGCAAATCATTTGGCACGGATTAATTAGATATTTGAAATAAACTGAAAAGAAAAAAGGATGAAATCTAAGGGAAAACATGGAAGAAGAACATATATAGCAAAGAATGGAGATGGAATCCATAAGCCATACCTGGGAAATCTCAAAGCAATTTGAAACAACTGTTGTGGAATTGTTCTTGGGAATCGGCTTCCCTTTCTGGGTTTCGTGGGAAACGAGGTGACTGGCGGCGGACGGTGAAGCACTGGTGCGGTCAGAGTGATTTGAGGCTAAAAAGCTGAAGCAGTAGAGGAGAAAGATGAGGAGGACGAACACGAGAAGCTGGATCCATATAAGCCAAGGGATTCTGTAGCTTTCTATTGTAAACTCATCCCCAAAATCAACCATTTTCTCGGATATATGACTTTCGAAGATAATTTCAAGGAAAAAGAAAGAGACAGAGAGAGAGAATGGGGGTTGGAGTTGGGGTTGGGGAAGAAGGGTAGGTGAGAAAATAAGGAAAATGGTTGCTTTGCTTAGAGAGAGAAAAGGAGACGATGCCGCGGATTGAAACAAATGTGAGCTGAAGTTGACACGTCACGGAAAAGTCCACGCGCCACTCGTTTATGCGTGAAGCAAAGTAATCTTTTTAATGTCGCAATCCACCTGTAATTTAATTAGTCGATATTAAAAAAAAAAAAAAAACTTTTCATTAATAATTATATCGTTTCAAGCTAAATATTTGCACAAAATTATGATGTGACATTTATTACTCTTTTTTATGAAAAAAAAAAGTTAGACTTACAATTATTTTCTATTAACACATGTCAGCATATGATCCAAGAGTTTTATATTTTTTAACTGGTTGACGTGACTCTAACTGATATGTGTCAGTAAATTGTAAAAAATGTAATTATTGATTTGTTATATGACTGTCATATACAATTAGGATGACATGGCATTAAAAATTAATTATTGATTTGTTTTTACACGTGCTATCAAATGATCGATTTTTTCTATCGTATAACAGTCTACTAAACAACATTACTCATCAAAATAAAAATGGAGTTATATGTAATTTTCAGATGGAAAAATATACATTATTGCTCAAATTATTATAAAACACTCATTTTTGTACGTTGATGAGATGTCTTAATAATTTAGCTTTTTAATGAACTAATTTATAGTAGGGTGTGATAGTATAATTCATTAATTATGATCGTATATACCATCATAGTGTGAATAAACAAACAAGACAATAGCAACTAAATGTTTTGATGATATATAGATACAAATTTAATTTTTTATATTAATATTTATAAGAGATGAACATAGAAAAATCAACTATTATAAAATTATATTGAAACTAAAATATCAAGGCCATAGAAATTTGAGTTGATCTTTTGGATAAATAGTAATGCTATTACTACATTTTACCACGTCAGCATAATGAGATAAAAATGATATATTAGCGTGGGATATATTATTACTCTTTGCATTAACTTAACTCACCATATAAAATTAAAGTTTGTGTTTGTGATTTCAAAAAGTGCAAATTTATTTTACTTTTAAGGTTATGAATTTGTAATTTTATTTTGAACCCTTATCAAAAATTTTAAAGTAGGTTCCACTAAAAAATGGGTGTCGGTTTCAAAACGGTCACTTTATAGTGTGATTAGTGGCAGTTTCTTAAAACGACACCATAGCAGCCGTCACTATACTTCTATTTTTTTTTTTTAGTGTAATCTTTCTATATTTCAAACATGAATTATACAATGGAACAATTTTTATTTTTTATTTTTACTTAAAAAGAAAAAAAGAAAGAATTATACAAAATCATATATCTGTCATTTACTAAAAAATAGAATTATCACAAGATTTTTTTCAAATATGAAAAAAAAAAAAAAAAAATCTGAATGCCCAATTAAATTAATATTTTACTGCATTACTTGACCTTTGAAGAATTAAAATAATAATAATAATAATAATAATAATATTATTATTGGTTCAATTGTTCTCTTTACCACAATGGAGGCCAGGGCGTGTTGCTCACATCAGGGGAAATGGTGGGTGAGTGCAAAAGACGAGCCTGCACCACCGCCAGCTCGATTTTAGAGTAGGCTGACGTGGCTAGTGATCTAGTGGTCTCCGTCGAGTGTCCACTAGCGTGCATGATGCATGATATAATGCGAAGTACATGATCATTCTGGAACGTAAAAAAAATATGCAAAGGAATTGGGATTCTTTTCCACAAGTGTGCAGCATGTGGGTCAGATGGCACAGACCAAGCCAGCCACCTCAGAACAGGGTTAGGCAAAGGTGGCACCAAATGGGTGACCACTGACCGACCTATTTGTCACCACGTTTTCGTCCACTGAGGCTAGTTTCGACATTATACTATTTTAAAATATCAAAAAATAAATAAACAACATAAGAAATTTGTAGGGCCACAAACAATCTTGATTGTCCCTGATTAATCAGCCCCATGTTTGCAAATAATTTATAACCACTTTTCTCCTGCGGATTTGGCTCAAATGATATAAAAATAATCATAGTAGGGGTTTTTTTTTTTCTAAATTTTTTTTTGAAGGTTTAGATTTAATTTCAATTTTTTTTATGAAAAAAGAGAGAGCGGTTAAATTTAGACCGTTGAAAAAAATAATAATGTTTTCTAAAGCACCTAAATCAAAGTGTATCAAATTTCATGCCTGCAAAGTTAATCAAACTTACTTCAAGCTTGTAAGGAATATTACCTCTTAATTTGCTTATCCTTGTAATGTTATTTGTTAGGTATGGTCCATGCATTGTAGTAGAAGAGAGGCTATCATATGGATTTAAGTAATGGAAATCACCCGTGGTAGCGGTTTGGTGGCCCCAAATAAATTTTTAATAAGGTTGGCATGTATTAGGGTGTGGGTTTGAATTTCACAATAGGAATCTTTGCACACTAGCCTGATTAGTGCTAGCCTATTACTCAGTTGAACTTGAAGGAGTACAGACTCTCCACATGTAGATGCTACCTACTATGATCAGGCCCAATATAATAGTTGGTTTCTCCGACTTGCCTTTTTAATTAAAAAAATGGTTAAATACTTTTTTGTCTCATGTGGTTTAACGACTTTATTTTTTGCCACTTGGAGTTTGTTTTGTATCACAGTTAGTACCTCATTTATGAATAAGGATGGAAATGATATCTCCGTTAAAATTCCGTCAAAAAATAGAAGAAATTTATGTTAACACCTCTAAAAATCCGACACATGTCCATATACCTAATTAAAAATAAATAAAAATAATAATTTAAAACATTAAAAAAAATTAAATTAAATTAAAATAAAAAAATAAAAAAGTTTTTTGGAAAAGGGGTGGCTTCTAGCCACCTATTTTGCCTTAAGGGGTGGCCGAACCACCCCAAGACTGTTTAAGCCACCCCTGTTTTGCCTGGGGTGGTTTCAGCCACCCCAGATCGGCCAATATGGCTAATGAGTTGGTCTGGGGTGGCCGAACCCACTCTAAGCTAAATGGGGGTGGCCAAAACCACCCCCAAGGCTGTTGAGGGCCTTGGGGGTGGTTTCGGCCACCCCATTTTGCAACTTGGGGGTGGCCAACCACCTCTTAAGGCAAAATGGGGGTGGCCTTTTACCAAAATTATTATTATTATTATTTTACTTAAATTTTTTTTTTAAAAAAAAATTTTAATTAGGTATATGGATACGTGTCGGGTTTTTAAAGGCCTTGACGTGAATTTTTGTCTATTTTTAGATGAAATTTTAATGGAGCTATCATTTTCATCTTTATCTATAACCGATGTACTAGTTGTGATACAAAACAAAATCCAAAGGGCAAAAAATAAAGTCATTAAAGTATAGGGGCAAAAAAAAATATTTAACCCTAAAAAAGAGAGAAAGCAATGGAAATTGAGATGTCACTGACAAAATAGAAGATTGAGTTGAGCAATGGCTTTTGCTTTTTCCTTTTTGGATCATTAGTTGGACAGGCGGAGAGGAACTAATATTTCAAAGGGAAAAAAGCAATCCTAAACATATTTTAACATTTTATTCCTTTGTCGAGAGCGTACTTCAAAGCCAAGTAACTTCATAAATTTTTTTTAAAATTTTTTTTTATTCGCGTGTTTGATTTGGGTTGTGCCAATGTATAGTTGTATAGAACTATATAAATTCTTATTAAAAAAAAAAAAAGGAACTATATAAATTAATTTCAGTTCAACCAATTTAATTAAATGGATCAGATTCCTTAACCCTAATTAAATTAAATGTCAATTCGTGTTGGCGCGTCAGATTCAACTCGGTGAATCTTCGCAAAGATACCCCATTTGGGCATTGTCCTGGAGGCTGAAGTGAAAACAGTGGTAGATTTGGACACAAGTCCTTTGGCTTGTTCACTAGGGAATACCTTCTCGATATGCTTTTGTTAGATTTGGACATAGTTTTGACAATTCGACCCACACGACATGAATAAGAAAAGACTAATCTTAAAAGCCATGTCCTTGTCATTTGTCAACCGACCAAACAATTATTTTTCATTAGTTAGCGTCATCGATCATCAAATGCTAATTTCATCACTTGTCATGAAAAGTTAAATTAACGTAAAGTCAAATATTCAAGCTCATGATGACTACATATTTTGATACAATGATAAATTATTATTTATCTTAAGAGCTTAAATTAATAAAAAAATATATATAGAAATATAATCACCTGATCAATATTCAAATATGATATATATCCTGTTGAGTCTTCAATTATTTGGTACAAAGAATAAAAGATAATTGCAAAAACCATACTCTATCAATAAGGAATTCCCCCTTGACTATGAGGCAAAGCATTGCTTTAATTCCCACGAGATTGAGCAATGAACAAACTTAGTATCTTTTTTTTTATTTTTTTATTTTTTTATTTTTTTTTTATTTTTTTAATGCTTTTCCATTTGTAATTGAGAGAACTCTATTATGAAATCCTTCAATACCATGGTTATATAAATATAAGTCATCTTTATAGTGAACGGATGAATCTACTATTGAATTTGTGTACGGTTTACATGAGTCCACAAAACTAATGATTGATCTATTGAATTTATATAAAAAAAAAAAGGTGAAAAAATAGTTTAAAAATAATTGTGTAACATGCCTCTATATATTATAACTAGAAGGATTTGGAGAAGGATTTTACATTGTCGTTTCTTTAATCATATTCATTTTTTTTTTAATTTTTAATTTTTATTTATTTTTTTTTTAGAGAAAGAGAGAGTAAAATAAAATCTAAATCATTGAAAAATATGTAGTTTTTTATTTTTTTACGGCACTTAAGCCAAATCGTAACTTAAAATATTTTAATTGAATTAATATAAGATAAACTTTAAAGTTAAGGTTCAAAATTTTGAATTTGGTTAAGATATTAAGTTAAATCCCTACTTATTGAAAAAAAAAAAAAAAAAAAAAAAAAAACCGCCCCCCCCCCCCTAATTGTGGAATTTAGGCTCCGTTTGATTTGCGAAATAGACCCTTGAATAGGACTAGCTAACACTAGGTATAGCTAGTCATTTGTTTGGTAATACTCTATTCCTAGGAATAGTCTATTCACATGGGACTACTAATCATTTATTGTGGGATTAAATTTCGTTATCTCTCTCTCTCTCTCTCTCTCTCTCTCTATATATATATATATATATATATATATATCTCAATTTCTCTTTTCTCCGTTTCTATATTTTGTTCTCTCTCATTTTCTATCTCTATTTCTATTTTCTCTCTAATTCTTCTGGTACAGTTTTTCTGCAAGTACAAACGATTTTTTTTTTTTCTCTATGCCGTCTCCCTTCTTGTACCATTTCTCAGCTTTTTTTTTTTGATTTCTTTTGATTCTCTGTACCGTTTCTCTCTGATTTTCTTCTCTCCGTTTCTTTCTTTTTCTTTTTCTTTTTTTTATTCTATTTCTCCGAATCTCTTTTTTCTTAGTTTTTTTTTTCTTTGACGGAGAAATAGAATCTGCAAAGTTTTTATAAAATACAAATATATAATATGTTTTTTGATTTCTTTTGATTCTCTATATATTTTCCAACTATATTTTTTTGATTTCAAGATTGAGTTTGATTCTGTTTTCTCTAACTATATATATATATATAAATAGTTTTGTAGCATAATTGCAAAAAAAATTAAAAAAAAATAAAGAAAAGAAAGGCCACATACCTGACATAATTAAAAAGAAAAAAGAAAAAGAAATTATAGTAACGTTGTTTATGTTAAAAAAAAAAAAAAACAAAAAAGAGAATGAAAGTCCTTAATAATATAAATTATATTTGTATTATAAGGGTGTTTTAGGAAATTTGATCACAATATGATTCTATTCACCAACATATTATATTGTACCAAACGAATGAATATGATTAGCTAGTCTATTTCAACGTTACAACCAAACAAAGGAATATGAATAGTTAATCTATTCCACACTCTTCTATTCCCAGTAGTACCTAATCATTTTCCAATGGACTAGACATTTCGCGAACCAAACGAGGCCTTAGTGTATCGTCAAGTGAAAAGAAAAATGTTAGAGCATTTATCCGTCCTTCTCTCATTCTTTTCCATCATCTTTTTTTCAAAAAAAAAAAAAAAAATTAAAAAAAAAATAACCCTTGAATCCACCTTCATTTGGGAAAAGTCCACATACCCCTTTCAAAGTTCAAACTACTACCTAATTGACAATGTCCCGTTCAAACTTTTAATTGTGATAATATTTTTAAAACTATCAAAATATTGTCAATGTCCCCTCAGTGACCAAACTACCCTTAGTAAAAAAAAAAATTTACTAAAACTTTTAGAAAAAAAAAAAAAAAAAATCCAAGGAGTGCCCAAATTTTTTTTTTTAAAAAAAATCCTTTTTATAAGAAAAAAATTAAAAAATTTCGTTTTTTTTTTTTAAAAAAAAAAAATTGAAAATTTTCATTTTTATTTTATTTTTATTTTATAACTTTTTTAGATAAAGACTTCTGTTTTAAAAAAAAATAAAATTTTCGTTTTCTAAAACAGAATAAAAAAACATCGTTTTTTTTTAAAAATAAAAATTTCCGTTTTAAAAAAATTTAAAATTTTCGTTATAAAAAAAAAAAAAATTAAAATTTTCATTTAATTTCTATTATTATTATTTTTCGAATTTATAAGGGCATTTTTGTCTTATTGAGAAATATATAGGTGCATTTTTATGTTTTTGCTAGCCTTAAGGGGACATTAATAATGTTTTTTTGTAGTTTATGAAAAACATTATCAATTGAGTAGTAGTTTGAAGGGTATACGGATTTTACCCAAAATAATTAAAAACAAAAAACCGAGATAAATGTTCTACCTCTCAAATGGAAAATAAATAACCATAACATATATCCCCATGATGAACAGCTACTTAGAAGGCAATGAAATGGGCATCATTGACCACAATTTAAGGATCCGAAAACCCATCCCACACCACAAATCTGTACCGAACATAACTAAATCTTCTCTTTCTCTCTCTCTCTCTGCGTAATGGCACTCTCCCAATATTCCTAGTTCATCAACGTCCATTAATGGGTGAGCCACAGCAGAAGACCATTACAGAGTCCCCAGGTAAATCCCCAGCAAGGCCTTCGCCGCCGCCAACGCCGGGCCGGCTGCCGGTATCGCTTGTCCAACCATCCCAAAAGAAGAAACACAGAACCAAAGTACTGAGACTATTTCGCAACGTATTCCGATCGTTCCCCATCATAACGCCGGTATGCAAGACGGGGCACCTCCCGCTCGGCATACCGGACGGCCATCGCAGCACTTCCGGCACCCGGGTCACCGTCACCATGTTCGGGTACCGGAAAGGACGCGTAAGCCTGTCCATGCAAGAAAACCCGAGGTGTCTGCCCACGTTGGTGGTCGAGCTTGCGATGCAGACGAATGTGCTGCAGAAGGAGATGAGCTCCGGGATGGTCAGAATCGCTCTTGAGTGCGAGAAGAGACCGGAAAAGGACAAGACGAGGTTGTTGGAGGAGGTTTTGTGGACGATGTATTGCAATGGGAAAAAGACCGGGTATGGGTTGAAGAGGGAGGCTACAGATGAGGATTTGAATGTGATGGAACTCCTCAGGCCGGTTTCAATGGGTGCCGGCGTTCTGCCAGGGAGCTCTGGGGTTGATGGGCCGGACGGTGAGTTAGCCTACATACGGGCCCATTTCGAACGGGTCGTCGGCTCGAGAGACTCCGAGACACTGTACATGTTGAGCCCGGAAGGGAACACTGGGCCTGAGCTCAGTATTTTCTTCGTAAGGATTTGATGAAAATTCAATTCACAACAATTATTTCTTCGGATTTTTAGTAATTTGAGCAGGTATATGATTTACTTGGCCGAGTCTTGTATTGTGGATGCCAATCTGATCGTTATACATGTGAATTAGGGCACCAGGAAGCTGACCTGATTATTTATTCGAATCATGAATATAGTTTCTTGATGGAAAATAATAGTTTTAATATTGTAGGTCTTAGTACTCTTGAAATTAAGAACAAGTGAAAATCTCCAGAAGCTTGTTAACATTGAGTATTACTCTTTAATAAATTAATAATGTTCAAATGTGTTGGTAGCTGAATTGCTCTTTGATCTCTGCGTTACTGTCTCTTATTTGTTTTTGTTTTTGATTTCTTGAGAGTTTTCCAACAGATTTTTTTTTTTTGTCAATTTGGACCGTATAATTTCATCAAACCGCCTAACATTTGTCATGTGTCCCACTTAATATAAAATAATATTTAATTTTTAAAAAATAAAATAATTTAAAAAATAATAATAAATAATTAAAAAATATGGGGTGGTTGGTCACCCTATAGGGAGTGGCTTCGGCCATAGGCCACCCCCAAGGGCCAGTTGGGGGTGGCCAAACCACCCCCAACTGGCCCTAGGGGGTGATTTGGCCACCCACTAGGCCAAACCCATAAAATTGAGCTGGGGTGGCCAGACACCCCTTATTTTTTAATTATTTTATTTTACATTTATTTTTTTAAAATTAAATATTATTTTATTATTTTATATTGAGTGGGACATGTGGCGAATTTTAGACAGTTTGATGAAATTAGACGGTCCAGATTGACAAAAAATTTGGTGGACAATTTTCCAATTATTGCTGGGCATCTTGATCCAAAATGGCCCCCCCTCCCCCCCCTCCCTTTTTGTGGCATCCATTATTTGTGTATCTGTAAGTTTACACTTGAGAGGACTTAAAAGAAGATATTTATAAAATTACTCTCTTTTATGTGACTCGAAAATGGAAAAGATCTGCCTATATATTTTCCTAGATGTTTCACTTGATAGGGAAAAGATAACGTTTGTTGTTGATTTGTATTTTATTTTATCTTAAAAAAACCTTTGGGATGATCACAAGGTTTTTATGGTGGGCTGGATACACTACAAATAATAATAATAATAATAATAATAAAGAAAATAAATAAATAAAAAAACAATTTAGTGACATGCAAATAATGACTGTTAATACCCAAAAAATGTCATTATTCATTTAGTGACGTTTGAATAATGACATTTGGTAAAAGACTCTAAACTAGGAGTAGAATTAGGTATTGTTATGTGGAGGGATGGTACTCAAATCTTAACAAAGAGAGAATAAGGCATACATGGTTGGTGTTTCGGCTTTACTGGCGCAATAGTTCTTAAACGAGTGGTTTAAGTCCGTCCAGTCAAGGAATGCCCTTGTGGGTAGTTGGTTCAGCCAGAGGTTGGGGAAGTGCTCGTAAGTCATCCGTCAACACAAGTGGTGCATGATGAATCGTCGTTCATTGTGTCTCTCTCTCATGCCATTTTTTCACTCGTTTGGTTCTTTAAGATGGAGACTTGGAGATATGTTCAAATGAAGAGTTTAAGATTTTAAAAGTAAATTGAAAAAGAAAGGTCCCAGCCATCAATTCTCTACTCTGCCAAAAATGAAAGTACAGAAAGTAAAAATTATTTAATTTTTAAAAAATAATATCTACTTAGGACTACGGGAATAATTAACATTTTTTTTTAATAATCATAAAATATTTGTGTGGCTCGAATCACAGCCGCCACAGACTCTTCTACTATGTTATAGGCTTTTAGCCATTTCTCCACTCCATTAAGTCAAAAAAAAAAGTTCCCAGAACTCCTCTGCGTTCTCTCTCTCTCTCTCTTTGTTTGACTTTCTCTCTCTCGATCTCTCTTCTCCTCCATAGCCTCTACAATCCTCCATCTCTCATGGCTCATCATCTTTTTGCAAGCATTTAAAAACACGTTTAAGCTCTTGAAACAACCATCCTAGTTTGGTAGCAGATAACATAATTTTGGGCCTTTTAACTCTTATGCAATATTCACAATTATGTTATCTGCTACCAAACTATATCTTAAAAAAAAAACTTAGTATTGTTCAAATTGAGTGGATGAAAATTTGTTTAATTCTATTTATAAAATTATATACTCTCGAAAAATATATGTTTTTTAATAAATAAAAATCCAAGTCTTTTAATTTTAGGAAAAAAATACACTTTACATCCTGAAGTATTCACGCATTTGCGTTAATGTTTAAAAAGTGACGAAAGACCCCCACAATGTGTCTGACATTGGCAAAAAAAAATTATTCGTCCATCAAATCCGTCTATTTGGACGGAAACCAAGTCACGTGTGTGACACGTGACATTTTTCAACCGAAACTTTTGAAAATGCTCTTGGGGCTAAAGTGTAAATATAAACATAAATATAAAAATAAAAAATAAAAAATAGAAACACTAAACCTAAAACATAAAACAAAAAGTTTATATTCAAAAAAAAAAAATAAAAAAAAAGAAAAGAAAAGAAAAGAAAAGAAGAAGGGGGTGGCCGAGCCATTTGAGGGTGGCTCAGCCCCCTCCATTTGGGCAAGGGGGTAGCTTCGCTATCCCCGAAACCACCCCAAGTGGGTTTAGCGGTGGTTGAGCCGTCCTCATTCGGTCGGTTTGGGGATGGCCCACTTTTTTTTTTTTTTTTTTTTTTTTCAGTTTTTGATTTTTTTTTTCTTTTAATTTTTTTTTAAAATTTTTTTTTGTATATAAACCTTTTGTTTTATGTTTTCGGTTTACCATTTTTTTTTTTTTTTTTTTAACACTTTACCCCAAAGTCATTTATGTTTACACTTTACCCTTGAGGGCATTTTTGAAAGTTTCAGTTGAAAAATGTCACGTGCCATGCACGTGACTTGGTTTCCATCCAAATAGATGCATTTGATGGACTCATGGTGTTTTTTGCTAACGTTAGATACATTGTAAGGGTCTTTTGTTACTTTTTACACATTAGGCGAATGCGTGGATATTTCATCACGGTAAAGTATATTTTCCCTTAATTTTATTAAAAAATATAGATACTTATGCCGGTTAAAGTAGTGAGGCATGATAAAGGCCCAACTTTGGCCCAACTTATCTCTTATTTTTTTAAAAAATAAAATAAAAAAATTCTAAATGAATAACATCTTATGTAGTCTTTTTTTTATTTGGTATTTTTTTCTTCATAAAAATGGTCATTTTTTTTTTTTTAAAAAAAGTTCATTATTATGAAGAAAAAGAATAATAAAAAAAAAAGGCTAATAACTTTTCTAGTATTAGGGTTTGTAGTTTTTTCTTTTTCCCCTAAGTTTTCAAAACAGTCAAAAATAGTACGTGACCTATGGGAAAAGACAAAATTGATACATCCATTAGTTTTTGTTACCCTCCATCACACGTATCACCATATAAAAATGTCATGTGTCCTAAAAATTAATAATAATAATAATAATAATAATAATAAAACTAAACCTCAAAATAAAAAATTTTAAAAATGCTAATATAACGTTTGTTGTTGATTTGTATTTTATTTTATCTAAAAAAAAACATATGGGATAATCACAAGGTTTTTAAGGTGGGCCGGATACACTAAAAAAAAAGGAAAAAAAAAAAAGAAAAAAAAAAGAAGCAATTTATTGACATGTAAATAATGACTCTTGCCCCTTTTCAGTCAATGTGAAAAATAAAAGTACAAGAAGTAAAAATTATTTGATTTTTTAAAAATAATATCTACTTAGGATTGCGAGAATCCTAACATTTTATTTATTTATTTTTTTTTTATAATCATAGAATATTTGTGTGGCTTGAATCACATCGCCACATACGTTCTTCATTTGAATCCGAGCCACATCCAATTTTGTTTTAGAAAGGTACAACTTTATCCAAACTTTTTTCTCATTTTTTATTTTTTTAAAAACAAAATAAATTTTTTATAAAATTATAAGTAATATCATCAAATCTGGTCCTTTTTTTTTTTTGATA
Source organism: Corylus avellana (assembly GCF_965113065.1). Lineage (NCBI taxonomy): Eukaryota > Viridiplantae > Streptophyta > Magnoliopsida > Fagales > Betulaceae > Corylus > Corylus avellana. Next base: position 15,385,179 of record NC_142500.1, on the reverse strand, counting down.
TTTTTTAAAAAATGGTATTTTTTCATAAAAATTATCATTTTTTTTTAAAAAAAAATGGTCATTATTATGAAGATTTTTTTTTTTTTTAAAAAATACCAAATAAAAAAAGGACCACATAGGATGTTATTGCTTAATAATTTTTTATTTTATTATTATTTTATTATTATTTTTTTTTAAAAAAAGACTACATAAGGGAAAATTTAGGCCAAAGTTGTGCCTTTATCATTTTTTTTTTTTTTGAGAAATGCTATAGTGTAATAAAAAGATCATTTTTTGCCTATAAAAGTCTTAGGTGACAAGAGGCCATAGGCCTCACCCGTAGTTACTGTGACCCCACCCACTGATGGGCTCCTGGCCTCTTGCCACTTAAAATTTTTATGGGCAAAAATTGTCTTTTATTGCACTATAGCATATCTCTTTTTCTCCCTTCTCTATTTGCCTAGTCAACAAAAGCCCACCTACTATTTCCTTATTTTGTCTGCCCAGATTCTTCTAGTGTGTTAGAACATTAACAATGAAGTAGCCAAATTTTTATGCAAAATGACTCCTTAAAAGTCACTTTATCTAGTTTAACTAATGAATTTTTGAACGCCTCCTACATCCGAGTAGCTCTATTTTTATGTATATCATTTAAATAGTATGTTTTTTAACTGTTTATTGATTCTTTCCTTATTTATTTTCTAAAATTCGTATTTCACTCTTTATTTTTTCAATGTTAATTCGTTTAGCATAATAATTTTTCAACGATTATTATTTTTCAAATAATCATTTTTGTAACTATAATATTTTTGAAACGGTTGTATTTTATAATAATTATATTTTTCAACGGTTATATTTTTCAAATGTCGTATTTGCCAACTGTAAAGTTTGTTGAGTGTGAGCCTTTGATTGCGAGTGAAATAAGGTCTGCAAGAATCAGCTGGTTTTGAGATATGCCGGTTCGGAGAGATAGTTTCAATACCATCTTTGGTCGAGGATAATGTTTTTGGTGGAGCACAGATGGTGCCATCAACATATCCGAATACATTTCTACCTTTGAGGTGTGGAACAAGTTGCGTTAGCCAGTACCTATAGTTATCATGGTCTAATTTGATAGGATTAAAGTGGGAGAAGGTAACAAGTTGTTGGGTTGAAGAAGCCATCAGGAAAAAAATTGCGGAAAGGAAAGGAAAGTGAAAAGCTCTGATACCATGTAAAGTCTTTATATCTGTGTTTGTCACCTTACCTCAAACATGGTATAGGTGTCTATATTTATATAAGTAACTAAATACAATTGTGATAAGAGTTAAACTCTTCAAGATACACAATTGAATTCTACAAAATAACAGTTTACATTATCTAGGATGTTATCTTGTATTTGAACTTGTCCTATGATGATGAGATATATCTTGAGTCTTTGAGTTTTAAATTGTCTTCTTTTACATTATCTAGGATGTTATCTTGTATTTGAACTTGTAATATGATGATGAGATATATCTTGAGTCTTTGAGTTTTGCATTGTCTTCTTATCCATGAGTTGTGTTGTTGAGAGTATATCTCTAATACCAACGTTAAGTATGAAAACCATATTCTCATAGTAATGTCAATCATATTTATGAAATATCTTTTTGTTAAAATTGTAAAAGAATATTTCATAATGATCCCTTGAAAAGTGGGAAAAATTTTGGAAAAAAGAGAAAACAGGTGAGAGAAACAATAAAAAATAAAATTGCTCACTTAAAAAGTGTTCCTACATGCAGCATTTTTTTTTGGCTAATCCAATCAAATATCTTTTTTTTTTTTTTTGCCAATCAAACGTGGGGTTTTTTTTTTTTTTTTTACAAATATGATTAGCTATTTTAGATAAAAATACCATTTAGCTCCTCCATTGTGAATGTTCTTAGAGCACTAACAACATATGCCCTATATGCCATTCTCTTTCTGTTACAGTACTGATATGGATTCAATACTGTAATGGAGAGTAAGCAAGAAAAGAATAAAAGATGAAGGAGAAAAGAATGGAAATTGAGAAGAAGAAGAGAACTTTTACTGAGCAATCAGTAACTTCGAGGGTTACAACCTCCTAAGCACATTCGAGAGTGCTAATTTCCATGTTCATTAAGAACTACAAACAACCAAGCTACCTTTACAATTGAAGAGAGAACTATTTATAGTGCTCTTGTAAACTAACCACCTAACTGAATTAACTAATCAGCATGTGAGATTATCTTCATGCATCACCAACACCTGCCAACTCATCTCCACCAACTTCATGTATGTGACAATACTCCCCCGTTTCAGAACACCTTGCCCACAAGGTGTGGATAGGCCCTTTCAAAGCATAGAACTCTTCCCAAGTTGCATCCTCCTGAGATTGACCTGCCCATCTAACCATAACTTCAGTGATTGCTCTATTATCTTGAGGTCTAGACCTGCGAGCTAGCACCTCCACTTGTTCAGGCTGAATGATACCATCAGCATTTACTGGGGGTAGAGTAGGGACTACAATATTTGTAACATCCCCAGCCCGTTAAGGCTGAGTTTGCCACTTTTCTTCTTTCAAAAGTTCTTGCAAAGATCTATAAGGTCTATCAGAGTACTTAATTTTAAAGGATACGATAAATGTATAAAACATTATTCAAGAGATTTTATTACAAGCGAAATTAGAAAACATTAACTTTAGTTGCGGAATATCATATTATTACAATAATTGATATGAAAAGATTTTGAAAGTTAATAATTATTCCCGCCCCCATTCCGGCCTTCTATTCCAGCGTCCTTTCTACTTGAAAACAAGAAATAAAACTGAATGATCCCAAAGGGGGCCCAGCAAGTAAAATCCACAACCATAAATAGTTTTGCTTCTTGTTCTCAGTTTTGATAATTGTTTTTACAAATAAAAATACGTCTAGCCATAATAATAATACATGTATGTACGGTTGCATCTTCCATAGCATATACGTACTATTACATCTATTATTAGATCATCGTCATAAATCATCTTTATAGGTCATCATCATAATGCATCGCTATACATCATCATAGTATATCATCATTGAAAATCATCATAGTAAATCATCATTGAAAATCATCATAGTAAATCATTGTTGAAATTATATTATCATTTTCTCATATTAGGGCCCATGTACACTATTGCCCCTGTGTACGAGGGTTGCGGGTCCTTGTGACCATGGCACTGAACTGTGGCCTCAGTCATGCCCGACCGTCAATTAACTCTTTTCTTGGTGCACTCAACGGTCATGTTGATGGAATACCACCTTCTGGCATAGCCTCCTTCAGTGGTTTCGCCTCCATCCGAGTATCGGTACCGAACTCCTTTCATCCTTACTTATCTTGGGGCCAAAAATACTCTCCTCCATACATGTGCCCTCATTTTATAAACATTTAACTCATTTCTTGTACTTCTCTTTGTACTTCTTTTGATGCATCTTAGGGCAACATGTAGGAGGGTTTATCATCATTCTTCTTTCTTATAATCATCATTATTTCTCAACTTTCTTTTCTCAAAATGGAAACATTTTCAAATATAAACTTGTTGTACTTATAAAGCGTTTAAAGAAATAGAAACTTTCTAGATAATTCTTTTAGAAATGCTTCATGCATGCAACATATATCCATGACAGGTAAATAAAATAATCATTTACAGTTTGATACAAGAATAAATAAATACCATGACATGAAGTAATTTTAGAAGGGGTAGTGAATTTACTTACATCTAGACTGAAGCTAAAAGTGGTCAAATGATCTAGTTGCTCCAATCTGATTAACACTACTAGTATATCTTTCAAACTAATTACTCAAGTCCGTTCTCTCTCGTGTTCTTTCTTTCTTGCAACGCTTTGTCTCGCCCTTTCTCTCTCTGTTTCGTGTAAACACTTTCAGAAAGAAGAAAGACCGAGTAGAAAACGGAAGAATGAAGAATATGTGGAAGAGAAGGGAGTGGAGTGGTGAAATTTGTGAAGGGTGAGGACTCTATTTATCGGAAACCATCTCCATCTACCAATCTTCATCTATAAACCTTCATCCACTAATCTCCATCTATAATTCTCCATCTACTAGTACTTATCTATAAATCTCCATCTATTAGTACTTATCTATAAATCTCCATCTACTAGTATCCATCTATAAATCTCCATCTACTATTATACCTACCATTGATTATTCTACCTTCCATTTTACTATCATATTATTTCACCAATTACCATTCTCTAATTATCACTCTCGGTAATATCATAAATTTCCCAAGAATTAACATCATTGCCTAATATGAATATTAATATAATCATAGCATCAAATTAATATTTCTAAAATAAGATTTTCAAAATCTGAGGTGCTACAATATTGCTACTACCTACCTTAGGCTTGAGCTAGGACACATGAAACACAGGGTGAATCCGAGCATTCTGAGGTAAATTTAATTCATAAGCTACCTCTCCCACCTTTCTAATCACTGTAAAGGGACTATAAAACCTAGGAGATAATTTCAAGGCCCTCCAAGTAACCAGAGAACCTTGTCTGTAAGGCTGCAATCTAAGATACACTTGCTGACCAACTTCTAAAGTCCTCTCTGACCTTCTCAAGTCAGCATACCTCTTCATTCTCTACTGAGGATGCTGAAGGTTATGCTGTAGAAGCCCTAGAATTTCCTCTCTAGACTTCAGAACCTCATCTACAGCTGCCACCTGAGTTGTGCCTGGCACATAGGTTAACAACCTAGGAGGGAGCCTGCCATAGACTACTTGAAAAGGTGTCATCTTGATGGACTCTTGTCAACTGGTGTTATACCAGTACTCTGCCCAAGGTAGCCAAGATAACCACTGTTGTGGCCTATCATGAGCAAAACACCTTAAATAGTTCTCCAAGCTTTTGTTTACTATCTCGGTTTGTCCATCAGTTTGTGGATGATAGTTGGTACTCATCTTGAGTGTAGTCCCTGCATTCTAAACAATTCCTTCCAAAATGCACTGGTGAAGGTAGGATCACGATCAGAGACAATAGATGTAGGCATACCATGAAGTCTGTGTAGCGCCCCGGAATTTTCAAAGTTATTTAAACAGATTATTTTGAGGATGATGTTATTTTGATATCCATTTTAGCCTATGAATTTAATTCTGGGGAAATTTATGATATTACAGAGAGTGGTAATTAGAGAATGGTAATTGGTGAATTAATAGGATAGTAAATGGTAAGAAAAATTGTAGATGGATAAATGTAGATATAATAGTGTTGGTAGATGGAATAGTAAAATGGAAGGTAGAATAGTAAGGGAAGGTAGAATAGTCAATGGTAGGTATAATAGTACTAGTAGATGGAGATTTATAGATGGATACTAGTAGGTGGAGATTTATAGATAAGTACTAGTAGATGGAGATTTATAGATGGATACTAGTAGATGGAGATTTATAGATGGAGATTAGTGGATGAAGGTTTGTAGATGAAGATTGGTAGATGGAGATGGTTTCCTATAAATAGAGTCCTCACCCTTCACAAATTTCACTACTCCTCTCCCTTCTCTTCCACATATTCTTCCTTCTTCCGTTTTCTACTCGGTCTTTCTTCTTTCTGAAAGTGTTTACACGAAACAGAGAGAGAAAGAGCGAGACAAAGCGTTGCAAGAAAGAAAGAACACGAGAGAGAACGGACTTGAGAAATTAGTTTGAAAGATATACTAGTAGTGTTAGTCAGATTGGAGCAACTAGATCCTTCAGACTACTTTTAGCTTCAGTTTAGAGGTAAGTAAATTCACTACCCTTCTAAAATTACTTCATGTCATGCTATTTATTCATTCTTGTATCAAACTGTAAATGATTATTTTATTTACCTGTTATGGAGATATGTTGCATGCATGAAGGATTTCTAAAAGAACTATTTAAAAAGTTTCTATTTCTTTAAATGCTTTCTAAGTACACAAGTTTATATTTGGAAAAGTTTCCATTTTTGAGAAAAGAAAGTTGAGAAATGATGATGATTATAAGAAATAAGAATAATGATAAACCCTCCTACATGTTGCCCTAAGATGCATCAAAAGAAGTACAAAGAAAAGTACAAGAAATGAGTTAAATGTTTATGAAATGAGGGCACGTGTATGGAGGAGAGTATTTTTGGCCCCAAGATAAGTAAAGATGAGAGTTCGGTACCGATACTCGGATGGAGGCGAAACCACTGAAGGAGGCTATGCCATAAGGTGGTATTCCATCAACATGACCGTTGAGTGCACCAAGAAAAGAGTTAATTGACGGTCGGGCATGGCTGAGGCCACAGTTCAGTGCCATGGTCACAAGGACCCGCAACCCTCGTACACAGGGGTAATAGTGTATATGGGCCCTAATATGAGAAAATGATAATATAATTTCAACGATGATTTACTATGATGATTTTCAATGATGATATACTATGATGATTTACAATGATGATTTATAGCAATGCATTATGATGATGATTTATAAAGATGATTTATGACGATGATCTAATAATAGATGTAATAGTACGTATATGCTATGGAAGATGCAACCGTACATACATGTATTATTATTATGGCTGGATGTATATTTATTTGTAAAAACAATTATCAAAACTGAGAACAAGGAACAAAACTATTTATGGTTGTGGATTTTACTTGCTGGGCCCCCTTTGGGCTCATTCAGTTTTATTTTTTGTTTTCAGGTAGAAAGGACGCTGGAATAGAAGGCCGGAATTAGGGCGGGAATAATAATTAACTTTCAAAGTCTTTTCATATCAATTATTGCAATAATATGATTTTCCGCAACTAAAGTTTAATGTTTTCTAATTTCGCTTGTAATAAAATCTTTTGAATGATGTTTTATATATTTATCATATCCTTTAAAATCAAGTACTCTGATAGACCTTATAGATCTTTGCAAGAACTTTTGTTATAAAAGAAGAAAAGTGGCAAACTCAGCCTTAACGGGCTGGGGATGTTACAGTCTGATTATATTACTTACAAAGAGTTGAGCAATCTTTGAAGCAGTATATGGATGAGCATACTTGAACAACTGGTCCACTATTACCAAAACCACGGAATGTCCATTGGAAAGAGGCAATCCTTCTATAAAATCCATGGCGATATCAGACCAAATCTGAAGTGGAATGGGAAGTGGTTGCAGCAACCCAGTAGGAAAAGTGTTCTCATATTTCATTTTCTGACAAACTTCACAGTCCTTAATAAACTGCTTAAGATCTTTCTTCATGCCCTTCTAAAAAAAATCTCTTTTAGCCCTCTGCATTGTTTTCTTATAACCAGAATGGCCTGCAATGGGATCACCATGAACAAAGGATAGAACTTGAGCCTTAATGGTTTGATCATTACCTAAGCACAATCTGTTTTTGTAAAACAACAAATCCCCTGTAAAAAGACTTAGTGGTATTCAACTGATTAGTTAACCACTTAGTAATCAATCCCTGCATAAGTAGATCCTCCTTATAATGCATTTTCAACCTATCCACCCAATCCGAGGTAGGGATTGACAAAAGAGCAAGTGAGATCTCTTCTGCCCAACCATCCCTCCTAGACAAGGCATCTGCCACCTTATTTTCCACCCCTTTCTTAAATTCCACTGTGAAATCATACCCTAACAGCTTGGAAATCCATTTTTGTTGGAAGGGAGTACCAACCTTTTGCTCCAATAAAAACTTCAAGCTTTGTTGGTCAGTTTTAACAACAAAACTCTGCCCCAACAAATAGGGTCTCCACTTTTGAATAGCAGTTACCGAAGCCAATAATTCCTTTTCATAAGTGGACATGAGAAGAGCCCTTCCCTTCAAAGCTTTACTCAAATAAGCAATAGGCTTACCGCTTTGCATCAAAACTGCACCTATTCCTACCCCACTTGCATCACATTCAATGACAAAAGATTGAGCAAAGTTTGGCAATGCTAAAACAGGAGAATGAGTCACAGTAGTCTTGAGATCCAGAAAAGCACCCTTTGCAGCTTCATCCCAAGAAAATGCATTATTTTTCAACATAGATGTCAATGGGGCAGCAATTGAACCATACCCTTTAAGGAATTTTCTGTAATATCCAGTCAACCCCAGAAAACCCCTCAAGGCCTTGATGTTAGTTGGAAAGGGCCAATCCACCATGGCCTGAATCTTACCTGGATCAGCTTTTACACCCTGTTGAGAAACAATGTACCACAAATAATCCACCTCATCACACCCAAATCTGCATTTAGATCTCTTAGCAAACAACTTATTCTGCCTTAGAATATCCAAGGTTTGTTGCTGATGAATTCTATGTGTCTCCACATCTTTACTGAACACCAAAATATCATCAAAGAACACCAAAATAAATTTCCTTAAATGAGGTTTGAACAGATGGTTCATCAAACTCTGGAAAGTTGAAGGAGCATTTGTTAAACCAAAAGGCATAACCAAGAACTCATAATGCCCTTCATGTGTTCTAAAAGTTGTTTTAGGTATATCTTCTTCCACTACCCTAATCTGGTGATAACCAGATATCAAGTCTATTTTAGAAAATTTTGAAGACCCCCAAAGTTCATCCAAGAGTTCATCTACCACAGGAATAGGAAACCTATCCTTAACTGTCACTTTGTTGAGGGATCTATAATCCATACACATTCTCCAAGTTCCATCAGCCTTCCTAACAAGCAACACTGGAGATGAAAAGGGACTGGTGCTGCTTCTGATAACTCCAGATTTCAACAACTGCCTGACTATCTTCTCGATCTCTTCTTTTTGATAAAAAGGATACTTGTAGGGTCTTACTGACACTGGCTGAACTCCTTGCTGTAAAGGAATGGCATGATCATGAGCCCTGCTGGGAGGTAAACCAGTAGGTTCTTGGAATACATCTTCAAATTGCTCAAGTATATCATCAAACAGTCCCTTTTTTTCCACTTCAACCTTCCTCCCTTCATGATCTTCTTGTTCTGTCTGCACTGCATTATTAATAAGCTGTAACATGACACCTTTGCTTCCCTTCTGAAGCCCTTGCAATGACTTCCCATCCTCCAAACTCAATTGAGGACCCTGCTGCAGCCCATGTAACACATACTTCTTATTACCAAATTGAAACTCGATGATTAACTGATCAAAATCCCACAAGATGGGGCCTAACAACCTTAACCATTGTATCACCAACACAATGTCACAACCAGCTAAAGGCAAAATGTACAAGTTCATTTGAAAAAAATTCCCTTGCACCATAAGTTTAAGGTTCGGACTCCTTCCTGGGCTGCTAATCACCTGACCATTTGCAATCCTCACCTTAATAGAATCATCAGTAGCACTTACAATTCCCAACATATTAGCTAGTTGAGCATCAACAAAATTATGAGTACTACCAGAATCTATAAGAATGACTACTTGCTGATTTTTTAAAACTTTAATAACCCTCATAGTTTTCAGATTAGGAGTACCTGTAATGGCATTCAAAGAAATTTCTGGCTCTTCATCTAAAAAAAATTGTCCTGGATCCTCCTCCTCTTTGTCACCCACATCATCCCCAGCAACTACTTTCTGTTCTATAACCTCTTCAATCAGAAACAACTTAGGTACAGCACACACATGCCCTCTACTCCATTTGACATCACAAGAGTAACGTAAACCCTTTTTTATCCTCTCATCCATCTGAGTAGGAGATATTTTATGTACTGGAACTAGTGCTTTAGGAACATCATTAACAATTCCTCTAGCCTGATTAATTCCTCCAACACCCCCTTGAATCTATCTAGGAGAATTGGAAACTGGATTCTATTTCCATACAAATTACTGCCTTGAGAAAAGCCAGTATTGCCATCATTCCCCCCTCCTTGATTCTTCCAAAAATATTTCCTTGACCTACTGTTAGTTACCATACACTCCTCTTGAAGTTTTGCTAAAGCATAAGCATCATTCAAGCTCCTAGGATTAAACATCCTCACAGGAAGTCTAATGTCATCCCTCAAACCCCCCCCCCCCCCCCCCCCCCAAAAAAAACATGCTCAATTTATGAGAATCAATCAACAATAAGACTCTATTAGCTAACACTTCAAACTAGGTTTTATATTCATCTAAAGAACCAAGTTGTTTAAGTTCAGATAGGGTCTCCCATATGTACCCTTACCGAATCTAACTTGAATAGCCGCCAAAAAATCATTCCAACTAGACAGATTATGAGTATTATGCAAAGCTTGAAACCAAGATAAAGCTTTACCTTTTATATGGAATGAAGTAATTCTCAATTTTCTGCCCTTCTTGAACATGATAGAAATCAAAGAATTGCTCTGCCCTATAACACCAAGAATCTAGATCCTCACCATTAAAAGTAGGAAACTCCGGCCTAAAAGCCTTTGTAAAAATCCCATCATTGGTTGTTGACTCCTCTGCAAACTGTCTTTCCCACTGGCTTGCAGCAACATGACCCTGAACTTGCTCAACTTCGTCCACACTCTGCTGCATAGGATGTTTTTGCTTGGTCATCATTCCCATCATGGCCTTCATTGCTGCCTTATTTTCGGCAGAGTCCAAAAAATCAACTGATTTATAGTTGATTTAATTTCAACATTAGAATCCTAAATACTCTTCATGGCTGACTGCAACACCACACACTCAGTTTGGACTGCTTTTAACTAGGGGTGGGCAGATTACCGATTACCGACTTTAACCGAACCGATATTAACCGTAACCGATAGTTATCGGTTGATAATCGGTTAAAAATTTTATATCGATAAGCTTATCGGTCGGTAATCGGTCGGTTAAAATTTTTTTATCGAAAAACCGATATGACCGATAAGCTATTTTAATTTTTAATTTTTTAGAATTTTATATTTGTTATTGTAGTGGATCAATATATATACAAAAAAAAAGCTTCAATAAGGTATTTTTGCAAAAAATATACTCTAAAATAACTAATGTTTAATAAGCTATTTTAGGCTTTAGTTCAACAAAACGTATTTGGACCTCCAAAACAATTAATTTTTTGCCCAATTAGCAATCAGTAAAAGCCCAATAAAAAGCCCACAAAAGTCCAAACCGATTTAACTGACCGATTAACCGACCAGTTAACCGATTACCGATATGACCGATAATTTTCGGTTAATACTTCTTATCGGTCGGTAATCGGTTAGGATTTGGTTAACCGACCGATAAGCCCATTAACTGGTCCTAACCGACCGATAGCCAGCCCTACTTTTAACTGCCGGCCTTGTTCCCACTGTACTGTTTCTTCTGCCATTGCTGACCTTGTTGTCATACAAACCAAAGAAAAAAACCAGAATATCTCAAATGGATTAAGGGCTTTGATACCACTTGTTACAGTGCTGATATGGATTCAATACTGTAATGGAGAGTAAGCAAGAAAAGAATAAAAGATGAAAGAGAAAAGAATGGAAATTGAGAAGAAGAAGAGAACTTTTATTGAGCAATCAGTAACTTCGAGGGTTACAACCTCCTAAGCACATTCGAGAGTGCCAATCTCCATGTTCATTAAGAACTACAAACATCCAAGTTACCTTTACAATTGAAGAGAGAACTATTTATAGTGCTCTTGTAAGCTAACCACCTAATTGAATTACAACTTCATGCTAACCACCTAACTGAATTAACTAATCAGCACGTGGGATTATCTTCATGCATCACCAACACCTACCTACTCAGCCTGCCAACTCAGCTCCACCAACTTCATGCATGTGACAATTTCCTATGTTTGGGGAAAATTTCAAAAACATACTCATATCAGATTCCCTACATTTAACCATCCCTCAAGTGTTACTATAGTGTTTCCCAATGTGTAGGGAACCAAAAGTAGTTCCCTATACATTATTTTAATATAAACATTTCTTTTTCCTCTCCCCTCTTTCATCTTTTTTTCTTTAATTGGAGATTGTGTTGGGATTTTGTGAAAAATGTGAGGGTAGGTAGGGAACATGTATTTTGTAAAGAAATAATATTTTAATGGCACAGGAAAATGTAAACGAATATATTGTGAAATATATTTTCATAGGGAGGTAAAAAGTAGTTTTATACCTTAAACTTAAGAAAAGTCAAAGGAAATCTGCTACTAGTGCTATTATGGGCTTCTAGCCATTTCTCCACTCCTTAAGTCAAAAAAAAAAAAGGTCCCACAAACTCCTCTACGTTCTCTCTCTCTCTCTCTCTCCCTCTCGCTCCTCTCTCTTGAGTATTTCTCGTCCATAGCCTCATTACAAAAATTTAAGAGTTTAATGACTGCCAAATAGTAACGTTTTTTTGGCCACAAAATGTCATTAATTGGTTAATGACGTAGCTTTAGTGACCTTCTCAAAATGGCAAATCGTGCAGAGACTAGAAAACCATTTTGTGCCCTTTTTACTATTCACATGTCACCCCAATGTGTGAACAGTAAAAAAAAGTAGCAAATTTGGGTAATTTTGAAAAAAAAAATTTCCTCCACATATTTATTTTTGAATTTTTTTTTTTCGTGTTTTACCCAAATTCTGGAGTTGCATCACCTGATAATTAATTACATCTAATCATAGGTCCATTATCAACTACATTACACCTTCAAATATATCTATTATCACAACGTATATCAATTGTGTGCAACTTCAAATATATCAATTGCTACTTTAAAATCAAATGAATACCTTAAAAACAAAAACATTTCAAAAATGTTATAATCACATCGTATTTAACCTTCACTTGGCCTTAACAAAATAAAATTGGCTGGAAATAAATACAAGGGCTATATGTATAGCTAGCATTGCATATTCACGAACTCTAAAATCTAATAATAATTAAAAAAAAAAACAAATAAATAAATATGGCTGCATATATAAATAAAGGGAAAAATATAAAAAAGCCCCCCAAACTACTAGTCATTTTCGATTTAGCTCCATGATGTTCCAAAAGTCATAAAGTAGCCCTCCAAACTACCAAACTTTTGCATTTTGGCCACTCCGTTAGTCAAAACCCTCAGTTTGGATGAAAACTACAAAACGACGTCGTTTGGTTACGGGTAAGTTACTATAATGCCCTTGTAGGAATTTTTTTTAAAAAAAAAAAAAAAAAAAAAAACAAGAAGTTAAGCGGCGTCGTTTTGCTATGAGCTCATTGAGCTTGAATTGGGATTGCCGGAGAGGAGAACCACCGACAAAATGACAAACATGATATTTATTAATTGCTTGCAGAAAAATCAATGCGGAAGAAAGAAATCAAACGAGTCTCTCTCCACTTTCATCTTTTGATTTGCTCTCCATTTATGGGTTTCCACCTGCAAACTTGTGTTTTTGCTTATGAGAAAAGAAATCAAAGCAAGTCTCTCTCTTCTTTTCATGGTTTCACCTTCTGGGTTTCTCTCTTCATTTTTGGGTTTTTGGAAACCTTATGGGTTTCTCTCTTCATTTTTGGGTTTCTGATGAAATTATATCGGTCATTTAGAACCGCATGTACTAATCATTGAATGAGAAAATCTTGGTATTTGACCAATTTTATCAGACAAAAATGATACTTGTAGTTCAATGGGTATTTCAAAATTTAAGCAAAAGGCCATGAAGGCAGGAATCAACTATATGTTCGACCATTACAAAAAGCCAAACCAAAACAACCCATCAACTTATATTCCAATATCTCCCCTCCCGGGACGCTAGATCGAATCAACAGGGTCGTTAGGGGTGCCATGAGCAAAGAATTTCGACGGAAAACAGAGAGAGCAGAGGAAATACAGAGCATAACCGTTTGAGAAAATTTTAGTTTTTTTTGTGGAAGACAATGACCCCTTAACAGATTTTAAATAGGAGCAAACGGCAGTGACCCAGGCGGGTTTGGCCAGACACAGCCGTGGGTCACTGACCCAGGCGGGGCAGCTGGTGACCCACGGCTGGGTCTGGCCAAACCCGCCTGGGTCACCAGCGGTAGCTAAGGAGTTTACAGCGATGAAGAATAAAGGGATGATGAGCGATGATTTTAATCAGAGTGGACAAGGTAGAAAAAAGGTTTCCGGCGATGATTTTAACCCAGTGATGATTTCCAACGATGAAGAAGAAAGGAAGAAGAAAGCTTTGGATCTCTAGCATTTCTCATTATCATCACCTCCTTCTTCTCCTGTTATCTATTATTATCTCATTATCTCTTTTTTTTTTTTTTAAAAAAAAAAACAAGAAGTAAAATGGCGCCGTTTTGCTTCTTGCTTTAAAAAAAAAAAAAAAATTCACACAAGGGCATTTTCATAACTTAACCCTAATAAAACAGCGTCGTTTCGTGGTTTCCGTCCAGACTAACGGTTTTGACTAACGGAGTGGCCAAAATGCAAAAGTTTGGTAGTTTTGGGGGCTGCTTTATGACTTTTAGAACATCAGGGAGCTAAATCGAAAACGGCTAGTACTTTTGGAGGGCTTTTTTATATTTTTTCCATAAATAAATAAGTATATATATATATATATATATATGCACCTGTTTGCCGAAGAGAGGAGTTGCTGGCCAGAGAGAGAGAGAGTGATGACAGTTGAGAGTGGCGGAGAGAGAGAGACTGGCGGCATAGAGAGTGATTGGAGGGAGAGTTGTTCGAGAGGAAGAAGAGAGGGAGGAAGGGGGGTTGCAGGGGTGCATGTCTCGTGCACGTACCCCCGTGCAACCCCAGGGGTGACATGTGGCACTGTCCACATGTCGTGGGCCACTTGGCGCATGGCACGCACAGAGTGACGTGCTGCTAACTTTAAGTTGGTGCCGTGTCAATAGTGCCACGTCGTCAATGTTTGATGATGTGGCACTGTTGAAATGACGTCCTCCGTATGGGGGCATCGTTCACTGTTAAAACGACACCTGTTAGAGAGGTGTCGTTTTACTTAGAAAATGTCACTATTTTGTGATGTTTTCAAAAATATGACACTGTTCACACGCCACTAAATATGAGTTTTTATTTATTTATTTATTTTTTGATAATGCCTCGACAATTTTCATCTCTCATGGCTTATCATCTTTTTTCAAGCATTCAAAAACACGTTTAAGCTATTGAAACGACCATCATTTCTTTTCTTTTCCTTTTAATTTTTAATTTTTGGTTTTTAGTTTTTATTTATTTATTATTATTATTAACCTTGGAGAACATGACAACTAAATGAAAATTTGAGAAGGCCGAACATGTTACCTTTTTGGAGGGTTTTTGTGTCTTTCCATCCCCTCTATAATGCAGAGAAGCTCCGAGAATCGTACAGGTTATTATTATTATTTTTTATCTATTTACTATCTGTGCAATTAATAATATATGAGAAAAGTAAGGGTCTGTTTGGTAAGGGTTTTTTTTTTTGTTAAGTGAAAAAGTACGAATATTTTTTTGAATAAAAAATAAAAAAGTAAGAATATTTAGTATAGAAAAATAAAATTTTTTGTTTTGTAGTTATTTTTTATTTGAATAGTAATAAAAAATGATTGATGTGATGTAAAAAATAAGAAAATATTAAAAAAAAATGAAAAAAGTGAGATGAATAGTTTTGAAATGAAATGGTTTACCAAACGCACCAGTAAGCCATGGTCGTGTTTGCGGTACTCTTCCAGAGCCTCCCTCAATCCCCCAAAAAAAAAACTTTTTATCTCAAAATTAATCACAACATCTCTACTTTTTATACCACATCAATCATTTTTATTATTATTATTTAAATAAAAAAATCATTACAAAACAAATTTTTTACATTTTTTTTATATAAAATATATTTTTTCACTTTTTCCCGCAAAACATTTCCACTAAAACCATTCAAACACTTATTCCCCAAAAAAAGGTTACAGTACTGGTATTTTTGAAACAACCCAATCTCACACTCTTTTTTCTTTTCGATATTCAAAAATTTTAAATTCAGCTTAGTAGAATAGAAAAAAAAAATTGCAAACCTAAACCATCCCTTCACTCTTTACCGCTCTGAAGGGTTAAAACAGTGATGCCTATAGATTTTCTAAGATCACAGATTCACAGAAAAAGGAGGAAGGCTAAAATAGTAATTTTACCATCAAACAAAATTTTCAGTGTCAACCTTTTTTTTTCCCTTACTTTTTCGTTTGGCTTCTTCCTCTTTTTGTTTTTTTTGTTCTTTTTATGACCCTTTTTCTCCTTAACATCATGAAAATCAATCAAAAGAAGACAACAGGCTTGGAATCAGAAGTTTTGGGCCTTTTAACTCTTATTCACAATGTTATCCGCTACCAATCTATATCTTAAATAAAACTTAATATTGCGGATGAAAATTTGTTTCATTCTATTTATAAAATTATCATATGCTTTTAACATGTGAGAATTATATATATATTTTTTAAATAACATACAAGAAATATATGTTTTCTAATAAAAATTTTTGAACTCTTTTTTGTTTTTTTGGGTTCACATGTTCATATAAGAAAGGAAAGACGATTCAAACTAATGACTTTTTTTTAACTCTTTTACTTTTATTAAAAAAAAAATATTATTTATATTTAAATAATACATGTCAATTTTATAAATTAAATTGAAAGAAATTTTTGATTTGAAAAAAATCTGTCTTTTTTTTTTTTTTTAGCCGACGTAAAATAATGTATATTTGTGCCGGTTAAAGTAGTACATGCGCGTGCGTCTGCGCTCGACACGTCCGCGATCGCATAAAACTTAAATCAAATCACTTTTCCTACTAAAGCGACAGGTCGGTAAACATATCCCTCCTCACCACGTTACTCCAAAGCCAAGAAAAGAACGTTAAGGACCAAAGCAGCCGCCACGTTACCACGTAACTCTGGGACCCACACCGACATCACCACCACCGCCTCATAAACGAGTAAGAGACGTGGATTCATAAACCTCCACGAAGGATCCGAAAGTAATCCTCAAAAACCCCGAGATTCTCGGAATCAGACCCCCATTTCTCACTCCGTGCAGTCTCGGATTCTCTCCATGGCCTCGTCGGCGCGTGCAATACACTGCGAGCTTAGGTCGCAGAAACCCGCTCTCACGAGGGGAGAACCGGCGGTTCCGATTCCGGTTCAGGTTCAGGTTCCGGTTCCGAAAGCCAAGCCGGCCGAATCGGATGGAGCGAAGATCGTGTTGCAGCCTCGGCTGTGTAATCTGAGATCGTACGGCTCGGATCGAGTCGGGGTGATTAGGACGAGAAGGGACGGTGGAGATGGAGGTGGTGACGTGTCGCCGTTCTTTGCGACTCTTTCGGAGTATATAGAGAGCTCGAGGAAGAGCCATGACTTCGAGATCATCTCCGGTCGCCTTGCCATGGTGAGTTTCCGTACGTTCCTTCATAAGGATAAGTTATGATGGATCATGGGCATCGTTGGATTCGTTGACCGTTGCATGGTCAATTGAATCCCAGTAAAGCGCTTTTATAGAGTAGAATTTTTTTTTTTTTTTTTCTTTCAAATTTTAATAATTATTTATAAATTAAACGATAGATCTTAAATTTGTATATATGAATTTTTAAGAGCATGGTTGGAATTGCGTTTGAAAAATCGAGTTTTTAGGCAAAAGTCTTATTTTTAAGCTTTTGCCAAAAATATTTTTTTTTTTGTCATTTTTAAGCTTTTTAACCATTAAAAGCGTTTTTTTATTTTTTTACCAAACGCATATATAAGTGTTAAAAATACTTTTAAATCTTTCAAACGCAATTTTAAACCCACTCTAAACATACTATGTATACAATATAATCATATTTGTATCTATTATTTTTAAAATTAAAAAAATAGAGCAGTGGTAAAGAGTCAAAGAAATAGACGTAGAAAACTTTTAAACTAACGTAGCAAGAGGTTTTAAATTAAAAAATATATAATTCTTTTTCTCTTTGTTATTCACACATCATATTAAAAATATCTTTTAGATTGATTTGTTTGGGTCTTTAATAATTTCCTAAAAAAATATATTCTCAATATTGAAAGGATAGATGATAAGTTTGTTGATGTGATAAATGGTATTACTATAAAATTTTAATTATTTAATTAAAAAAGAGTTTTTTATTTTTATTTTTTATTTATAATTTAGAGTCTGTCGTATGTATAGCACCCAGCGGCAGGCGCCAAGAAAATGACCTCCCATCTAGCGCTTAACGGCCATGATTAGGAGTCCACAAAGTCAAATTGGACGTTAAAATATCCGAGAAGACAGGACACTAGCATGGCCCTCCAAATAGATCTTTTGTCACTAAAGGTGTTCCTCTAAGTTATCATTAGATTTATGATTAATTATTATTAAATATCAATTAAATTATGATTTTAAAAATTATTTCATTTTTAGAAGTATATGTGAGTGACTTTTATAATTATTCAAATAGATCAAAGAGTCCTGTAGTTGAAATATTTTAGAACGAGCAATGATGTACACAGGCATTTAAAATTAGTATTGGATTAAATATTTTAGAACAGCTCCCCAAATGGGTTAAGCTTTATGATTGAACTAAACTTGTGTTAAATGAGATTGGGCTTTATTGTTGATTTTGTAATTTGATTAATCTTTTTCAGAGCGATAGTATGTTGTGACTATAGCTTTTTTAGAGTCGTTACAACCCTTTTCTGTTTTAATGAGGGAGTGATTCTTAGTTTCCTGCCTTTGTAAAAGGTTTAATTATATTGTTCCTATTTAGCTAATAAAGCCTAATATGATGCAAAACTCTAGTAGTAATAGCTAAAATAGCTAAGGTGCTTTAATCTATTCTCTACTTGTCATTAGATATTATTTCTAATTGTTTTTATTATGTTTTTGCTAACACTTCATCAAAGGAAAAAAATATTAAACAATAATAATAAAAAAAAAAAAGTAAAAATTTGAAGTGCATATTTATTATTTTGGCGTGCTATACCAAATTGCTATTCATTTTAGCTAGTATGTAGCTATTCTGTAAAAAAAGGGCAATATTAACTTGTCTTCTCATCACCTAAAAATACTCTTAGGTAAGAACTTTAGCTTATGTATTTTTTTAAAATCATTTTTCTCTCGTTTTAAGAAAAAAAAAATAGAAAATATGATGAGAAAAAGTAGTAGGTAAAAAAAAATTGCAAAGACTATAAACATGTGCAACATTTCTGCTATATTTAGAAACATGCATGCATGGTCGTTAATTAATTAATGTTTTCTTTTTGCAGATTATATTTGCAGCAACGGTGACAACAGAGTTGGTAACTGGAAACTCGTTATTCAGAAAGATGGATGTTCAAGGCATTGCCGAAGCGGGTGGGGTGGGTTTGGGGGCCGTTGCTTGCGCTGCCGTCTTTGCATGGTTCTCCAGCGCCCGAAGTAAAGTGGGTCGGATCTTCAGCATCGGCTGTAACACTTTTATCGATTCCCTAATCGATCAGGTCGTCGATGGCTTATTCTATGAAGGTGATCCCGATGATTGGTCTGATGAGATTTGAGACATGATTCATCACCCAGATTGCCATTTTGAAGTTTCTTCTAACACCTAAAGATATCCCAGAAATCGCATTATAAATTGGACTATATTGTAATTATACCTAGAGCTTGCATATAATATATAGATGTTATACTATTAGGTGGCATGTGAATAATGCTAGCTAGAGAGATAATTCTCTTTATGTTCTTTCAAATTAATGTGACTTGGTTTTATAAATCACTAAAAGATCATAACTGAATAATAATTATTTTAAATTCAATTGTAATTTTAAAAATTACTTTATATTTGAAAGGACATGAATTAATGTGAGTAGGAAAAACTAAGGGTGCAATATTTGTTAATTAATGGCTTCTGTCCAGTTATTTGGGCTTGTGAAATTAACTATAATCAATCATTACGTGTATTTGCTCAAGATTAATGAATTTGTCTGAATTAATAGCTATTCGGTTCTGTTAGTTGTCTGAATTTCCATGTAAACTTTATCGTTATTTTAACCGTAAACTAATTACCAAAAATTGAAAAAAAAAAAAAAAAAAAAAAAAAAAAAACGTAAGTCTCTCTATATATGGACATGCCCGAGGATCCATGCCCAGGTGCCCTCCCTGAAACATACGACCGTATGTCTAAAAGAACTTATAAGGTTGTTGGCAACATTTTTTTGGAAAGTTTTTGGCTTGTTGAAAAAAAAAGAGAAGAAATTAACAAACAATTTCGAGCACAAACTACTAACAAATCACTTCAAATTACTTTCACATTTATGTCGCTTCAAAATACTTATTTTAACTAAAAAATAAAAAACACACTTCAAAAAGTTTTACTAAACAAACTTACTTATGTCTCTAATGAGAAATGCTAAGTGATCTCATAGTTGTATGTTAATATTATTTAAAAAAAATAAAAAAATTAGTCTTTATTTCTCTCACTTGATTTTTTTAAAAATAATATGTTAAAACATAAAATAATTTTTTACTTTTATGTCACATCAGACTTTTTTTTCAAATCATTAAAAAAAAAAAAAAAAAACCGCCTAACATATGGATATGGCTCAAGTGTTAAGACAAAAAAACTTGTATCGTAATTTTTCCAACGGCCTAAATTTAATTTCATTATCTCTTTCTCATATAAAACTTAAAATTAAGAAAAAATTTCACTTTAGATAATTGAATTATCAAAGTTTCAAAATCTTTCAATTTAATCTCAAACAATTTAAATTTAATTCAATTGACCCACTCCCATCATATTTTAAACGTTAAGAGTGATAAAATGACATTTATACCCTTGAGATCTGACCAGGACACCATCGAGACCCAATCAAGACTCCGCCGAGACACTGCCAAGTCTCAGGTGGGATTCGATCGAGACACCACTTAGACACGAAAAATAATATATATATATATATATATATATATATATATATATATATATATATATGATTTTTCATATACACTAAACATTGAAAAAATGTTTTCTAAGAAATTATTCTTCAGAAAAATATTTTCAACTAAAATTATTTTACGTTAAAACAAATAAAGCCTTGTTATAGGACGAAATCATGCATTTCCCTAAATTTTGTTAAATCCTTGCGTATAGCGTAATACTAGCAACTCTCCTCGTGAAGATGCAGAAAAGAAGAATTAAAATGAGCTTCATGTGACATGCCAGGTTATTGGATCTTGTGAGCATTTTCAACCTAGAAGCTATAATTTTATGTAAAATGACTTTTTAAAATTGACTTTTATTTAGTTTAGTTAAGTTATTTTTAAATGTCTTTACATCCGATTAAATATATTTCTGTTTATTCTATTAAAATATTATTAAATATAAGAAAAGTTTTGGGAAAAAGAAAATATGTGAGAGGAAAGATGAAAAAATTTGTAGGAAAAAGAGAATATGCAGAGAAAAAATAGAAAAAGATTTGAGAAAAAGAGAAAACAGGTGAGCGAAACAATAAAAAATAAAATAGCTCACTTGAAAAGTGTTGCTACATTTAACTTTTTTTTTTTTTTTAGCTCTTCTAATCAAATATCTATTTTACATTTTTTTTTTGATAATTTAATATAAATTTTTTTTTAAACATATAAAAAACTATTTTAAATAAAAGTAACGTTGTGCTATTCCACTAGAAATGCTCTCACAGGATATGCTAGTGATGGTACAGTGCCCTCATGCCGCCACCGTTCAACAATAACCGACAGATTTTGGAAAACAATTTTCAATCGATCATGATCTAAAATTTGACCTAGAGAAGATATGACCACTCGATTCCTGCCACGTTGAATACTATGGTGAACGTCAGCACTTCTCATTACTTCCACTCGGCTCAACTTTCCCTCCACACTGTCACTCCAACTCTATCTCACTCTCTCTCTCTCACATTCATGATCCATGGCTATGGCTAGATATCTCTCGCTCTTGCCCTCGCCTTCCTATCCCAAGCTCTACGGCTACTCTTCGCTCTCTCCAATTCCCAGGGAAACAACTTTCCTCTCATCGGCGTGCTTCAGAACAAAAGCAAGCACGCCCTCATTCGTTTGTTCTGTCCAGAACGGTGCTGTCGTCGCCGTGGGCGAAGATTTACCGCTCGATTACGGGGATTGGTTCCCAAAGCCGGATGCCGGGGATCGGAGAAGAGCAGGCGTGCTGTTCCATCCGACGTCGTTGAGAGGACCTCACGGGATCGGCGATCTCGGAGACGAGGCGTTCCGGTTCGTCGACTGGCTCCATGACGCTGGCTGCTCCGCCTGGCAGGTCCGTTTCTTAACGCTTTGTTTGTGCGTCAAATGGTGCATGATTGAATTTGAGTGGAAAGGATGAAAGCAAAAAATTTTGCATCCAGCTTGCTATCCGAATTTATTCATCTAGTCATTTGTGTGCGAAAATTGATTTTTTGTTGGATGTATTTTTCATGTGTGCAGGTTCTTCCTCTTGTTCCTCCGGGAAGGAAGGCGAACGAAGAGGGGTCGCCCTACTCAGGCCAGGTGACACTGATTATTTCAACATTTCATCTCTTCCGCGTTTTCCTTTCCTACTGTTTTTGTTTTCTTTTGATGTGTGGGGAGGGGGTGTTGAGAAAATTGAATGCATCGTGCAATGGATGAATGAAATGTACATTGTAAATACATCAAAGAAAAAGAAATGTGCATTTGAAAGAAAAGCTTCTTGGAAGTCATCCCTTATAGTTATTATAGCATACTTAGGAATGGCTTCACACATATTATCAGATATTTATTGTTATTATGTGTTGCGATATGCCAGCCTTATCAGCTTCTAAAATTTTCCAAAACTGTCTTACCATTTGTCCACTCTATGTGCCTTCGTATTGTGGTTGTTACTTGTTAATTTTTGTTTCTGAAACTCGGAAACACTATTTTCATAGTGGCCAAACTTCAGGATGCCGTGTTTTGATTTTTCAGATGAATCAATAAGCAATGGAATGAGCTTGTATTATATTGATAATTTAGAAAAAATTGATAAATGGAAAATTATGATCTACTAGTTGAGTTTATTGTGGCTTTTTAGATTTCCTTCTTGTATTCCGCTCAGTGGTTGGTTTTAGATCCTGTATATGACATGAGTACATTCATACTATTATCATAACAATTGCGCTATCGATCTTATTTCAATCCCAGTTTATGCACATTAGCATACCTACACCACTTAGCTCATAGTTCCTCTGGTGTTTCGATTGTGTCATGTAATTTTGGCAATTGTCCTTGACATGATTACTTTTAGGATGCAAATTGTGGTAATACTCTCTTGATATCTCTCGAAGAACTTGTTAAGGATGGTCTGTTGATGAAGGAGGAGCTACCAAAACCAGTGTGAGGACTTTTAATTTATGAGTGGATGATGATATTAAGCTATAGTTCTTCATCTATGTGTCTATTTTATTAATCTTTCGTTGTTCATGCAGTGATACCGACCGTGTGAACTTCTCAACTGTTGCTGACCTGAAAGATCCTTTGATAGCTAAGGTACACTACCTAAAGCAACATCGGTGCTAATTTTCTTTTATTTTGGCATGTAGGTTAAAAATCATTTTAAGTTAGTGGCTTAAACCTTGTTAGAAAGAAAGGGACAAGTCGTCCCTATGAGTTGTCCTACGGTGAGATGTCCATATGAGGTGTCTCCTATGAGCTGTCCTATGGTGAGGTGTCACTTGCTGAAGTTATCCATGGTAATGATCTTTTTTTGATAAGTATCCATGGTAATGATCTTACCATGAAGAAGAAGATGGTCCACGGATTCTCCATTCCTCTTACACATGCAGCATTTGTGCCACTTGCTGAAGTTATCCATGGTAAGGATCTTGCCTAGAGCTGCTGACCAAGCGAAAAAGGCTGCCCCAAAAGAGGGCCTTAGTTCACCAAATACTCTTTCAAGGGAAGCGACAACCTTCACTACAAACCAAGAACAATAGAAGGATCTAACCTTAAACAACCTTCTTTTGCTGAGAATATTCAAGAGAGAAAATTTGATTTTCATGAAGCTAACGCGTCATGACACGTCTTGGCAGCCAATCAAGGGGTTATATTTTGTTCAATCTGATGACGTTTGATAATGAAAATGTTTCTCTCTATATTTTGAATATTATACAAGGACAAAAGAATGTTATGTTATTAAATATTCTGACATTCCAATAACAAATATGGTTGAATAACTTGAAATTGAAAAGATTTGATTGCTTCTATTTGGTGGGGGCCTTAGACATTTAAAAAGTAATTCAACATGCAGATTAATTTTTTGGAATGTGACATCATTGGTGAGAATATTTCGAAATTTTATTTTGAAATTAAATTATTATGAAAAAGTCCGCGCATAGCGCCAGTTATAGGCTAATTAAACATAAAATTGAAAATTAAGTACAAGAGAGAGGGTGGTTAACCTTGAGTCTTCCTAGCAGTTCTACTAGGATTTGTACCTAGAAGTGTCCATGTTGTCTAGCCTTTAGTGGAATTTTTTTTTTTTCACTAATGGTTGCAAAGAAAAAAATAGATGTCTGCATCCTTGGGTCCTCTCTTTATGTGTACCTGTGTGTTAACTTAAAAAAGGTAACACAAGAAACAGAAAGGAAAGATAAAAATCACTGGTTCCATGAATGTTTGTTTGTAAATTTGCCTCTTAAAATACTTTGAATGCTGCATAACTCTTTGTTTCCATAGTATTCTCCTTTTATTTTTTCACCAAAATGCTTCTTAATTTTGTCTTTTCTTAGGCTGCAGAGAGGCTCATTTTGAGTGAAGGAGAACTTAAAGGAGAACTTGAGGCCTTCCGTAGAGACCCTGATATATCCAGTGAGATTGCCTTGCTCTTTTTATTTTTGTTAATCATATCATGCACGTGGTTCTCTAGTATGTTTAAGCCCATCTGCATCTTATATTGATGTCTGTGAGTCTGGGTCTTATGAATACAAAGATTCAGGCAGCAAACTGATTTTCTTATCACATGTTATCTCATCTTTAGAATTAATAGTTTGAGTTCAACTTAACTATAAACCAGGACTAGCATTGTAATCTATGAAAGGTTCAAATGTCTGGCAAGGCCAACTAAAATAGCCCCTTTTTTTTTTGGGTTGGGGGGGGGGGGGGGGGGGGGGTGGGGAGGGGAGGGGAGGGGTTTGGGGAGGGTTATTTTTATGTTAGGTTGTGTATTTTTCATGCAATTTCTAGATCGCATGTGATGACTTCTTCTCAATTTCCTTGTATTAAAATCAATAAACCATTTGTAAATATTCTAAAATTTAGGTTCAGGCGAGTAACTAAATTACAGGTGGAAATTTTCTTACCATAATGTAATTGGTCTCATTCAGGTAGAGTTTCACACCCAATGGGATTTTAGTTTTAATGACATTAATGTTATGTTCGCAGAACAGATTAGGGCACTGTATAACAAAGTATAATTACTACAATTGTAGACAATGGTGCTATAATGCCAAGACAATTTATTTTGTCTTTGCATAAATTTTGATAATCTCGTTGATTATATGCTGTGTTAGTAGCTGGTTCAATGGCTTCTTAAGGTTTGAAGCCAGATTAATTTTGTTTCTGTAAATGGCTGGCTTTAGTTACCTGTTTAAATTGTTCGGGTTGTGAAAATGCTTGTTGCCTTCAAAGTTGAACATGAATGGCAGTCTACAAATACGTGCCTCTTTCATGTCATGCATGGATATATATTTATCCATCATGCAACATAGAAGTGCTAAGTAGCCACTGGCCTTTTTTATTTGATTAATTTAGCAAACAGATGAAAGCATTGTGTGCTCCAAAAAAGATAATATCCTAATACTTGTTGAATATACCTCTCTAACTGTCCTTGTTAAAAAGTACCATGTACTAGAAGATCGTGTCCTCTTTTCTTCAATGCACTATAAACAAGCAAACCTGCTGTACTTGGATTAAATTTACATCTAGTGAAGCCTTATTTCTATTGAGGTTGGCAACGCAGAATTCATTCCAAGAAGTGCCTATCTAGAATCATCTTAAAGGGTAACTTTCTTACTTGTTACATGACATACCTGGTTCTTTTTAATTCTGTTGCATTTGCTTCATGATGTTAGTAACTGTAGTTAATAAAAGATGGATCATGGTTACCCATCAAAAAATTAACAGATAATGGACCAGTAGTTTTCCTGTAATTATTTTGCTTGCTGCTTAGTGTTTGGAAGATTTTATCATTTGTTGACTCATGTACTTGGATTTCTTTCAGTGAAAGTACCAATTGCATTCCCCTTTGTAGATAGATTATAGTATCCAGTTGAATTAGACTCTCTTCTGTTCTGTACTTTGTGGACCCTGGTCACTGGATTCCTCTCTTTTTTATTTCTAATTTTTCCCATTTTGGTAGGCTGGCTTGAAGATGCAGCTTATTTTGCTGCCATTGAAGACAGTTTAAATACTTTCAGTTGGTATGAATGGCCTGTAGCTCTAAAGAATCGCCATCTTGCAGAGTTGGAAAACATTTACCAAAGCAAAGAGGATTTTGTAAGATCTAGATGAAGTTTTTGATTATATTATGGGCTTATAGTTTCTCACAGCATCTTCCTTGATGCTAAGAACCCACAGATTACATAATCATGCTTTTACTTGTCCAGATAGATGAATTCATTGCCCAACAGTTCTTATTCCAAAGGCAATGGCAGAAAGTTCACAAGTATGCACAGATGAAGGGAATCAGCATAATAGGCGACATGCCCATTTATGTAGGTTACCACAGTGCAGATGTTTGGGCAAATAAGAAACATTTTTTGCTGGTGAGTAGTTCCTTGGTGAATCATGGGAATTGTTAATATGCTTCCAAAGCATCGTACTCTGGTGCTAGATACTAAGTATTTATTTGTCTGGCAGAACAGGAATGGTTTTCCTCTTCTAGTTAGTGGTGTTCCCCCTGATGCCTTCAGTGAAACTGGTCAGCTGTGGGGCAGGTTTGTACTACACTAGACACTGCCATGCAAACAATTATTTATAAATATACATGCTTGTACTTTATTTTTTGAAGATATTTTTCTACATAGATTGAAGGCCAGCGATTTATTTTGCCAGAGGAATAAAGTTCCTAATTTATGGCAATATCTCAACCTTCTGCACTTATGATTTCTTTATATATTTGCTTTTTGCATACACTTTTAGCTTTACTTTCTTTCCCTTGGATTTTTTTTTTAGTGTGTGTGTGTGGGGAGTAGTTTTACAAGGACTTTGTCATTGATATTGTTAGGAGTTTAATAATAGAGGTATTTTATGATTAAAATACCTTAGGATAATATGTTATTTTTATAGATAACATTAGATTAGAGATTCGCATTTAAATATTATAGATAAGTATTATCATTAGAGTAGTTAGTATAATTTAAATATTAGGGATAAATATTATCCGTAGTTTATTTTAATTAGTCTTTTATTTTATTATGCATTGTAATTGTCTATATAAAGACATCAAGCTCATTAATGAAGGGATCAGAAAATTAATCCCAAACCTTGAGTTTGAAAAGGGTTTTTTAAGTTTCCTCAAAATCTAAAAGGTCTAGGTTTCCTTTGAATCTAAGGTCTAGGTTCCCTCAGAACCTAAAATTTATCCCCGTTACGTATTCACGTAACATTTGGTATCAGAGCCGCGATCTTGCTCAATGCCAAATCCAAGCTTGGACCGGCTTGAGCAGCAGCTTGATAACTTGGTAACTATGTGTGAAGGCTGGATGAAGAAGATGGAAGAAAATATTGAGACGATGAAAGCAAATAATGCCAAATTGTATGCATTGACCGCCAAATGCGACAATTGTTCTGCTCATAACAATGATGAGTTCCATTTTTCAGAACAGTCACAAATGGTGCACGAAGACGTCAACAACCTTTTCAATCCGCAAGATCCATTTCACCCCGTTGAAGTCTCTCCACCTTGTGATGTCGTACCTATACAGGCCCAACCAACAAAAACCATCCACAACGTTGTCAGATCGCAAGACCCATCGCAATGTCATTACATTGCACGGTCAATTGTAAAACAGGATGAAATGAAGGAATGTTCATCATTGTACGTAGCCAAAACAAGGCCACCATGTCCACCCCGTGCTCCATTGCAAGTGCCTCGTCGCCATCCTGTATCACAGAACAACAGGTAGTCCAATGTTCATTGGCAGCGGCAAGTGAGTGGGCTTGTGCAAATTTGGATGCTTTATGATAAAGAATTGATCCCACCAATTGGACGGCCACCAAGGGAACGCCTGAAACGAGTAACGAAGGAAGAAAAGAATTTCTAGACCTTGAGGACAAGGTCTCCTTAAGAGGTTTTTTATGATTAAAATACCTTAGGATAATATGTTATCTTTATAGATAACATTAGATTAGAGATTCGCATTTAAATATTATAGATAAGTATTCTCATTAGAGTAGTTAGTATAATTTAAATATTAGGGATAAATATTATCCGTAGTTTATTTTAATTAGTCTTTTATTTTATTATGCATTGTAATTGTCTATATAAAGACATCAAGCTCATTAATGAAGGGATCAGAAAATTAATCCCAAACCTTGAGTTTGAAAAGGGTTTTTTAGGTTTCCTCAAAATCTAAAAGATCTAGTTTTCCTTTGAATCTAAGGTCTAGGTTCCCTCAGAACCTAAAATCTATACCCGTTACGTATTCACGTAACAGATATTTGTCATTTTAGCCACCTATATCATGTCATCCAGAATTGGTCCTTGAGCACATGAAAATGTACTGGGCTTTCTAACTGAAATGCTGTATCCTTGTTCACAATGAACCACATGCTCATTTAGGTCTGTCAGTATGTCATTAGAATCAATTGAAAATGTTTCTTTAATTTTTGTTTTCTGGGTGTAATATTTGTGTGGATTGAAAACTAGTTTTTAAGTATTTCTTAAAATTTAATTCCGTGGGTCATGCAACACTATCTTCTTTGCTACCAATTCCTATTCAACTGTGCATGTTTTATTTTGATATTTATAACTTTAGATCTTTGTTCCCACACTAACTCATGTTTACACTGATTACTGTTTACATATTATTCAAATACTTTTGTAGCTGTCTTTTTATATTATCCACCTTATTAATTAATATCACTTCTGATCTAAAAGCCCTCTGTATGATTGGAAAGCCATGGAGAAAGATGGATTTTCATGGTGGATACGCCGCATACGACGTGCACAGGATCTATATGATGAATTCAGGATTGACCACTTTAGAGGATTTGCTGGCTTTTGGGCTGTTCCTTCTGGTAAGAGTATTTTAGATTACGCTTAGCTTATGATTATTTTTGGTGCATGCATATGTTACACTAATATATTGCATAATTGCGCAGAAGCAAGAGTTGCGATGGTTGGAAGATGGAAGGTCAGTTTTCTGTAATTCAGAGCTAATTATAATTTTTCTTCAGCCATCCCATTAACCACTCAAGATGTTATTTTGTGACAGTAGGTGGGACCTGGAAAATCCTTGTTTGATGCCATCTCCAGAGCAGTTGGGAAGATCAATATAATAGCAGAAGATTTGGTATGTTCTATCAGATATAATTCAAAAGGAACTTAATTCTTCTTAATTTTTTGGCCTTTATTTGATATATGATCCAGTAGCTCTGGTGGCATCATATTTCTTGCTAACAATTACTGACATTTTAAACCCTTATATTGTCGAGGCACAGATTTGAAACAAATGGTGCTCATTGATATGATAATCTATTGACCTGAATAAAATGCCTCCTACCATCTGTAATGTTTTTGTCATAATTTCGAGGCATCTTAAGCATGTTATTGACATTAGCACAAATTGGCTTGTTAGAGGGGAAAGATTCATGTAATTCAATGTTATTTCTAAACCAAATGGCATCTCCTTCCCATCATAAATAAGGAATGTGCTAGCCTCGTTCTATACTACGTTATATTCTCACAAGTGGAGTAGGGGAGGGGTGGACAAAATTTGGTGGATCCCTTCGAGAAAAGGGAAGTTCGATGTTAGATCATTCTATAACATCCTGGTAAGCAAAGAAGCAAGTCCTTTTCCTTGGAAGAGCGTATGGCGCACCAAGGCTCCTTCGAGAGTGGCTTTCTTTACTTGGACGGCGGTGTTAGGGAAGATCCTCACAATTGATAATCTCAGGAAAAGGAATATCATTGTGATCAATAGATGTTGCTTATGCAAAATTGATGGGGAGACTATTGATCATCTTTTCATTCATTGTGAGACTGCTCGTTCCTTATGGCAGGCCATATTCAGTCGTTTTGGGTTGTCTTGGGTAATGCCTAGCAAGGTGGTGGGCCTGCTTGCTTGTTGGTGGATGGGAGGCCGCTCTAGGAGTGCAGTTGTTTGGAAAATGGTCCCTCTATGCATTATGTGGTGCCTTTGGTTAGAAAGGAGCGAGAGATGCTTTGAGGATTCTGAGAGATCATTGGAGGAGCTCACGGCCTTCTTTTTCCATACACTTTACACCTGGACAGCGGCTTGGCTTGCTCCTATAGTTATTAGCTATCCTGACTTTCTTGTTCTTTTTTCTTCTTCTAGCTAATCGTTTCCCTTGTATACCCCCAGTGTACTAGGGTTGCGCCCCTCTGCGCTTTTGATATATAAACATTACTTATCAAAAAAAAAAAATAAATAAGGAATGTATTTGCTAGTTAAAGTATTGTTCCCATTTCTTAGTATGTGTAAAAAGGAGGAGAAAGGCTGTCACGGTTATGCTGCTCCCTCTTGTTTTTTAAACGTTCTATGGTTGGATATCAAAAGGCTGTCATTTTTACGCTGGTTCCCTTTTATATATATATATGGTTGGATCTTTCTTATTTGGCCCTGTCATTGATTGTTGTAAAGATTACATGGTAGCTTTGTGCAACATCCTGTTCAACATATTCATTGATTTTTGCCTGATATTTCTTGTCTCTTGTACTGTCACATGACAGGGAGTTATCACAGAGGATGTAGTCCAGCTTAGGAAATCCATTGGGGCACCTGGAATGGCTGTTCTCCAGTTTGGTAGTATATTATTTTTAGTTTAGTATACTCTCAAGTGGTCGTGTTTGAGACGGACCTTGAATTTTACACCGCATAATTTGTCGTCCTTTCTGTTTTCTTGCTTCAGGTTTTGGAAGTGATGCTGATAACCCTCACTTGCCTCATAATCATGAACGCAATCAAGTTGTGTACCCTGGAACTCATGATAATGACACGGTAAAATTCCTCCATTGCCATGGACTTCTTTCAATCTGTTACTGGATTTGTCTTCTTAGTTAGAGGAACAATGGACGTATATTGATATGCTATAACACCTATTTGCACTTAATCCTTCAGACCTTTACTTCAATTTGATCTATTGCATTTTAGGCTTCTGAATTATATATCTGGAAGATCCTTTCGGTTTATGACCCATGAATAGTGGTTTTTCCCCTTCAATGATCCCGACTTGGGAATATACTTTTTCCATATTTTAGTAGAGCCTACTAACTGTGTCCATTTGTATTATAGGTCCGAGGTTGGTGGGACATTTTGAAGCAAGAAGAGAAGTCCAATGTCAGTGGCTTCTTTGCGTAACCCTCATTAACACATGAATTTTTCAAACAGTGTATAAACGAGATTTAGGTCTTCTTGTATTTTTACTTCAATGTAATTGTTGTCTCAGGTACTAAAGCATCTCAAAATTACTGAGGAAGATGATATCTGCTGGGCCCTCATCCAGGCTGTGTTATCTTCAGTGGCCCGAACTGCAATCATACCTATGCAAGATGTTCTGGGGTTAGGAAATTCTGCGAGGATGAACATTCCTGCAACTCAGGTAAAATACTGCTGAAAAGCGGGTAGTGTATATATACTCTATTAGAATCTAAGACGTTTCTTTAAGAACGGCAAAAGAGCTGTTTTCCTTTTCCTATTAGGTGATATAAATCTCTCTTTTATAATTAACATTTTTGGAAATTATCATTCTTAGAAAGGAATTTTCAACTGTCATCTTCTAACGCATGCAATCAAGAGAGATTTTATGCTCTGCCTCTGCCTCTGCATGTGTATGATGCATTTCTACTGTACACAGTTCGGGAATTGGGGCTGGAGGATGCCTAGTACCATGAGCTTTGATAGCCTGGAGCCAGAAGCAACGAAACTGAGGGATATGCTTTCTATGTACGGTCGACTGTAAAATCATGGATGCTGAGATTTGTATTAAGTGGCTACAACTCGTCAGTGGATTTGCCATAACTACTTACTGTTTTCTGTGTATCAATAAACAACTTTGCCTTGGTCAAAGCAAGGTTCCGGATATATTTTTTCCCAAAATATATCACAAATGAATAAAATATAGTTTTCCCTATTTAAACCTTTTAAACCTATACCCCCCACCAAATTTATTGCTACTGTTATAAATGTCTTTCACACTTGCCCCCCAAGGATCCTGATACAAATTTTGCTATGATAAAACTAAGAAAAATAGAGCATTTCGCGTGCCGTCTTGGAATAATGTAGCAAGGTATATAGGGTTGTGTGAAGTTGGAGTACTGAAACTGTAACAGCACCAATGCACCATCAAAATTTGACTAATGTTTCAGCCTACGGCATTTGCATTAAGTTTGTCAACTGATGAAACTAGAAATCCATTCATCAAAAGAAAAAGGGAAGGAAAGAAAGAAACAAAGGAAAAAGAGAGCTAGAGTTCTTTGCTAAGCAAAAAACTGATTTGTTTGTTTTTTTTTCTCACAACCATTGTTTCCAGATTATCATGGAAAATGTACAGTTACAAGAGATTCATATATTTTCTCTCCACAGAGAATGAATATCCTGTAGCCTAGCAGGCAAATGTACTAATGAAAATCATCTAGATTGCCACTAGTGCAAGAGTTATATAGGGGCAAGAATGATCGAGCTACATTTCAGAACTTCAAGTATGATCCAAAAGTGAATCTTCAAAAGGATTCTGATCTTAGAACTATGCAGCTTTCTCAATTGCTTCTATGCACTCCAGTACAGTTGCCTTATTTGACATGGCTGTCATTAGGGCTTCATGAGTCACCTTGTTGTTTTTTAAGAGGGATCCAGCAAACAAAACCTGCAGAGCTTTCCCCAGCATCAGCATTCAATTATCGAAAATAACCATCCAAGATTTCAGTGAAACTGGATAAAACTCATGTTAGGAACTTACAGCCCATCTAGTAAGATTCTGTTGCTGTTCTTTGCTAATCTGTGGCTTGCTTCTGTTAATTAATCTCTATAGAGAATAAAAGAAAAAGCAATCTTATGAGTTATGATTATCAATCAAGAACCATTTGGAGAAAAAAAAAAAAAAAAAAAACCTTAAATCTTAGGGAAATATTAGTCATAAACCTGAAGGGTGAAAAGATCAGCAGATTGACCAACCACTTTGTCATATTTCAGACCTTCTGCTGCCAGTCCAGCCATTGCTACTACTGCCAACCTGGGAAAAGCTATTGCAGTTTATTTCTTCTATACCAAGTCATATCTATTACCATTCACAAGCTATGAATCTATACAAATACCTGTCTAGTTCCTTAGAATCAAGCTGCCCACTGTATATCATCTTTTCCAGCCTTTCATCAATGAGATTGACATGCTCTTTTCCAATATCCAGTGAGTAGCCCAGAATAGGGAGGCCAAGCAAATAAGCAACTAAGATTTGGAGAGAACATTATCCATCAGATTGATAATTAGATGCATCTTATGCTTGGTATGCACAATTCAATGATGAGAGTACCTAAAAAATGAGCTGCTTCATGACTAGTGATCCTCTCTTGATAGTCAGGAAAAAATGATGAAAAGCTACCAATTGCAGCCTGAAGAAGCCTATAATAGAGGTAATAACATCATTTTTTTGTTGATGCAAGCATCCATGAGTTAAACTTTAAGTTTCAACTACAAAAGGTACTATCTAAATGACTTCACCTACATTAACACTTAATATAAAATATGATGAAAATTATAGTCCATCTAAAGCTATTTCTTACCCAGGGGAAATGCTTCCCACGGCCAAAACCACTAAAGATATGCTCCCAATTAAGTAAGGCACAAAGAAGCCCCAGTCCTACAGGTATGTTATGAGCCAAAGACGTCAGTGAAAGCCAGAATTCTTCCATTTTTTTCCTAACAATTTATACAAAATCATTGCATCAATAAATTGGAAAGATTCAAAAAAAAAAAAAAAAAAAAAGAAGACGACTTAAAGAACCAAAAAAAATCTACAATCATGATGGGCATGACAAGAGAAACATATCACCTATAGGAAGGTTTCATTTGGATGGGCTGTAATTTAGAACATCAAATGTACCAATAGATGTTTAAGAAGAAGAAGTAATAATAAAGCTGATAAATGATGCAAAAGGAAAGAGAACCCATTGCATTTTCAGTCGTGAAATTTACTTTCAGATTATAGGTTGTGG
This sequence comes from Corylus avellana, assembly GCF_965113065.1. NCBI lineage: Eukaryota > Viridiplantae > Streptophyta > Magnoliopsida > Fagales > Betulaceae > Corylus > Corylus avellana. The sequence continues at coordinate 15,351,001 of NC_142500.1, read as the reverse complement.
CACGCAGACAAAAAGCCATACTTGAAGGGCTGCAGGACAGTGAGTGAAAAACAATGCAGCTCTCTAGTTTGCTTTTATTTCTTATTTTTTGGGTTGGAATGTAGGGTTTTCCCCACTCCCCCTTTCTGTAGATATTATTTCTAAGATAACTCTAAATTTTGACTTAATAGATGCCAATTTCTAAGATGACTCTAAATACCCTGGGGAACATTCTCAAAATAACAGAAGAGAAATGAATAGTATGTCATGCACAATCGTGTTGATGTAATTTATGTAAATATTAGCCTCATTCTCTAGTGAGAATTCCAGACAAATTGAAACGGCTTGAAGTAAAATCAAGTATAGAGATTACTTCTTTCAGACATGTCTTTGTGTGTGTGTGTGTGTGAATATTGCACAATAATAGAACATGAATGCGCCCTCCCAATCATACTGTTTAAGATGGTATAACATCTTATGTGCATACATACAGAGAAAATGGGATGTAATGAAAGTTACCCCAGGAAGCTGACCAGCAAGAACGCCTAAAAATCCTGTTGTGCCCACCACTGTGAAAAGAAAAGCTGCCTGTATCATTGAAAGTTAATTTTTATGAAATAGGAAGCATGAACCAATGCTGTTACTGTGCAAACAAGAAGAATTTGCACCCAATGTTTCTTGAAATTCTAATTTCTTTATAACATTTCACTACCTCAAAGAAGCTCCATTGGCTATGGGAAAGAAGGGAAGAAAAGAAGAAAAGGTCACAGTTCAGAAAAGCTTTCATCATTTCTGACACTTGGGATTGCAATGGACACAACTAGAATGCGAGTATTATATGTACTTACATCATTTCTGACACTCGGGATTGCAAGGTTCTCTGCATTTTTCATTCCAAGGGTTGTCAGCTCCCGAAGAGATGTCTGGTGCATAAATTTTAAAATGGTCAAACTATTTAATCTAGCAAAGTAAGATATAATGAAGAACTCAAAGCAGTGAACAGATATATGTTGTTCATATACATGTATGCATGGTTTTGTAGATGTGGCTAATGTTTTGAGTACCACTCCCAAGAACTGCATACTTGTAATGGAGACTGACCATACGACGCGAGACATATGGCTGAGAACTCCATCTCTTGGCCCAACCAATTTCATTCAGCTGATCAAGTGCGTCTTTAACAGCATTACTATCTTTCTGCAGCAAAAGTATATGTCAATTAGCAATAGTTACAGGAATGACTCTAAAACAATTAAAACAAAGTTCATCTGAATTGGCAAGCATGTCAAGATACCTAGCATGCCAATGTGCTTATGTTTTACAAGTATTAGAGATAAACACTGGATTTTGTCTGTTGAGAAGCAAGTGGATAACCAATCCAACAAGCAGCACTTCTCCTTGGAACCCATACTCCTGATGGTGAAGATCCAATGAAGTATGAAAATCCTTTACGCTAGTAAATTATTCATGCAGAGTACCATACTTTACAGAACATGGAAAGAATGAAAGAAAAGGATGAAAATTTCTGCAAGTAGCTTTGATTCTATATCCTATCCTCTCACTTGTTTGTCTCGGTTCCAAAAGGTTGATATCAAAGTCCAATGGATGTATCTTTTCAATTACCTATGTTGCTGTTGTCCATCTTGTAATACACATAATCCTTTAGACTGTTATTCCCCCATCGTCATTATATTTTTGCTCTGCAAACATCTATCCTCTCAAAACTTAGTAGACACCAGATCCTTGATCATTTGAAATCGGTTCTTAACTCAATCACCATCTCCCTCTATCTCCCTAATAATAAGATTTTCTTTTCAACATGAATAAACTCCTAATAGTTCCGGATCTTTTAAAACCCCAAGGGCTTAGGCAGATTAACTTATTGGCTTGAAGTTAAAGCATCTCAGGAAGAGTCAGCCAAGTTTAGATCCTACCCCTTTAGCCCCCGTTATTCATCTTGGTACTGCCTTTTGGGGTAGTACCCGTGCAGATTGGAATCCACAGTAATTACCTGTCTAAATTGTTAGTAATTTAAACAAGTAATGAGAGAGATTCTAAACGAGACCCATCTCTCCAAATAAATTTTGGCCTGCCCGGCCACTTACTCGGCCATGTGGGTCTCATATAGAGTCTCTCACATTATCTGCCCAAATTGCTAACAATTTGAATTAATAATTGTGGTGGATCTTTATCTGCCCATGCTTTGTCTTGGATCTTTATCCCAGACAACAAAGAAAGATTTTTGGATTTTTAAGGTTTCTTGGGAAATGTAGGTCTATGAAAACAAAAAATAAATAAACATAGATGTTGTATGTAGGAAGCACCACAGCAGGCAAAAAGATTTCCTATATTATAATGAAGGGGAAAGATCCAGACATATATATCTGATCAAAGCCTGCAGACTATGAAATATCCCATGTGGAAAAAAGACAGCCATTTATGCCAGAGCCGTTTGTCAAATGGATAACATATTGTTTGCTTTTCCAATAAGCTCAGACGTAGATACCCTCTAAAGCTTCAGAAAACAATATCCATGAACCCTAGTATCTGTTTGAAGGGAGGTTTGTAAATGACGAACAACTTTGAGAAGAAACCATTGATGAACAATTACCATTTCTTGGAAACATTTCAAAGTGCACACAACAGCATCAAGTCCAACACATTTATTCAGAAAAATTTGTAGGAGTTGAAATTGAAGAGGAAAAGAACCTTTGCAATGGCGGATTCGAGAGTCTTGAGGTCGACTCCAGGGGCGGCAGAGGAGGCTCTGATTCGCCATTTCTGGTGGACGATTTTGGAGCCTTTTGCGTAGTGAAGTTCATAGGTGGCAGTGAAGGCAGGCTTGGAGAGGGAAGAAGAAGCCATGGCTAACGACATCACTGAGACGATAAGGCTTGGCGGTTCAGCTTCACTCCTATGGTTTGGCGCCACAACGACGCGTGGGTGATATGATATCTGAATTCTGAAGGGTTGCAAATAAATTGGAGACAAAATATATAAAATATAAAACTAGACCCGATTTATTTCGATAATTAAAATTCTCAATTACAAAGATTTAAATAAAAAACCTAATCACATAAAATACTATAATTTACGTGATTCAACGTAATAATTTATGCTAATAAACACCATATATATATATATATTTGAAATTTTAAGTATTTATTATTTGAAAATTATTAATAAAATTTAGGGTTAAATACATTTTTGCCTCCTTGTAGTTTAACAACTTTATTTTTTACTCCTTGGGTTTAAATTTTATCATAGGAAGTATCTCGGGTATATATAAAGACGGAGATAGTATCTTTGTCTAACTTCCGTCCAAAATTTGATGAAAATTCATGTTAGCGCCTCTAAAAACTCGACATGTGTTCATATATCTAATTAAAAATAAAAATATATTTTTTAAAATTAAAAATATTAAAAACATTAAAAAAGTAAATTAAATTTTTTTTAAAAAAATGGAGAGGAAAACGGGTGGCCGGAAGCCACCCTTGGCCGTTTTGGGGGTGGTCGAACCACCCCCAAGTTGCAAAATGGGGGTGGCCTCGCCAAGACCATCCCTAAGGCTATTGGGCCACCCCTGTTTGGCTTGGGGTGGTTTCGGCCAACCTAGACCGGCCGGTCTGGGTGTAGTTCGGCTACTTCTAAGGGCTAACCCTATTTATTATTATTTTTTTTAAAAAAAAAAAATTTTAATTTAATTTTTTTAATGTTTTTAATTTTTTTTAAAAAAATTATTTTTAATTTTTAATTAGGTATATGGACACATGTCGAGTTTTTAGGAGTGCTGACGTGAATTTTCGTCAAATTTTGGACTGAAATTAGATGGAGGTACTATCTCCGTCTTTATGTACCTATGATAAAAATTAAACTCTAAAAGTACTAGCAACAACTTTCCTTTGATTTTTCCTAAGTTTAGAAAATAAAACTACTTTTTGTTTCCCTATCAAAATATATTTCACAGTAACTTCTCTTACTTTTTCCTTTACCATTAAAATATTATTTCTTTACAAAACACAAGTTCCCTACCTACTTTTTTTTTTTTTTTTTTTTTTAAAAAAATTTTTTTTTTTCACAAAATTCCAATTAAAGACAAAAAGATGAATAGGAAAGATGAAAGATAAATGTTTATATTAAAATAATGTTAGAGCACTAACAGATGCCCTATATGTCATTCCCTTCCTTATGTTTAGGAAAAATTTCAAAAAAATCACAAAAATCTACTTACATCAGATTCCCTATATTTAACCAAATCTCAAGGGTTACTACAGTGTTTCGCAATGTGTAGGGAATCAAAAGTGGTTCCTTATACATTATTTTAATATAAACTTTTTTCTTTCTTCTCTCCTCTTTCATCTTTTTGTCTTTAATTAGGGATTTTGTGAAATAAGTGAGGGTAGGTAAAAGACTTGTATTTTGTAAAGAAATAATATTTTAATAGAGGAAAATACACTTTACCTCTTGAACTATCCACCCATTTGCACTTTTAACCATAATATTTAAAAAGTGACACTTTACCCCAAAAAAACTTCCAAATTGTTGCAATTCAACCATTTTGACCTTTTTTTTTTTTTTTTTTTTTTTTTTTTTTTTTTCCCAAAATGCCCCCATCCCAAGTTAAAAAAAAAAAATTAAAAAAATTAAAAATTAAAAATTAAGGGGTGGCCGAAGCCACCCCCAGGCCCAACTGGGGTGGTTGGTCACCCCTTAATTTTTTTAATTTCTTTTTTTAAAACTTGGAATGAGGGCATTTTGGAAAAAAAAAAAAAGTCAGAATGGTCGAATTGCAACAATTTGGAAGTTGGGTGGGGTAAAGTGTCACTTTTTAAATATTGGGATTAAAAGTGCAAATGAGTGGATAGTTTAGGGGGTAAAATGTATTTTCCCAATTTTAATAATATAGAAAAGGTAAGGGAAGCTATTGTAAAAGAGTAATGTTATAAGTCTTTTTAGAGTCCTCCTAGAGTTATCTCAAATGTGATATGACTTTTAAAATCACCGTTTAATTTGAGATGTGATTTATTGACTTTTGAGACTTTTGATCTATTGGTGATTTTAAAAGTCACATCACATTTGGAATGACTCTAAGAAGACTTATAGCATTACTCATTGTGAAATATATTTTCATAGGAAAGCAAAAAATAGTTTTGTGTCTTAAACTTATGGAAAATCAAAGGAAAACTGCTGCTAGTGAGCACTAGCAGTAAACACCCTAAAACTCATTCCGTTCCCTTTGTTTAGGGAAAATCTAAAAAAAACCACAAAAATGTATTCACATCAGAAGCCCTAAATTTAACCTAAACCAAAAGGAATCTACAATGTTTTCCGATGCAGTGGACAATATAGTAACTACCAAATGCATTATTTTAATCCTAAAATAACACATGGAGTCTCTCCTCTCTCCTCTCACGTTTCCCAATCTTTTCCTCCTATTCTTCACAGCTCCCCTCTCTGTCGCTCCTCTCTCTCTCCCTCTCCTCTTCTTCATAGCACTCCCATCTCCCCTCTCCGTCGCTCTCTCTCTCTGTGACTCATGTTTTCTCCTCTCCCATTCTCAGTCAAGAATGGGACCGAACAAACAAAAAATGGAAGACCAAAATCTTCAAAACGATGAAACACAAAATCCTCAAAAAACATAAATCACAAATCCACAAAATCTCCATCCACGGCCTTCCACTCGAAATTCCATACCAAATTGGCTACAAAATACTCCAAATGAAGCATTGCCAAACCAGACGCAGGACAAATCCTCCTCTGTCACTGCGTGTGGCAACACGAAATGCGCAGGTGGGTGCCGTCTTAAACCCTCCAAAATTACTGCCTTTAAATATGGCAACTTGTGCAAATCCTCCTCCTTCACCTCCTTCCCTCCATCCCCCACAACGACTCCTTTAATCTCTGCCAAAAGCTTCTCTTGGATGTGTGGATATTTCACCAAACAAAAAATAGTACCCATAAATCAACAAACAAATAAAGAACATGAACCTAGAAATCAACGGAGACGAGATTGAGAGACAGAGATGAGAGACAGAAATTCAGAGACGGAGACGAGAGAGAAGACGATTGAGAGATAAAGAAGAAAGATTCAGAGAGGAGATGAGAGAGAGAGAAGCCACGAAGGGTGAGACAGAAAAGAGAGTGATGGGGAGAAAAGACACGATTTTTCTAGAATAAAAAGAAAGGAAAAGTAAAAGTAAATAAATATTATTTTAAGGGTAAATATATTATAAGTCCCTAAGTGCCAATATTAAATTATTCCTAAGTTTTTTTTTTTTTTTTTGAAAATTTACTTTCTGTGTCAATCAAAATGCCAAGAAAATTCTTACCGTTAAAATTTTTTAACCACAGTTAGATTGGTTGAAACGCACCGTTTTAATGAAGGCCACATCAGTCTAATTTTTTGATCCTATGTGTCCACTGTTGACACGTAGGATCAAAACTCATCGTTTTGGCTGACTTGGGGGTTTTATTGTTTAAACCCCCAAATTGTGAAGTCTATCGAGGTAACAAAAAATTCCCTGACAAAACCCACTCTTCCCCAATGCACCCACGGAGACCCACCGACGCACCCACCGGCGCGACAGAACCCACCGGTCACCAATCAGTCCGACGTCCAACACTCAGTCCGGCGTCACTCCGTCCGGCGTCAGATCTGTGGCTAGGGTTCCGGGAAATTCAAATTTTTTTATTCAAAAAATTTTGGATCTCCGGCTAAGGTATTTTCTGGAATTTTTTGTGGGTTTTGTTGGTTCAAAGAAATGGAAGCCTTTTCTTGTAGTTTTAGGAAGCTTTTTGTTGTATTGGAAGCTTATTGTCGAAACCCCCATCCCCAAGCTTTTTGTCGAATCTGTGTTGAATTTATATATAATTTATTGCATTGTTATATTGGAATCTTATATATATATATTTTATTGCTAAGGATTGGCAGTGGGTGTCGTCATGAAATTTTTTGGTTATGGCTCTGGAACATTTTGGTTGTGGTCCATATTGTTGTGGTCCTAAAATGAGACAAGATGGTACTTTATTTCATTATTAATTGTGAACTTTTTTAGGCTTAATGGCTTTGTCCATAATAGGCAGAAGGTATGTTTTATTTTTGTCCTTTGACAATTGGTTGTGGGTCATAGAAAGGGTTGGGAGTAATTACAACAAGAAGGTATGGTAGTTTGGTATTTGTGGCACATGGATTGGGTGATTGCCCACTATTTATCACGTTTCAATACACATAGAGAAAACATATACATGCAAATTTTCATGCAGTTTTGAAAATATATAGTGCACATAAGTGCACCAACTCCACTCTCTCTAGCCGAGTATTCCTTTGATTATATAAGCCGTAATATGATTTTTACTATGATTAGTAATTTTGTGGCAAGTAATTTGGTTTTTTTTTTTTTTTTTTTTAATTTTAATTTTAATTTTAGTTTTATTATTATTATTATTATTATTTTAAAAAAATCTTATTGGAGATTTAACTCCCAAGTGAAAGGTGTTAATGTAATAATTGGGGTAGTTTTTTTTTTTTTTTTTTTTTTTAGGAAAACTAGACATAAAAGAGTCTACATTTTTGTCCATATGCTTTTTTATTCTCTGATACCATTAAGTACATTCTAGACATTTTTTTTTTCTTACACTCTTTCATATGTTCACAAATATGGTTGTCAATATAAACATTTACCGTGGTGGGATAATGCACCATACCCTATTTACGTACGTTGGTGGTGACGTCCATCAAGTAAATGGGTATGATGTTGACTTATTTAGTCTGTGGGAAGTTAAAGAGCTGGTTCGTGATTTAGAATACTTGAACGACTTTATATGCCGGCATAACGTTGGTAACAATCATGACCAAGTGATACCTTTGAATAGTGATGTAGACGTTGTAGATTTTTCAAACATTGTTGGTAGTTACAAATCAGAAGATGTTTATTTATATGTTGAATATATGGTGGGAGATGCTGTAATGGTAGATGAACATTTATTTCTTCAAGCTCGTGAAGCACAAGATGGAGAAGGGGGTGGTGGGTGGATGAAATACCTAAGGCTACTCATGAAGATGGAGATGGAGAAGGACAAGATGAAGAATATGAAAATTCTCAATCAAGAAACTGTAAAAGTCCACGGGTTAAAACTATGGCTACCCGTACGGTTACACCATCCAAGAAAAGGATCGCCGCTGACTGTGCATCTCCAAGCGAGCAATCAGCCACCAGCTGAGAAGGTACACATGATTCTATTCTTTTCATTTTATTTATATTTAGTTTATTCTTTTAAATTGAGATTAGGTTAATCAATACAATTTGTTTTAATTGTTTTAATTTTTTTTTTCAAGAAGAGAAAGGAAAGTAACTGCTATTAGGACTCCAACCAAGCAAAGGACCTATACCGCAAGTGCATCCCCAAGCAAGCAAGCAAGCGACCACTAGTAGAGGAGGTTACATTCTATTCTTTTAATTTAATTAATGTTTAGTTTATTCTTTAAAATTGTGAATGCTTAGTGAATACAATATATATATATATATATATATATATATATATATATATATATATATATATATATATATTTCAAGAAGAGGAAGGAAGGCAACTTTTGGTAGGACTCCAGCCAAGCAAAAGACCTCCACAATAGGAGGTACACTAGATTATATGTTTTTTTTTTTTTTTTTTTTTTTTTTTTTTTTCGGTTTTTGGTAGTAGTAGTTATATATATATGGCTATTATGTTTGTTGTTGTTGTTCATTTGAATTGTGGTGGTTGTTGATCATTTTGTTCTTTTTTACTTTTCAGTAAGAAGAATAAGAAGAAAAACACGAGATGCTCAACTTGTTTTGCAAGATGAAGACGACAATGCTAATGTCAGTGCGGAGGACAATATTAATGTTGGTGTGAAGGACAATGTTAATATTGGTGTGGACACTGTGCCCAAAACAGGTAGAAAAAACAAAAAAACGTGGTAGGCTACGGAAGACTGAAGTGGTTCAGGTTATTAATGAAATCATCAAGGAGCTGTTGAGTGACTTCGAAATAACTGATGGCGAGAATGAAGACCTATTCTACAATGCTGATGAGGTCAATAAAGAAAAGGATGGAATGGTCAACTGGTGGGACAATGTTGACTGTAACTTAAGTGAGACGAGAGCCGAGATTGGGGATTAGGAATCTGATGATTCAAGTGATGGTCTTGCAAGTTCCCAAGGAAGTGATTCTTACGGTGTTGGAAAGAAAAAGCGGTATAGGCAGTTCAATGAGAAACATGACTTGAAAATTCCAGTAACGTTTGAAGCTGGGGATCAGTTTGTAGATATATATTCCTTCAAGAGGGCACTGAAGACTTATGATGTGTAGAAGGGGTTCGATTACCACTACAAACACAATGCCACTAGTAGAGTTAGTGTAGTCTGTAGAGCAAAGCATTGCGCATGGAGGATTCATGCCTCTATTGATGCTACGAGGACTTGTATACAAATTAAAACTTTCTACCCGATTCATATTTATGGTAATCAATACGAAAACACTAGATGCAATGTCGACTATCTTGTTCGTACGTATAAGAAAGACTTCAAGGATGATCCCACATGGACCCCGTATGCATTGCAACAGAGGGTGAAGAGAGACCTTGGCCTCGTTTGTTAAGTTGCAGCACATTCCCCAACTTCCCACGATACTGTTCCTCGATTAGATACATCTGAGCACGCTGCAATTCATCATGGGTTAACCGTGTATGTGACAAGCCAAGTTTTGTTAAAAAACAATTATGCCCTTATGAGAGATAGAAAAGCCAATAGTCATCATTTCTTCTTCCAGCAAATTGCAAAGTCCCTACTCCTTCATTCGTTCTTCCATATTCGGTCCTTGCATATTCGTTCTCCCCGATCAATATCGAAAATCAAGGTTTGCTTAATTTTTTAGATGTCAACCAGCATTTTGAATTTTTTTTTTTTTTTTTTTTGGGTTTTATGGTTTTTTGAATGGTTTGTGCAGCACTCGCTACACACAACACACAAGACAGAAAAAAAACAAGCTTAAAAAAAACAAAGGAAGTTTAACACACTCACCTTGGTTGTCGATCTAGTCCGGGGATGTATCTGTGCTTGTCTTGTACTGTCCTGAGGCATATTAGAAAAATAGATCCAATCGGTTTTTCAGCCCGAAGAGTACAACCAACTGGAGTGCGAAGAATAGAGAACAGAGGTTTTTACTCACCAGCAGCGCACGGGTTCAAATACAGAACCCAGCCCATTCACCAAGCCGATGAAGGTGCGGCTGATTCCCTTTCCCTGTTGATCCTCCTATATGCCGAGACAGAGAATGTCGGAAAGAGGAAGGAGATGGATGGATGATTTGTTCTTGTTAATTACAGGAACATTGAGACGACTCGGTGCAAGGAGGAGGAAGAGGTTTCTCGCTGGGAAGAAGTTTCTCGCTGAGGAAGAGGGGTAGTGTGAGACGGGGGGGGGGGGGGGGGGGGGGGAAATTGGATACATTTGTGTAAGGTGTTTCGAAGGGGTAAAATAGGAATAAGGTGTCCTTTAATTTTTCAAACCGGCTATTACTCACAGGTTCAGTCTGTTCAACCACAAGTCGTACTTGATGAAGAGGCGCCAACCCATAGGAGAATAGTGACGTGTAAAAGCATGTCGTTTGCCAAACACCCTTCTTAACATAGATGTTCTCATTGCTCGTTGCTATAAAGCGAAGAAAGAGGCATTGCATCAACTTTTTGGTAGCCATTCTAAGCAATATCGCCTCACAAGGAGATATGTGTCAGCACTATTTAGCACCAATCCTAGTAGTAGTGCTTACGTTCAGAGAAATTGAGCATTCTTCCAAAAGATGTATATTTGCCTTGATGCGTACAAGAAGGGGTTCAAGTATGGTTGTCGGGCCATAATTTTTTTAGATGCTTGTCATCTGAAGGGGGAATATGGGGGGCAATTATTGTGTGCTATAGGCAAGGATGACAACGACGACATGTTCCCCACTGCATTTGCTATGGTCGAGGCAGAGACAAGAGAGTCGTGGCTTGGAACTGCAGTTGTATGTGGTATTTGGTGGACTATTATGTCTGACAGGTAGAAGGTATTTGGTGTAATAAACTACTTATGTTCTTATTATATTCTTTTATTTGTTTATGTTCATTAGCAATAATTCAATGCATAAATGTATGTGTGTAGGGGCTTGGAACTGCAATTGACGCTATGTTGCCACATGTTGAGCATCGCTTTTGTGTTCGTCATCTACATGCAAACTTCAAAGCGAAAGGCTACACGGGGAAAGCTTTTAAGGATGAGTTGTGGGGGGCTGCACGGACATCCAATATTTATGCTTTTGACCACCACATGCAGAAGATCTTGTTGATGGACAAAGGTGCACATGCTTACCTTAGTGGTGTACCTAAGGCATCATGGTCCAGACACACTTTCAGCTGCCAAACCAAAAGCGATATGTTATTGAATAACTTGACTGAGAGCTTTAATGCTTGGATTAAAGAAACTAGGAGTAAGCCCATCCTAACAATGGTTGAAGATATTCATCGGCAGATAATGGCACGCTTCCAGCAAAAAAAGAATGGAATCCGGTTGACGCAATACACAATATGTCCAAAGATTCATAAAAAGTTGGAGACGTCAAAAAGTGATGCAAGAAATTGTATCAGTCTGTGGCAAAATGAATTAGAGTTTGAGGTCGACCACGTGTACGATGCACGGCATTTAGTTAGGTTAAATCAACACACAATCACATGTGGGAGATGACAGTTGAATGGGATCATTTCCTCACATGCTTGTTCTGTAGTTTACATGCATAAGCAAAAATCAGAGGAATATTTGAATGGATATTACATGATGGACAAGTACATGCAAGGATATGCAGCTCGAGTTTATAGCATGGAAAGTCCAAACACATGGCTAACTGATGATCCATGCAATGAAATTCTGACACCTATTATTAGAAGGGCTCCTGGTAGACCAAAGATTGCTAGGAGAAAAGCTGCAGATGAGTCAACTAATCCCGACAAGCTAACCCGTAGTGGATACGTTGTCAAATGTGAAAATTGTGGGGGTTGAGGGCATAATTACCTTTGAATCCGGACCGGAAGATGTGGGGAAACCAAAGAAATATAAACCAAAAAATGATGCTACTCAAGCACATGTAAAACCTGTTTGTTTATGTTGTTTTTAGGAAGATGTTTGTGTATGTTGTTTTTAGATACATTAGTTACTGTTTTGGAGTATGATGGATTGAAAAATATTGGAGTATGAGGTGGACATCATGGTCATGGTCATTCTTGTGTCCGATTATATGAATACTAGACTGCTTAGCATAAAAATGTTTTGTCTTAATGTTTGGTTAATGCTTTTTAGGGATCCCAACATGAACCACAGGCAGGAGCAGAAGCGGGGTCACCACAGCCTCGTGTTCGTACACGTAGGGCAACTCAGTCACAGGTAAAATTGATACTTTTTAGAATACATATTTCATATACCTATGTTGTGTAATAGTAACTAAGTAATATTTCATGAACCACAGGCGGAAGTAGAAGCGGGGTCGTCTCAGCATGGTAGTACACGTAGGGCTACACATGTACTAAGGAGCTGAGGATGTAGTGCTACGCACTGATGTTGTGTTAACTAACCTAGATGATGTTAGTGATATCGTGTTAACTAACTTAGAGTTCATTGTGTTAAACACTTATCGCATTCCTCATTACTTTCGTTTAAGACGTCATTTTTTGCTTGTAGTGGATAAATGTAATATGCCATAATGTATGACAATGGTGGCGCTTTTGTTACAACATTTTTTGTTGATTTTATGTAATGTCCCGAGTATGTATGCAATCTCTAATTTTGACACAATATGTTATGTTGATGAATTCATTCATGCCTCTATTCTAAGTTCTTATATACAAATTTAGTTTGCCATACACGTTATGTAACAAATTCACTACCAAATATAGCGTACTCACATTCAAATCAATACAGACACTAACATACATTTAATTATAGAAATTGAAAAAGTCATACAATTTTTTTTGTGCCTGCCTAATCCGATGATACAAAATATGCAATTGAAAATTACGTATCAATGCCCCAAACACAACCTTTCTATGCCTCAATGCCCCATCAACCCTAGACAAATCAGCAATACACAAATCACTAACGAAAAAACCAACATATATGTTTGGATACTCAATCTGGCTCTAAGTGATGACAAATATATTAATAATAAATTACCACTCGCAATAGGACGAATCCTTCTAGGATAAGGCAAGAGAGAGGGTGTCGAACCTCAATGATTGTAAGGGTGTTGTTATCAAGTTTTTCAAGATTAACTATAACTTTATTAAAAGATGTTTGATTTGATTTTCTTAAAAAATTCAAGATTAGCTATAACTAAATTAAATGCATAAAAGTAAAGACATAGAAATAAAGATAGTAATGAGAGATAGAATAAGGAGTTGAATTCACCACTAACCTTATAACAATGGTCAATCATAAATTAATAAGGAAAATTCATATTATGCATGATATAGGGTTTGTCTCATTCGAGTAGTCAAGAAAATACTATCATTTAAGAAATAAGTATAATCCATCTTCGGTTGGCACAGACTGTCCACCTAACCAATAAGATGCGGTACGATTCGTCTTCCCTAGGTATAGACTATCTAATTCCTTAACAGGCTACACACAATCAACGAACTGTCTATCTAAATTACATTAAACTAGGGTGTAGTACAATCCGTCTTCCTTAGGTATGGCCTATAAAATTCTATTGATCATGTGTTAATTAAAACTGTTGTATAACAATCATTCATATAATCACAGAAAATAAGAATGATTGAGTTCAATCAATATAAAAGACTTTTTAAGACAAGAGAAGAATTTCATAATGATTGAATATAAACATTAAAAGCAATTCTCATAGTTATACAACAATCATGCATATATGATGAGTGCCAAATATTGCATATTTGGACCCCTTAATTTGCATTTACTAAGCCTTTAGCTTTATTATTTTATGATGTTTTGGTTAGTTTTGGTGTTTTAGTGATTTGCAGGCTGTTAAGAGAAAAATGCGGCTTTAAGGTGATAGTTGCAACTCATTATGGGGCTTAAGACACTTCATGGAGCATTGGTAGCAAATTGGGATCGAGCGATGATTTGCACTCGATGAGTCCCACTAAAAAGGCCATATCTTGAGTTGTATAGCTCGGAGTGAGGTGATCTTAGTGTCATTGGAAAGCTAACTCAAAGATCTACAAAGTCATATTTCATAACAGTAGGCTAATTCCAACTGGAAGTACGCTCGAGCGCACATTTAGTGCGATCGAGCGCACTCGCGCCCTGCGCAGCAACATAGATGTTGCACGAGTACGATCGAGCGCACTCGGCCGACCTGGCAGCGCTAAAACTCTAAAATTAGCTTATAAATATCGTTCTTTTCCATTGTAAACGTATGGAGACGAGCCAGGGGCATCGTACTTTGTCAAAATTCGTGTATTCTCTGTTTTTGGAGCGTTTGCTTCATTTTTTTCATTATAAGTTTTATTTTCTCATGATGTCAATTGAATTGTGGATTGTTTTTGTTATCATGAGAAGCTAAATCTTTCAACTAAGGTTGAAGATGAAGCTTTGTCGTTGACAAACTCATGTATTCTCGTATTTTGTTTATACAATTTTGATTTTGAATAAGGATGTTGTAGATTTTCATTCAATTGGTTGATTTATATCTTTTAATTGAATGTGATGAACTGTTATGTGTTGGAGTTTGATATTTGATGTGTTTCATCATTCGGATACATCAAATCATTCAATTGAAATCGGATATCCGTTGTGATTCGTTAACCAAACGGATACATACGATGATTTAATTTCAAATCGGATATTTGTTGTGATTTGTAAAAATGGGTGGATTCATTGAATGATTTAAACTAGATATTTGTAAAACATCGAACAACAATTTGAGCATAATAGTTTGTCGATTGTAGGAACAAATACGAGAATATAGAGTTAAGATTTGGCGAAGTGAATTCTTAAACCTTAGTGTTCTTTAGCATTTTATTTCATCATTTTCTTTAGTTTATGTTTTATTTTTACACGCATAAAAATCACGAAATTTGGAACTAGGTTAAAATAGAGTTGGTTTAAATAGAAATTGGTTTACACAACACAAATCCCTGTGGATCGACCTCGCACTTGCACACACGCTATATTGCACATGACTCGTGCACTTGCGAGTACAATTAAATTTGTACATCAATATAGAAAAACCTAAATTAAAATACAATTAAACCATTGTTACTTGGAAAGCGCTACATCAACACCCTATTACAGAATTAGCCGCTCATGGTGGTGCTAGAATGGCCTCCTGCCATGTTCATCTTCTCTTCAACTCTTTAAGTCTCCAAGAAGATAATTTGTATCTAAAACTAAGCACACCTTTCTCTTGAAGTTTGAGGTCTATTTATATGGAGCAAACAAGTCCTAGAAGCCCTACGAATCCTAAAAAATCATAGGTCAGTCTCCTAGTCCAAGTAGGAGACCGAAAACCTTATCCAGGGTGTATTTGGGTTGTCTTCGGACTTTCCAGGACGAGTGCGCTCAATCCCACCTGTGGTGCGCTCGATCCCACTTGTGGTGCACTACGCACTTGATAGATTTGTGATCTTATCTTGTGGGGCGATTTTAGCATAGCAAACGTCAAAATTAGGAAATTTGTATTTCACAATGATTTGTATTATTTTGAGTTAGCTTTCGAATGCCACTAGTTTTACCTCTATCCAATACTCGAACAGATAGTTATGATCAAAATACTAATACATATGCTAAGTCTTCTCTCAAGTGTGTTTTAAGCCCAAAATCAATGGTTTTTCTTGTATCTTTATTAAACACATGAAAACACTAAAACAACACAAAATCAAACAAATAAAAACGTTAAGAAATTAACACATGCGAGTTAAGGAGCTTGAATGTGCAATATTCGGTGCTTATCAGCACTTCACCATTTAGAGAATTAACTTGTTTATACAACTCAGGTAGTAGGGCTGGCAAAACGTGTTTGTGTGTTGGGTTCGTGTCCGACCTGATTATGACCCGACACGTTTAATCCCAACCCGAACACGACACGTTTAACTAAAAGTGTCGAACCCCCATCCTGAACATAAAACTGTCTATAAACGAATAACACGACACAGACCTGTTTATCTAAATGGGTTGTAATCGTGTTGTGTTACCTGTTTATAGATCGACCCGACCCGACCTGAATGTAAACTCATTATAGTTTTTAACCTTTTATAGCCATACCAAAATGGTTTTTGTTTTTATTTTATTTTTTATTTTTTATTTATTTTTGTTTTTTTTTCTCTAATCAGTCTTTCCTCTACTTCCTAAACAAAATCCTCAAAAACAATAACCAAACCATCAAAGGGAAAAACTTACAAAGTTACAAACTATCAAAGGGCAAAGTTTAATGGAAAAAAAAAAGGGGGTCAAACGTGTCAACCTGCGTACCCGGCGGGTTGACACGACACGACACGTTTACTAAACGTGTCGTAAACGACCCATTTACGACTCGAACCCATTTAAGCCCAACCCTAACCAGAATTTTACGTGTTGTGTTCGTGTTAGGTTCGCGTGTCACGGGTTAAATTGCCAACCCTACCGGGTAGGACCTCCCGTCCACGAGCACAGGTTTCGTCGTCATACCATTAGAAAAAACAACAGTGTCCAACTTTTTGTCATTACACAAAAAATTTGACAATGAATACTAAAATTATGAACAAATACGAAGTAACAACAATTTCTCAACACCAGATTAGGCAAATTTAAGTATCTTTTTATGGTCATACATAGCACACCCATAGAATCGCCTTCTAGGATTTTTTATAGTCGTGGATGTTATAATTGAGGTTGTAAGGTCACACCTACACTGCACAGGTTCCATATCCTCTTTGACTGATGATATTACAAATGTCGACGACATTGACTGTTTATTCTACAATGAAACCCAAAATCATTAGCAGTAATCTGCCAAAACTCTAATGTGTTTCACAAAATAAAATTTAGGAACATTTTTTAGCTTTCCAGTGTAGAATTCGTCTTCATTGTCTCCTTTCCCAAAAATTTTCTTCCTCCTGTTCATCATTTTTTTTTTTTTTTTTACAAGTTAGAAACCTCTTTCACACTTGCAACAATAATTAGTCTTAACATCAACATAAACACAGCAGCTCTAGTTAGAGAATTTGAATTCTCAAATTAAAAAAATTCATCGGTTCATATATCTCAAGCAGTAATTGAGCATCATTCCTTCAACAAACATAATAGGATTTGTAGAACCACCATATATTGAAATAAGAGAACCCAAAATAATACAGAAAATAAAAGTACGTTTTTTCAATATTTTTTGTTTAGGATCTATAACTACTGACTGTATTGTGTCCCCCTTTACGAAATTTCTTTAACATACTCCAATGGTAATGAAAGAGATTTTAAATCCAACACAACCCACAAAAACATTACAGGAAATTACCTTCAGATTAGCCGGAATCCTAGCAGAAACCCTAGTTCTTTGAAAAGGCTTCCTAAAACTACAATAAGCTTCCAATACAATAAAAAGCTTCCTAAAACTACAAGAAAATGTTTCCATTTCTTTGAACCAACAAAACCAACAAAAAAATTCTAGAAAATACCTTCGTTAATCCAAATTTTTTTGAATAAAAAAATTTGAATTTCACGGAACCCTAGTCGGAGATCTGACACCAGATTGAGTGTTGGACGCTGGTCTGATTGGTGGCCGGTGGGTTTTGTCGCTTCGGTGGGTGCGTCCGTGTGTGCGTCGGGGAAGCGTGGGTTTCGTTGGGGAATTTTTTGTTACTTGGATAGACTACAATTTAGGCGTTTAAACAATAAAACCACACGTAAGCCAAACCTCACGTGAGTTTTGATCTTACGTGTCAATAATGGACATGTAGGATAAAAAAATTAGACTGATGTGGCCTTCTTTAAATCGATGTGTTTCAACCAATCTAATGACAGTTAAAAAATTTTAATGGTATGGATTTTCTTGGCATTTCGATTAACCCAGGAGTAAATTTTCAAAAAAAAAAAAACTTAGGGAGAATTTAATTTTGGCGCGTTGACTCAGGAACTTATAATATAAGGAAGATTTAAGGAATCTATTGTGAAATGTTTTTTTATAGGGAATCAAAAAGTAGTTTTATTCCCTAAATGTAGGAAAAATGGTTGGGAAACTACTACTAGTGCTCTAAGGAATTACTTTTAGATACTGTAGCAACCCTTGAGGGTTGGTTAAATGTAGAGAATCTGATGTGAGTAGGTTCTTGTGGTTTTTTTTGAAATTTTTCCTAAGCATAAGGAAGGAAATGTCATATAGCATCTCTAGCAGCGTTAGGTATTTTACCTAGTGAAAAAGCACTATTCTCGATTTGAGCTACTCATTTTTTTTTTATAAAAACTCCAACAGCTTCTTTATTCCATTATATACTTTTCTTTAAATATTATTATTTAATCTTTTTGATTTTTTGATTTTTTATTTATTTTTTTTCACTTTTCTGTCTCTCTCTCACTCTCTCTCCCTCCACCTCAACCCAAACCCCCCATGGCCAACCTCTGCAATTATCTCTTCCCTCTCCTCTCTCTCCCTCCAAACCACCATAACCCATGAAAACTTTCAATTTTGGAGCTTAAACAACGTTGCCATAGAAGAATGATTTGATACTAGAAGAAAGAAGAATTTGATACGGTCGGCCTATGGTGGTTCTAAACCCCATCTGCGACGGTGGGTTCTGGTGCTCATGTTGGGAAATTTTTTGTTTGAATTTCGGATGATTTTAGGTGTGGTTAATTTGAAGCTAGGAGCTGGATTTCAGATCTTTTGTTTGTTTTGGTGCTCATGCTGGGAATGGCTTAGGTGCTTTCTCTACAATGGACAGCTCTCTTACTCACAAACCATATGGAATCGAAAGCTAATGCAACAAACATGAGAAAATCAAAAGCTTGGTCTTGAGGAATTGGGTCAGTCTTATGGGGTGTAGGTGAAGAAGAATGATTTGATACTAGAAGGAAATATGAGAAGAGGGGTTATTGGGTGGGTTTGTCCAGAAAACCAAGAATGCCTATGTGAGGAAGAGGAAGAGGAAGAGGTAGAGGAAGAGTGAGCGGGAGAGGGAGAGGGAGAGAGAAGAGAGAGAAAAAAGATTAAAAAACACGAACATAGTGCTACAGTGAATAGCTTGATATTGCTATTATTGTAGCAAAAAAGTTAGTTTAGCTCTTTTAGAGCAAATCTGTTGGAGTTGAAAAAAGAACAATACTAGCTAAATGTAGTTAATATTGCTCTTTTACCTAATCTGCTGGAGATTAGGTAAATGTAGTTAATATTGTTAAACCACATGGGGCAAAAATGTATTTAACCCTAAAATTTGAATAAATTACTATTAAATTTTAAGTGTAATGATAAGTTTTTATTCCTTTACCAAAGAGCATTTAAGAGGGTAAGTTTGGGAGTTTGTGTAATATTTCTCAGGTAAATCTCGTCCCTTTCTTCGACACCTTTTTCGCTTGGGCTCTCAGTCTCCAAATTGAGTAGTGATATGGGTTACGCCGGCATGCGTAAACAGTAACGCACGCCGGTGATGTGGCATGTGCCACGTCGTTTGCCCCAATTTAAAAAATCATAATAATAATAATAAATTTTTTTTAAAAAAAACCTCAAACGTTCGTCCAGACCATATCATTCCCCCCCCCCTAAAAAAAAAAATTTCCCCCTCTAAACCCATTTTCCCTCCACCCAGATTCTCTCTCCACCGACACCGGCGCCGGCTCCGTGATCCCACTAAAATCGGCACTGTGATCTCCTCTCCCCCACCGTCATTGCCGCCGACCGACCTCTTTCCTTTCTCCCTTTTTCTTCCCCAACCCCATTTTATCCCCCCACTGGCACCGTACGTCCTCTCCTTTCCCCTCCGTCACCGCTGCCGACGACCACCTCCACTTCCTTCCATCAGCTCCGGCCGGAACCCATTCCCCCACGAGAGGCAGCTCTTCCCCCAAAACCCTAATTTTTCTGAAACCCAAAATGCTCCCCGGTCCGCTATCTTCATCACCGCCTACGACTACTACCTCCATTACCACAACGGAACTAACAATGGGCTCCACGAACGCCTGGAAGGCCACCAACACAGTTCATTCTGCAAGCTGCAGCTCGACAGATACGGCCACGCGTCCACCTGCTGCTACCCTCAGTCGTGGCGAATCCCCTTCGGTCACTCCTCCATCAGTTGCTGCCCCAAATTGTGGTAAGCTCACACTCCGCAAAATTTTTCACTTTGAACACTAATCCTCATAAATTGTAATTGTAATGGGTGTGTTGAGGTTAATATGTTGGAAATGCAGAATTTACTCTGCTCCTTATAGACTTTGTCTGAAAGTCTGTTTTGTTGATGATATGTTGCAGGTTTTTTGTGGTTTGTTTGTGGTTTTAAGGATAATATGTTTCCTCTGTAAGGGTGTTGCTGCAGATTTTATATGTGGCTTGTTTGAGGATAGGGTCTTTTTCCTCTGTTTTGTTGGTTTTTGTTTCTGATTTGAGGCTATTGTTTAGCCCTTTGTAAGGGTTTGGTTTAATTGATTTGGGCTGTTGGCTAGAGGTTTTCTGCTATTTGTTGTTTTTTTGCCTCTGTGTAGGCTGTTTTCAGTTTGTTAATCAGGCTTGTATTAGTTGTTGATGTGTTCTCGGTTTGTTTGTTAATGATGTTGCTTATTCATCCAAAAAAAAAAAAAATGCAGAATTTACTGTTCATAGCCTTGCTCATTTTATGTTTATAGAATTCTGAAAATAAAATTTGTTGCTACCTCTGTACATGTTAATTTTACCAATAAAAGAAAAGGCCAAGGTGGTGTCTCAAAATTCTAGTGCTTTGATCAAAAGAAAGGATTTTCGCTAGTTTCAAACACAAGCCCATGAAGCCTACCAAAAAAATTAAAACTCAATAATTTTGCTTGAAACATCAACAATGTTATAGAATTAAACAAAGACAGAATTAAGACTAAGATTGACTTGGTACAGAATTAAACAAAGACAGAAATTAAGACTATTCCAATGGGTTTTTGGGATAACTACATGCTTAGAAAAATAAAAAAAAATCTTGAACAAGTGAGTAAAGGAGAGAGGTGGAAGAATAAAGGTAATAAACCATTGGATTTAAATATATGTTGTTTGTGCAGAAAGTTTTATTGAAAAGATGCATAATTGGTGAGACCCATTCAAAGAATCTTCTAGTTTGTGTTCTTAAGAAATTAGGACTTCAAAATCTAATAAGATATAACAAAAATGGTGGAGGTGGGGAAAGTGGTAGAGTGTTTTGGTGGTGCTTGAGGTAATGTGGCAGAGGTGGTCGACACTGGTCAAATATATGATTTGTAAAAGTTCACAAACAAAATTTAAAGTAAGAATAATTTTTAAAATCGCAAAATCTGATAATCAGGATTGCCAAAATCCCTTCTTTTGTTAATGCATAAGGAAATAAACATTCAGAAATGACATGTTATATCATATGAAATCAATATAGAAAAACACTGGAAATTCACTTAAATTGTTTCAAGAGATGCCAAAGCAGTGTAAAATTTGTACCATGAATTCAAACATTAATTTCGAAGATACATTAATGACTAATGTTGGAGGGTCTGAGTTGCAAAAGGCTTTCATTTCCAACCAAGTTTTTCACTTAATATTGCTTCAAAGAACTTTGATGATTAAGATATTGATTTGAAATTATATTTATATTTTCAATGAAGTTAGCACTACACAACATAAAACTTGTGAGCAGATTGCCTATTAAACTCTAAACAAATTCCATTAATTCCTTGGTGAACGCTAAGCTACTCCTGACACCAAATACTTCCATCTACAACAACCAACTATCCATCAAGACCACATAGGAATCTTGAACTAAGAAAAAATTCTAGAATTAAAGAACTCATCTACATGATAGCAGTAAAACAAGTCCAGGTATAGATTTAAGATATTACACTTACTAGAAACAGAAGTTAACAGAAAAGCCAGTAATAAAACTGAGGGAGAAAACCATGTAATGAAGGACGACAAATGGTCAATGCAATCTAGTAATAATAATAATAAAAGCAATTGACTACATACCCGAAGATTGGGACCCCTCAGAAGCAGTGGAGTTACGGGTAGATTGGAACAACTCAGAACCGGCAGGGTTAGTGGTAGCTTGAGACCATTCAGAACCACCTATGCGCTCAGAAGCAGCTCCATTTTGAGAAACCTTAAAAAATGCTCAAATAGTTAAACCTTAAGACAATAACTTAAACATCACAGCTCGTTCAAAAGCTCAACAACAAATACTTACCACCTGAGCATCCTTGAACGAACTTGTTCCACTGGCATCTTTAACTTTCATAAGGGCTCTTTTGCTTAGCTTCTTCCGGAGAAACATCTACGAAAGCTATGTATACAAGTTGGATTAGAGTTCTAATATGAAAGCTCCTTCCAGGATCTTTTTCTATTTAAAGTCGAACTCTTTTTAATTTTATTGGTAAGTGACAAAAATCTAGTTTATGGAGGAGAACTTTGAAAATTTTACTACCCAAATTGTTTAATATTGCAGTAGACAAAGCAGCTTGAATCAGTTTGAAAATTCTTTGATATTTTGAGGTATATGCATCAAATTAATTGTATATTTATTACTAGACTTACTTGAATCTATTGAAAACTTTGATTTACTTGATGTGGTGCAAGTTACTGGGATGGGATGAAATTTTACATAAGATCTTATTATCGGTCATTGGAAGGAGGTCTAGGGGTTGATTTTTCTAGGAGACCATTTGGTACGAAAAGTTCTAGCAAAAGTGGCATTCTTTTTTTGTTGACAATAATTCAGAGCATCATTTTTATTCGAGGATGAAATTTTTATAAGGATGAGAGAATTAACCTCCTAATTAATTGGTCAATCCCTCAATTACAAATTGTAAACAAGTAAAACTCTATGAGCTAGATAAGATAAGTGTTGTACACGATAATACGTGATTGTAAGAATTATCTAATGCTTGAATTGTTGTGATCTTCATCTTTATCATTTTGATGAGAGGTTGAGTTGAGGATGTCTCTAGTTTGATCTTTATCTTTATCCTTATCACTCTTATGAGAGATTGAATTCGAGATTTCTCTAACAATGTTTAATTAAGTTCTATGTCTTTTGTTAACTTAATATGTTATTAGTTAACTTTGTAATGTTGTGTTGAGTCGTGTGGCTGAAAGTTGTCCATGTGTAAGCTTCCTATTCCTATTGGATGTATTCCCATGTATAAAAACTTGCTTGTAAAGAGAAAAACATGATTGAACTCACTCATCTCATTAATTGCAGAGTGGTGGAGCCTAGGAAATGTCTAGAAAATGTTCCTTATGTTAACTTCTAAATAAACAGAAAAATTAAATGTAGATTAAAATCTTCCAGCAAAAGTAATACTTAAGAAGTTCTTTGGATCTTAAATGGGGAAAGGATAATCTTGACAAATCAACAAATAGTTGCCATATCAATGAAAGAAAAACATGGAATCTTTCTAAACCAGTGCCCTTTGGATCCACTTCTATGAAGTAAACCTTGAATACCTGTAGTCACCCGCAAACCATTCGTAAATGGAGGGCCATTAAAATGGAGGAAATTGGTAATTGTTTCACACCCATGTGTTTGCTTTTGTTATCTTGTTGATGAATGATATATAAATATATACATATATTGAACTTGCATCGCTATTAATGCAAACAATTACAATATGATAGATGTGCAACCTTTCTTTTTCTTGAATTTGGGGTTTCTTTTATTTATTTATTTACTTTTAATCAAATATTAAAAAATGAGGGATGTGGTCAATGATGAATGATATTGGAGAGTGGTGGTGATGATAGTAGTGATGCTAGTGGAGTTTCCCGAGTAAGAAGGGTGTGTGTGGTGGGGTCCAATCTTAAACCTAAAATGGCACTTGTAACACTTCCATTATTGTTAATGTTTATATAGTGAGAGACAGAAGGTGGGGGTTGTTTATGAACTTATAATACTAGGGCCTTACTCTATGTTTCTAGATAGACAGAAAGTGGAGTTTCCATATATTTGTTTTATTCATTACTTTCGAGATAACATGTGTTTGATAGTAATAATATTTCTTTGGCACTGTAGAATTTGAATTTTTCTATTCTAAATTCTTAATAATGTCAACATGATGGTTATCCTATAGAGACAATGGGCAACCGTTACGAAGAAAGATATCACAGCTTGTTGCAAAAGTTTCTTCCAATAGTAGTGGCTACAGCATTAAGCAATGAGCATTACAAGGATGTCATGCGTGTTATGCGTATGTTAACGCTGAAATACAGTGGCTCAAGGTTTGAATCCAGTCAACCTTCCCTTCACTGCAAATGTGTTGCATTCAAGTAATGAAGGTAATGTGGCAACTCAAAGGAATGTGCGACTATCAAAAAGGAAGGTGCTTATAGTTAAAAGGATTGTGGAACAAGCAAAAAAGAAACAACTGAATAAATTCCTTGCCAAACAGAAGAGAAGAAAAAATCAGGTTTCTCATTATTTTTCTTTCTTTACGTGTGCTTCATTATGCTTATTAAAATTGGTTCTGCATCCAAAAAAATTTCTTGCATATTGTAACACATTTGGTACTTTATTTAATTGAAGACCTGTGAATCAGTACAAGAAGAAGAAATGAACACAAGTGAAGTTCCATTGAATTCGACAACTTGTATTCATCACGGTCGTGTAATTGAAACTGAAGATAGTGTAATGACTCAGGTACACATTAAATTGTAGAAGCTCTATTGCCTTTGATTTATACATTTGTAAGTGTAAAAACTATTAAATACTTGTAGGGTTCACAAGAAATCACAAAGTTTATTGCAATTGGGATGGAGAAGTTGGCATTAGCACTTGTTGGTGGTGGCGCTTTTGATTGTGTAATGTTTTGCTTATAAGAACCTAGATTTTTTCTGTTTCTCTCTCCCAGTCTCAATTTTTTTTTTTTTTTTTTTAATTTTTTTCTTCATTGTAAAAAGAAATTATGTGATTGCTTGTCTCCCTTATCTTTTCATTTTTTTTCAAAGCTTTTTATAATTTACGCAAGTTTGTTTAATTTGCTAACTTATAAATTTGTTTTGCTGCAGGATACAAGTTTCAACTTCTTTGACTAGGCGATTAAAAGTGCTGTTTTGTTTCTTTTTGAAATCACTACTCTTTTTTGTTCAACTAGTGCTTTTAGTAGATGATATTACCTTTTGGAAAAAATTACAGTTTACCCCCCCAAAGTTGACAGCATTTTTCAATTCGAACATCAAAGTATCAATTTTTGCAATCCACCCCCTCAAAGTTCCAAATTTTTGCAATTTGACCAATTGTGTCCAAAACTTCCCATATTGGCCCTAATTTTTATTTTTTTATTTTTTATAAAAAAATTTTAAAAAAAATTCTATGGCCACCCCTTTGGCCATCTGGTCATTTTTGCACCTTCAAATTTATTTTTATTTAAAAAAAAAAAAATCAGGGGCAATATGGGAATATTGGGATAATATTGGTCGAATTGAAATAAATTGAAACTTTGTGGGGGTGGATTGCAAAAATTGAAACTTTGATGTTCGAATTGAAAAACGCTGTCAACTTTAGGGAGGTAAACTGTAATTTTCCCCTACCTTTTGAGTATGTAGTTGTCTAATGGTAGTGTATAGTTTTTATAGTATCAATTAGTTGGAATGATGTATAGTTTTTGTAAGTATGGAATAGTTGGAATGGTGTATGGTTTTTGTAAGTACTGAACTTGTGGAATGACTTTTCTATGGTTTTATTAAGCGTTGAATAGATGGACGCCACTTTCGACTACAAGAGGTACCTATCTATTTACTGTTCCTACCATGTATTTCCAAATCAATTATTTTGCTTTACTGTATTAAATGACATTAATTCAAAGGTATGAGAGTTGATTTGTATAGCACAATGATAGAACCTTTTTGTTTTTTGTTTTTTTTTTTTCATTTTAAATAGGTAAGCATGTGATCAATCTGTTTATTCAATTAAATAGCTAGAGAGCTTCATTGTGATCCTATTCATTTACCAATAGGTACGCCGAAACTTCTCATCTCTTGACTTGTTAGGTTGTGCTGCTCTTCCTATATTGGCTTGAAAAATTTTGTCCATTTATTCAAGAATAACATTTCTAACCGACTGTCTTTTTCCATTTCTTTGCTTAAACATATAGTCATATGAAATGTTAGCGAATATTATTATATTACCGATCGACATTACGGATTGTCACCATAATCACGTTGGTAACGGAAAAGAAAGTTAGCGCAAGAAGTCGGTAAAAATTCTGACTTTACTGACCATGGCTGTGCGAAATACGAAAATGCCATTTTTGTAACCGAGTTATCCGACTTCCAGCGCTAGGAAAACTATCATGTTGATTTGTTATATTATGGAAGTATTTAATGAAATATTTGCTTATTGGATTGCATTTTGTTTTTACGTTTTAAACCGTCAATGAAGTTACTTGTGCTCTAATTTTATACTTAAAATATATAAACAAAGGACCATGTATGTCACCACCACAGCGAATGTGTGTATTGGACTTCTTCTATGTTTGGATTTGTTTTTTGTTTTTTTTTTTTATTATGGGGAAACTTCACTAAGGCCCCCTGAACTTCCGGCCGTTTTTGCAGACCCCCCCTGAACTTCAAAAACTCTCATTTTGGACCCTTAAACTTCTATTTTCTCTCACTTTGGACCATTTTAACATTAAACTACGTCGTTTTGGATGTTTTATACCCATTTTACCCTTCCCCAAAACTACGTCGTTTTGTGTCCTAAAATTACAACACCTACCCAGCCCAAAACGACGTCGTTTTATGCATTAATTTTTTTTATTTTTTATTTTTTAAAAAAGAAAAGCAAAATAAATAAATTTAAAAAAAAAAAAAAAAAGTAAAAGAAATCGGGGGTGGCTGAAGCCACCCCCTTGGCCAAAATGGGGTGGCCGGACCACCCCATTTTTGGCCAAGGGGGTGGCTGGAGCCACCCCCTGGCCGATCTGGGGGTGGTTCGACCACCCCCATGGCCAAGGGGGTGGTTCGGCCACCCCCGTGGCCCAAAAAAAAAAGAAAAAAGAAAAGGGGATCGGGGTGCCTTGGGGGTGGCCGGACCACCCCCAAGGGGCTGGGGTGGTTTCGGCCACCCCATACCGGCCGTATGGGGTGGCCGAAACCACCCCCAGCCCCTTGGGGGTGGTCCGGCCACCCCCACGATCCCCCCCCCCCCCCCCCCCCCCCCCGCCCCCCGCGTTTTTTTTTCAGCCTTTTGAGGGTGGCCGGACCACCCCCATGGCCAAGGGGGTGGTCCGACCACCCCCAGACCAGCCAGGGGTGGCTGAGCGACCCCCTTGGCCAAAAATGGGGTGGTCCGGCCACCCCATTTTGGCCAAGGAGCCACCCCCGATTTCTTTTTCTTTTTTTTCTTTTTTTTTTTTAAAAAAAATTATTTTTTTTAATTTATTTTATTTATTATTTTTTTTTTAATATTAATGACCAACGACGTCGTTTTGGGTTGGGTGGTGATGTAGTTCTGAAGCTCAAAACGGTGTAGTTTTGGAGTAAAAACGACGTAGTTTTGTTTAAGTCCAAAACGGCGTAGTTTTAGTCGAGGGTAAAATGGGTATAAAAAGTTAAAAGGGTCCAAAGTGAGAGAAAATAGAAGTTTAAGGGTCCAAAATGAGAGTTTTTGAAGTTCAGGGGGGGTCTGCAAAAACGGCCGGAAGTTCAGGGGGCCTTAGTGAAGTTTCCCCTTATTATTTAGAAGGAATAATAGATTTATGCAAACTAGTCAATTATGACAGATCTACATAATGGGATGAACTGCATGCCTCTTTTTCACTTACGTTTCCAATTCCATTCGCTTATACTTTTATAAAGACTCTTACAAGCATGTTTTGTCATTGTAATCTTTCATCCATTTAAAATTTTTGTGTTCCTCAATGTTATAACTGAGTTTGATTTTTTTAAAAAATTTTGGAAATAATTTGTCATTGTCCTCTTTCTTTCAGTAAGTGGAACTTTGGACTGCCTCTAATACGTTTTAACTATATCATATGACTTAAACGTGGTGAGTTCATTCCTACCATCTCCGTAAATGTTAGCTTGCTATCGGTTCATTCTTATTGCAGTTATTTAGCATGTTTTGTTCTTTTTCATTTTTATATTGTTAAGGGTTAAGTGTTTTAAATTCTTGTAAGGATCTCATGAATGATGGAACATGTTGGAAGGTCTTGGAGCTTGGGGGCAGTGTTGTTGATTTTAGTTGTCGATGTTGTTAGTTTGTAATATGTATTGTTGTAAGAGTTTATTATGTTAAGATTGACTTGGAAGGTTTGTGAAACTTCTCACTTTTTTAGTGTTTTCAGGATGGACATGACACTGTATGTTTAAAAGTACTCATCTTTGTGTTCTTTTCTTGGTTGATGTGTTTCTGATTGCTAGATCTTAAACATAAAATTAAACAATTGTAAATGTGAAAACAATTTAGTATACAAGGAAAAAAAAATATATTAAGAAATAAAGAAAGTAGAATAAGATAAAATCCCACTTTTTTCTTTCCATCTTTGAGTTATCCAAAAAGAAAGAAATTGTGTTAGAACACTGAGGTTGAGAGTGGCTTAATCTAACCTTATATTAGCTGTGACTTGTAGCTTATATGGATGGCCATTCATGTAGAATGGCAAGCTTCATTTTTTATTTTAAGTGAGTCTGTGAATGAGCAAGAGATCATTAACCATTTGCAAGGGAAATGGGAGAAGGAAATTGCTTGAATTATCTTCTTTAATCAAGTTAATAAATGTCGTTTCCTTATAAAATAATATTTAATAAAATCGACTTCTCTAAATTACTAGCCTTAGGTTGTTCACTTCTTCTCAGGAAAAAAGTAAAGAAACTAGTAACTAATTTGACAACCTTGTAGGCAAGAAGTATCCTGTTATATAACAAAGACATGGCTTTAATCTTAGTATCACAATTTATGTATACACTATTACTCATCTATTGATGCATTTGATTCCCGATTAGGTTGCATTTCTCATGTTCTCTTGATAGGAGTAATCATAGAAATTTTATGAGAAATCAATATTCAATTAAGCATCATTCAAATTCACATAAACACACAAATTAAAAACCACAACATGATCTTGAATGGTTAATTAAGCTTTGGTGAAGTAGTACTCGTCAGCCATAAATATTGAAACTTAATAAATATTCTTAGTGGGCGCATGTTAATAAACTTAAAAACCACTACACAAGTGTGGTAATGAGCATATGTACAATGATGTACTCAAGTACATGCAGCTTCGGCTTCTCCAAGACCAAAACCGAATTGGCCTTCTTGTAAACTATATAGAATAGCATCTGAATAATGCCAAAGAGAAAACCCACTGTAATTGGAAGCTGCATGTTGATGATGCCAATAAGAACAAAATGTTAATATAGTAATATGCCAGCCAAATAAAATTAATAATAATAAATAAATAAAAATCTATTAGGCAAAAAAAAATTAATAATAAATAAATAAAAGAGTTCAAGGCTTTCAATTTTTGGTAAAGAAATGAGATGGGCAAAGAAGATTGTATAGGACCTGCTTGTATATTGGTCTAGATTTTATGCTTTATGCAACTCAATTGTTATGAATGAAATCTCTACATCAACTTGCAAGAAAGGTGAAAGATACATGGAAAATTAGTACATTTTTTATGACAATAGCAGCACTACTAAGTACCAACAAACAAAAAACAAAATCAATATTCTTAGTGAGTTTTGATCGACTTGTACAATTACATACATATTGAAACTTCTTAGCGGCATAAAGCTGCATGTTGATGATGCCAAGACTTTTTAACAATGTCAAAAGTCAACACATACAGGAAAATGCACCTAAGCTGTTAAACATCAAACAATGTGCAAATAATTAATGTCACATGTGATTTCCTCCCATTTTCTACATGCAATAACTTCTGTTTATTTTTCAATGTAGATATTCTAATGAATCTCCATAATAAAAATACTTTATGCCACCACAAATAGATTTCACCTTTCAGTTTTTGAATGCATGTTACAACCAATTGACATTCTATACCTTTCCACAAATTCAAAAATTAGGTCATACCTAGTTAATGAGTTAGATCACAAAGAAGCTCTTCAGCTATTTCGTTGAATAAACAGATGAATCATATACTCGTCTATGTAAAATAAATTAGAAAATTAAATTCTATCAATGTGCTATCCAATTCAAAAGTTCATGTAATAATTCTTTCAATGTTGATCGACAATTGATTTGAAAATACCTGATGGATACAGCAAATAGATAAGTAGTTGTTGTAGCCAGAAGTAGCTTGCATATATTTAACGCTTACAAAAAACATTCACTATTCCACATGTTCAGCACTTACAAAAACCATGCACCATTCCACACTTGCAAAAACCATACACCACCATCAGCCAAAAAAGAGCAATGCTTCCAAAAAATTCTTGTAACATGTACTAAAAGCACTAGCTGAACAAAAAAGAGCAATGCTTTCAAAAAAACAAAACAACATGCCCAATCGCCTATTCAAATAGGTTGAAACTCGTATCCTGCAGCAAATCAAATTAGTAAGTTAGCAAAACAAAAAAACCGTTATAAGTTATTAAAGAATAAAAGAAAAATAGAAAAGAAAAAGGAAAAAGGAGAATGACAATGACATAACAATGTAATTTGACAATAGCAGGGAGCTTTAAGTGTGTTTACCTTACTCAAAGCAGTTTCCTGCGTTCCAATTATGCGATCATATTGAGTATCAGTTATTGAAGCCAACGGAGCTTCATTTGTGTTCAATTCCCTTTCTTGGATTCCTTGGCAAACCTTCAATTTAAAAAGATACCAAATGTGTTACAATATGCTTGAAATGTTTATATACGATCACGCGTTTAGTAAGAACAAGTGAAACACTCATAAAAGGAAGAAAAATAAGCAACCTGATTTTTTCTCCCCTTCTGGTTGGCATTGTTGTGACTCTGATGTTTCTTTTTTGTTTGTGTCACGACTTTTTCAACCGTAGACACCATTCTTTTGAATGGTGCCTTGCCCTTACATTTAACCGCTATAGGACTAAGAACCTTGGTACTTTTCACTACTACACCATCAATGGCTTCATTACTTTTGGAAGATGCACATGGAATATCATGGGAGGGTGGACTAGGTTCATACCTTGAGCACTTGTATTTCGCTAGCAACATGTCTATACAACACATGACATCCATGTAATGGTCTTCACTGGTTGATGTAAGCGTTGCTAATTCACTACATTTTTTCAACAAGCAATCATATCTTTGGGCATCAGGGTTGCAACTGAAGGCATTATAACTACTTTCAACAAGAGTATATGTGCGCTTCAAATCCTTCCTCCATCGGTCAAGAAAATATTTTGTGGGCAAAGATTTAACTTTCTTTAATGTCAGTACAGCAAGGGCATGCCTACACAAGATTCCACTACATTCAAACAACCCACAAATGCATTTAACTTCACTTTCATCTCCATTGAAGTAAACACAAAAATTTCGTTCTTTTGTGTAATCATCAATTGTTACCTCATCAGATACTTCATAGGTAGAAATTGCACCTTCACTTTTAATAAGAGAGCAATTGCAATACATCAAGCAACTAAACTCCTTACGAACTTCTTTGAACTTTGCATTGGTGTAAAGTTCTTGAAATTTCTTCTCAATAGAAAAATGAGATATACAGGGAATGATGGCATTAAAAGAATTGAAATCAGCTATTTTCTCATTTTCAGCCTTTCTCCTCAAAGCATTGTCAAATTGGTCAACAAATTCCTTCAGCGTGCTTCTAGAGTGCACATAATTATCAAAAAATACATTCATACTTTCACTTCGTTGTGTAGTTTGCATTCCGGCCCAAAATGTATCTTTTAAATACGCTGGAACCCAATGAGCCCGCTCACTATATAACCAACACAACCATGCATTATCCTGAAGATTATACCTTTCAAGTATACATTGCCAACTGTTATCAAATTCAACACAAGTTTGAGAGTCGTAGATTGCACTTTGTATGGCACTCTTCAAGCCACATTTGTATTGAGCATGTGATCCTAACTTCTCTGGGAATTTTTTCATAATGTGCCATAAACAAAATCTATGTCGGGCTCTAGGAAAAACTTTTGCAATTGCACTTTTCATAGCCTTATCCTGATCTGTTATTATTGCAAGTGGAGCTTGGCCGTTCATGCATTTCAACCATGTTTCAAACAACCAAACAAATGTGGTTGTATCCTCACCTGATAGTAATCCCGCCCCCAAAAGTATTGACTGACCATGATGATTCACTCCCACGAAATGAGCAAATGGCATTTTGTATATATTGGTCAAATACGTCGTGTCAAATGTAACCACATCCCCAAAATACTCATATGCAGCCCTGCTTCGTGCATCAGCCCATAACACATTCCTTAGCCTAGAGTCGTCATCCAAATCCATCACAGCGTAGAAGCCATCATTCATTTCTCGCATTCTAGTAAAGTAGTCATAAAGTACTCCAGCACCTCCTTTGCCAAGCAGAAGATGTCTTGCCTTGTTAATAAAATTCTGACAATCTCTCTCCATGAATGATAGATTCTCATGCCCTCCACCTTCAACAACAAGAGAGTTAAAGTTCTTGCTCACACCTATCTCAGCTATATCGTTTAATTCGAGCCTTCTTTCCACATTATCACCTATCTTCCTATAGCATCGAAAAAATCTTGTTTTATTAGGGTTTAAAGCATGATTATGGTTCACATTAACAGTAGTCAAACACCACGCTCCATCCCTGAACAATGCATTGATCTTGGCCTTGCACCCAATTTTCGTTGTCGGATTTGGCTTGTCAATATTAATTGCATTAGTTTGCTTCTTGCCATAATGAGCACATGTAAGGGTGACGTACTTATGACTCCCGTCTGGATTATTTTTACCTCCTTTAGATGTCACCCCAAACCCCGATTGCTGAGCATACCGCCTATAATATAGTTTTAGTTCTATTTCAGAACTAAACTTCATTCCTACCTCCGGTTCTGCTTCTTTCTTATTGCATTGCACATCATTGTCATCCTTGTCTACCAACTCTAAATCACAGACAACTTCATTTTCATCTAGATGACAAAAAAAAAATACAGTTACCCAATCAACATATCGGAACAAGAATGGAATCACAACATTCACTAAACGACAATCAACAACTAATGAGTAACATTTACTATGAGAAAGAAACTCAATGATATTAATAAAAGAGTGTAAAGACTAACTAACCAATTTGAGGGACAACTTCGAGGAATGGCTCGTCATCATTTGGAATCTATGTAAGCAGAGAATTGTTAGGTTCATAACAACCCCATTGCCAACTTTTAACACGTAATATATTCTCTCCTTTAGAAGCAGAGAAATGCTACACTTATCAAATTTTTCCCCTAAAATTGGTTCCCAAGTGATGTGTCACCATCCCATTAGATGGTCACACATTTTCCACAATAATAGATCTCATGGAATGTTAAAACATCATTTGGGAAAGGAATTTTATGGAGAAATTTTAGTAAGTGTAACATTTTCATTAGAAACAACATATAAATACTTTACATTGAAAATAGGGATGTGAAACGATTATTAAATTGGGGGGGTGGGGGAAACCTCTAACATTAATACCTGCATCAATTGATCAGTCATTACAGATTCAGATCCCATCACAAGTGGTAATGAGGCAGGAGGTACTGAGGTTTCACCAATAGCCCCAACAGTGTGACTTTGTGCATTGGCTCCTGCAGAAGTTATAGTGGGTACAAAATCATCACAACCAAGAAGGGATGAAAATATAGATGGTCACACATAAGCAAGAATCGTTTGGGTTGGAACTGAAAAATATACCATTTGCAACCATATGGTGAAACCTTATTTTCTTACTTCCATAAGAATCCTACATTGATTGGCACGTTTTCATAAGACAACAAATAAAGAACAACATATCAATAGAGCAATGTAAAGCTAATGCTATAAATAAATATTTCGATCATTAGGGCATATGCATACATAAAACACCAAATTGATCAATTGAGAAACCAAACCCTATTGATGCATGATATAATGTACCTGTTTCTCATTATTCTTTTCAATTGCATCTAATGTACCCTCATTACCACTATTAACAAGAGGGGAAGAGAAACAATGTGAAGCACCGTCATTGCCTGTGCTTTCAGAAGTTCCCATGGATTTTTTAGTACAAACTTGATCATTTCCATAGGGGCCCTTCCCTTCCAACTCTACATTGACAGGTGGGTTTGGAGTCTACAGAAGATATAGTAACAAACTTAGATAACAAATTCATAAACTTCCCAATATTTATAAGCAGCAGCGATGTGCTTAATCGTGTCACACGTGCAGCACGAGTTTGCATTGTAATATATATATAAGTGACTAGGATTACCGTGGTCATATTAGGATGAGTATAAACTCCCCATGGAGGCAATAAAACAGGGTATGGAACTAGCATCTCATATGGTGGAATCAACAGATGTTGAAACATCACCAACAAGAAAGAAAATAAGAACCTTATATCCTGTACATAATGTATGCATCTACATGATCTAAAGCATAGCTATAATTTACCTGGCTTCTTGATAGATAGGGGTGGGGAGTTGTAGAAGCAACTGTTGAGGGAAAAAATGGGGGCTGCATAGCTCCAGGACAATAATAAGCATAATCAAGAAACACTGAGTATCCAAAACTAATCCATATAAATAATGAAAAAAATTCATAATCATAATAATTTTTTTGGTTCTTTAAAAAAAAAACTAAACTAAACATATTCTTATCACAAACCTGCATGGAGCTCGACCAATCAAAATAATGCGTTGTTGGTATTTCCTGAAAAAATAAATGAGAATAATTTAAAACACCTGGAAAAAAAAAATGTAAAAGAATATAATTAGGGTGTTAAGAAAAAGACAAGGATACCTGAGCTGAAGAAGTTGGTTTGGAAGGATTAGGAGGCTTGCTCTCTTCCCCTATCCCCATCGAGTGGTTTCAAAAAAAGAAACCTTCAACTTATACTTTTTATGACAAGATCACTTATATCCGCAATAATATCTATATATAACCGTCTTAGTTGATAGAGTAACCAAAGAAGGTACACTAGAAAAATCTAATACAACACCTTGTTTGGCCAACCTGCAAACAAATTTGCATCCATAAATGTCAAACGAATAAAACACTAAAACACTTTATTTCCTGACGGGGAGGTAAGGAAATAAATTCAAGGGGCTGCTTCCAATTTTGATCAAAAGTAAACAATTATGATGGAATGTACATGACGCACCACATTTCTATCGAATTAGGTATCATATTTAGAAGTGCTTCATGCTTCAGTAAGCATTAACAATACACAAACGTTCAAAATTTTCTACCATCCTTTTTGTTTTTGTTTGCGTATTCTTTAATGATTTTGAGCATCCAAAGCAAGCTACAATGATTACAACCCAGATTTACAAATAGCACAAAATCATTGTCTATTTCCCAGCCTAGGAAAAAATGGTTATATTTGCATCTCTCTCTCAATGCATGTTCATTAACAATTTCTCAGTATGGGATAAAAGTGGCACATAGGCTTGCTCCCTCACTCACTCCTAGCCCACGATTAGGCATTAATCTAAAACACTTTGGAAACACCTAATATGATTGCTCCATGATTGTAAAGATGATGCCGCTGAAAGTTAGACCAATCATTGATCTTCACATGCAATATCTAAGCATATATTTGAACTAAGGTAATATAAAAAATAAAAAAAGGAATAAAAAGAAAAGGAAAAAAAAAATCTTCCTTTTTCTTTTCTTTTTTTCTTTCAAATTATCTTTTTTTGATAAATAAGTTGAATTGCAGAATTCGGTCATTGGTGAATGCCCTCACCTAACAGTCAACGAAAAAAATCAGTTTGTTTTTTTGACCTAAATAAACCATCCATACCACCGCAATACCGCTAAAACCACGAAGTGAATCATCTCCAACTGTCATACCTTGGACAAAATTCCAGGATTT
Source organism: Corylus avellana (assembly GCF_965113065.1). Classification (NCBI taxonomy): domain Eukaryota; kingdom Viridiplantae; phylum Streptophyta; class Magnoliopsida; order Fagales; family Betulaceae; genus Corylus; species Corylus avellana. Next base: position 15,314,835 of record NC_142500.1, on the reverse strand, counting down.
GTAGCCCCTCCAATGTAGTTCAAAAGCAGAACCCTTCCAGCTGGTGCTCGATTGGGGAAAAGTGATGAGCTATATATAGTTCCTGCAACACCAAAGAAAATCCACATGCTGAATTTGGCAGGAAATTTTCAAAGCATCCTTAACAGAATATTAGTTCTTACTATCAAACTTTTGACTGTTACAACGAATTTCAAATTGCAGAAACTTTAAAAACCTACACAAATATTTTGATTTTCTATAAAGTCACTGAACAAGCCTTTTCTTTTCCTTCAATTTCTCAGCAACCAAACAAGAAATGCACTAAAGACCAGTCACCACGAGACATCAATTTGTAATAACCCAACCCAAGCATCTCTACAAAACCTCATATCTTCAAGAACCCATACAGAAAATCACAAGAAGGAAAGAGAGAGTGAGAGAGAATTACCTCATATCACATCCTTTGTTTCGTAATCCCTTCCTTTTTTGCAAAGACGTACAGAAACTCGTGTGAGAGAGAAGAGAGACAAAGAGAGAAAGAGAGAAAGGCGTGAGAGAGGGAGAGCTCTCACACGAGTTTTGGGGCGCACGGTGCCGGTGGGGGAGAATGGGTTTGGGGAAAATTTTGGGGGGAAATGAAATGTGTGGTAGGAGGGAATGGTTTTGGGGAAAATACGGCGCCGGCGCCGGTGCCGGTGGAGAGAGAATCTGGGTGGAGGGAGAATGGGGTGGAGGGGGAAATGGGTTTGGGGGAAAATTTTATGGGGTGGGGGGATGTAATGGTCTGGACCATGGACGAACGTTTGAGATTTTTTTTTTTTTTTAATTGGGCCAAACGACGTGGCACATGCCACGTCACCGGCGTAACCCATATCACGAATCCTCCAAATCCCTCTCGCGAAGAAGAGGAAGAAAGAAGGCAACCATGGTGACCCAGTACGGCATCAAGTTGGCCGTACACCTCATGACTAACCACTTCGGCAATGTCGTCGCTGTAATTCTCTGTCTCTCTCTGAACCTATACATATACCTTTTTCTGAGACTGCATGTTCTATATATTTGTTTCCAAATTCTATGCAGAAAGTGTGTGAGAATCTTCTTCAAAGAGGTCCCCTGACCCTCCAACTGATAGTTCAGTTAACGGAGCTCACCCCGCAACAGGTCACGAGCTCCCTCCTCATCTTGATCCAACACAACTGCGTTCAAGCTTTCTCTCTCGAGCAACAAGGTTATCTTCCCCACTCAACTCTATGCTGCGTTTTTGGTTTGATTGCCATCAAAATGTTGCTGAAAAGGAAAGGAAGTGATAGTATGGAAATTGAGGTTTAGGGTTTTTCATTGTTTCTATTTCGTATAATTTTGTCTTTTTTTTCCTCCCTCTTAAGGTAATAAATGGAAGTTCAAAATTGGGGTGTAGGGTTTTCCATTGTTTGGGTTGCAAGTAAACCAAAAGTCTTGATAAAAATGACTTTGGCTGGTCACTTTGCCCTAGTGAAGGCCTGAATATGATATAAGTTTGTATTACAAACAGTGATTTTGAGCTCCACAGAATTGGAGTTTCATGAAATTTCAATCTGGAAATGCCGGTAATTTATGCCAATAACAATTCATTGGCTAATATAATGGAAAAAATACCAAGTACAAAAGTTCCTTAGCAACCAACGAGAGAGTAAAGTAAACACAAATAATGATCTGAATAATTGTACTTGCAGGTGGTTTAGAGGATGGGCCAAAAGCTGATACCCAGTACATGGTGTTGTTTAGTAACATACTCCATCGCATGAGATTTTCCAAATTCTTGAAGATTGTTTCTGGTGAATTTGATGAAGAAGTTAGTTCTTTTAGTTTTGGTTTGATGTTTCACTAAGTTTGAAGCCAGGTCGAAATTATGTTTTTTTTTTTTTATAAGTCCAGGTCGAAATTATGTTATTGAATTATTTTCATTGTTTGTCCAGTGTAAAGAACTTCTTCACGGTTTGCTTCAGCATGGTAGGCTTACACTGAAGCAAATGGTAGAAAGAGCCAAGAATATGATTGAAAGAGAGAAGTCAAGTAAAAGAGAAGGTGAGTCCCTTGTGAATGTTTGAATTTATTTTATTCTGCCTCTATCTTAGATAAAAATATAATACATATATATACTGGGGGTATTTTTTCTTTTTCTTTTTCTTTTTATATTGTTTTTGGTGCAAGTGAAGCTGATGTTGAATCATATTTATAATATTGAACATTATGGTTGCAGTAGGTGATATAAAGAGGGCTGATCTTTGGTGCCTAAAAAGCTTCAATAAATTTATACAGTTAATCATTTTCACTACTTTATGATGAATAACACTCCATGAGCTAGCAATAAGAATCTCTTGACAACATCTAATCTTTAGGCAGTCAAGGGGCAAGGGTGCAAGGCATACAATAGCGCTTTCCTTAGGTCGTTACAACCCAAAACACAAAACAATTAAAACTATTTTCAACTTTATGTTACATGAGAACATTTTTTCAAACCAAAAACAAAAAATACCCCAAAAACACATTAACAAACATACCGGAAAGCAGTTAGAAGCACAATCAATGTGGGTGTATGGGCTTCAATCTTGTGTGTGTGTGCATGCTCGAATATGCTATTTAGATGATATATTTGTCCTGCAAATATGTTAGTTTTTTTTCACTTGATTTATAATTATTTTTCAGGAATTTGTGAAGATATTGTACAAGAAAACCTTCTTAAACTTTTGGCTGCCCGTTATGCTGAACGCTGCCCGACCCATGAAGCAGTCCTTGCTACACCAGTTACAGAAGAAACTACTGCCAAGAAGCGAGGTGCCAAGTCTGCTAAGGTAATTGTTGACTCTTGTCAAATTTACTTGCTGATGATTGTCTGTTGTACAGAATTAGGAATGACAGTTGACCATTTGTGTGTTTGCTAGTTTATATGCATATTAAATCTGTGGATTGTGCATGCTATTGCCCATTAACTATGATAACCAATTTATATTTCAAAATTACAGCTTTCTCAACAGTTGGGATGTGTTGCAGTTATACTTAAGAGTTGGTGATTGACAGTGATATTGCACATGCATAGATTAAAAAAAAAAAAATCAATTACTTGCAAAAGAATTCAAAAAAAAAAATGTCAAACACTAGTGTAACTGTGCATAATGCAGCTAACTAGATTATTTCAACCACTACCACTACACATTATTGAATTCTTAACTATAGTAGAGTGGCAGAGTTTCAGACCAAAGTTGTTTCTGCTATATAAAATTTATCCAATGCTAGGTGATTGTTCGTAAATTAAGTATTGAATAATAATTTTATCTGTACAATTGATTTCAGAGGGCAAAAAATATTGACCTACACAACATTGTAAACTTTTTTCATGCTGCTACCAGTTCCATAAATGATTTGGTTTTGGATAATGTAATGCTACATGGCAAAAGTTAAAAGTTGTCAAAGCTTGTTCACCAAGGAATTTGTTTATTTTTTTATAAATAAATCAACCTCAATAGAAAGTGTAGAGGGGCACAACCCAAGTACACAAGAAGTATATAAGAGAAACCCTCAATTAGGGAGAAAAAGAAGAACACAAGTCCAGAAATTCAATAAAACTAGAAAAACGAGAACTATTGTACGCTGCTATCCAAGCATAAAGAGATTTGAACATATTAGCTTTTAACTCTTAACACCGATCTCATGAAATTATGTGGAATCCAATATGATAGCATGAGGGGAGGATGGTGTTCCAGTGAGGCTGTTGGCCCTCTGGGGTGGGGGTGTGGAAAAATATTAGGAGGGGCTGGGTTTTTTTTTAAAAAAAATTGTCAAATATGAGGTGGGAGATTGGTCTAAGATCAATTTTTGACATGATTTGTGGTGTGTGGATCATCGATTGAAGGCAACTTTTCTAGAATTGCTTAGAGTCTATTTGGGATTGCTTTGAAAAATAGAGGTTTTTTTTTTTTTTAAGAAAAAACCTCATTTTCAAAATGCGTTTTGGGCTTTTTTAGAACAAAAACGTAAATTAAAAAAAAAAAAATTGAAAATAAAGCAATCTTGAGTATGTAATCTATCATATGGATCCTAATACAACAATCTATTCTAAATAAATGCTGACAGAGAAATGAAGAATCAGTGACAATAGAACAACGTGTTCTAGGAGCAGCAGCTCCTATGGAAGCACAAAGATTTTCAATTATAACAAATACTGGATCTAATGTCAGCAGAGAAACAAGTACGAATGCTTCCTCTAGTATGAGTGTTGGAGAAAAGGTTGGTATGAGGATTGCCATTTCAAGTTCCCAGGGTTACTCGTATGCTAATTGCTATCTTCTCATTTCATAGCGCAAGTATGACTCTTTGGAGTTAGATAGAGAACCTGCAGCTGAAGAGGAGGAAGTAGTTCTTTTTCGTCCCAATTTTGAGGAATTTATGCGTCATCTTAGGCATAAGGTTGGTACATTGTTCTCTCTCTCTCTCTCACTTGCGTAGTATTTTGCATCTTGTAAGTCCTCTTCTACATGTTCTGTTATGTCTTCAGATGAATGAAATAGTTCCTTTTCCTTTTTATCTTTGATTTATTTTTTTTATTTTTTTTTATGTCGGGGAACCTCTTCAAGGCAGGGCCCTTTGGACCCATCCCTATAAAGTAAACCCCGGTCCCATTATCTTTGATTTATCTCAATGCTTAATGGGTTTCCATTTACAATGATAAGCATATATGTTTTTTATGTGAGATGATATGTTTAAACTTCTTTTTATTGTATTACATTAGCTTCCTGGATATCATTGAAATAGTGTGGTGTACATAATTCTACCCATACATTCTAGGCTTGCATTGAGAATGTGAGAACACGCCTGGATGATGGATCTTCAATTGTCTTAAGAGCAATGCTGGAGGCAGCAAGAAGTTTAGAGAAAAAAGTGAAAACAGAAAAGCCTGGTAAACTGAACTTTTAGACAATTGCTTAATGAATTTGAATACCTATATTTATTTATCCCTTGTGCTTAGCATTATATTTCGATTATGATTGATACATAGTATGCATAGATACATACATATATGCATGTGTGTATGTCTTGTATTTGATTTTGAATGCGTCATATAGCTTTTCTTCAAATCCTAAATGGGGAGTCACTTGTAGGAATGACATAATTGTGACCTCTATTCCCCCAAGAAAGATCTAATCACTACTGGTGTTAGATTGGAGTTTTCTTGCATTTGAAGAAACAGATGGGGATCTAGTATTTTAAGTTTTTGAATCAGTAGTAGTAAATAAGAAGTTGCATGAAGACCTTTTGCTAGGTTTGCTAAATGATGCATTCCTACTGCCTAGACCTAAACTCACCTTAAACAACTTTAGCTTAGGTTGCTTTGTTCTGGTAGTCCAAGTAGTTATGAAAGTCCAAGCATTTTATGGTTGAGATCTAGGATACAATTTAGAAGAGTGGAAGTGGGAGCATGGGAACGGCATTTTTTCGAAACTTCATAGGTCCAGACTGTCACAATAATCATGTTCACACACACACACACACACACACACACACACACACACATATATATATATATATATATATATATATATAACTAACAATTAGAAAAAAAAAAACTTTCTAATTTGTATGATTTATCTTGAGCTAATAAATTGAGCCTCGCTATACAGTGCTTTCATTTTGAAATTAAGAAAAAAAAAACAGTAACTGTAGTCAAAACACAGATTGGCGAAAGATTCACCAACCTCTTCGATAGATTGTATGTCGTAGTTCTAGATTGAATGAAATGGCCTTTCAATTAGTATTTCATCATATTGATTTACCCTCGAACATCTGTGTTGTATCCAGCATTAGTTATGTGAACTTAACTTTTGTGTGTTGTAGCTAATGCGATTTCTTTCTTTCCAATTCAGCTCACTTTTTCTTGATGATGTCGCTTGTATTGAGCCAATTCAATGCTTTCTTTTTCTTCGGTGCTCATATGCATTCTTTGGTGTCTTTTTGAATGCATTTTCTAAAACGTGCTTTCTTTTCCTAGAAGTCATAGCACAAAACATGGCATAGAAAAAAATATATATATGAAAACAAGTGAAATGATTCACCAATCTTCCCTTCCCTCCTTGACATTTTCTCATGCTTACTCAGTAGCATATACTTTGTATTACATGTTTCAGTTCCCTTGTCACTGAATACCATTTTTGAAGAGGTAATGAAGAGTGAAGAAGGGCGTGGTATGACCTTAGACCGTGTCAGAGCTTCCCTTGCCCAGTTTGGTTGTTCACTCTCTGCAAGAGGGACAGATGAATCATATAGTATTGGTATCCTATTCCCTGCTTAATTTTAGCCTTTATCTCTTTGTAGTCTAAAGGTGTTGCCATATAAATGAGTTCATTCAATCTTTATCTTTAGTTGATTTTTGCATTATTTGGTTTCTATTGACGCATTCATATTTCTTCTACAGATTTGAAGAAAATTGTCGAATTAGCACAGAATGATGAGGTTTCTTTGACACTCGTTTCAAAAGATATGAAAATCCATGTTTCAGTCACTAAAAGATGTCTTACATTTTCTACACTGCAGTTGGAGTCAATTGTGTTGAAAAGATATGGAAGGGACGCTTATAGAATGTTCAGATTACTGTCAAAAACTGGTCGCCTAGTTGAGACCGATAAGGTAATTGTGAATTTATATTGATAAATTCAAAATAATCTTATGTTGGCTGTCACTCCACGTAAATTCCTATGTTGACAACATGTTATCTTATTGATGGACATGGTTACAATCTTTTCCCCTACACATTGAGATGTTGGATATGCATGATATACATGTATCGAACAATTGATAGCAGAGACTATGCCTTTAACTTATCAAAAAGTCATCTAAATCTGGTGTAGTTATGTGTATCCTCCATTCTTCTCTCTCTACTTTGCCTGAACTGGTCCTCGTACAATTTAAGAGTATAGGGCTACACTTTGATGCTCAACGTTTCACTGTAGGATGGTGCTCAATTGAATGTGGAATGCAAGTTAATTGGTTAACAAGATACATATGATAAGAATTAGGTGCAAGATGGTGCTGGCTTGAATATTAACAATTGTATAATTAGGAGATAGGAAATACAGAACACAAAGTCCATGAAATTTCTGCCTAGAGGTTGGTTGCTGCATATAAGGGTGTTTCTACCTGCATCATTGTGCCATAGGATTCTTGCAAAAGTTGAGCCATTCAAAATCTTCACTTATTAAGCTGAGTCATGTTGGACAAGACAAACTTTATCTCAAAAATGCTTCATAAAATTAAGAAATAATTTCTGGAGAAGAGTGCACAATTAAAAAAATGTGATCTTAGCATACAATGTTGATATCGTAGGAGATCTCCTACGATGTCTGCACTCTAAACTACACTTTGATGCACATTTTTCATTTTCGCCTCCATTCTGTCCAAGGCTCCCACTGCATTAGATTAAGTGCGCAATGGCAAGAAACATACCGAGATTGATTCATATTACTTGCTTAATATGATATGATCTCTGTTCCATATGTGGTGCAATTTCTGTTTTCACTCTTCACTTGAAACGATTTTTCTTTTTCCGTCATCTTTATTTTCTCCATGGCCATTGTTGGAGCAATTCCTTTCCAGAGAAACTTGTTCAGATACTTATCAAAAAAAAGAAACTTGTTCAGATAAGTCAGAAAGAATATGTTTGGTATGATATTCAGTCAAATCATTTATTTCGTGTAGATTTCAGATACCACATTTGTTGAAAAGAAGGATGCACCCAAGATTCTTTATAAGCTTTGGAAGGATGAGTACTTGCATATGGAGGTAAACGACTGTCAACAATAACGATACGCCCAAGTTCGTAGTTCTTTATGATAATGTTTAATTCTCTTTGCAGAAATTAGTTGTAGCGGGAGCTAGACAATCACAATTCTTGTTATGGAAAGTAAATAAGCCCTCGCTACAAGAACATGTACTAGATGAGATGTTCCGTGCTGCTTTAAATTTGAGTCAACGAGTGGCTTATGAGCGGGAAAAGGAAAAAGAGGTCTGTTGAATATGATTGCTAATCCTCTTGGTTGCCTTTCTTTGAATGAGTTTCTATGTATGCTATCTTTGTTTTTTGCTTGTCTAATTCTTTATGGAAGTGGTAATTTTTTTGAGCAATGGTTATAAATATCTTGAATTCAGATACTTTTGCAAATATTTGCTTATTCATTGCATGAATTGTTTATAAAACAGTTCTCATTGCGTTTTCTGTTTTAATATCTTCTCTATATCTGATTGTTTTCTATTTTCTGCTTCTGCCAAAAACAAAATTCTGCAAATAATGTGTTCTTGTGTATTCAGTTTGCAAAGAGGACAGTTCTCTGCCCAAATAATTGAAATGGCCGTACATGATACTGTGTAATTGCACCAAAACCTGACAATGAACAGTGAGAATATCGTCTTGTTGACTATAAACTAGTAGGTTGAATTTGTTCCCGACAATGAAGGATCTTTGCCTCCCAATGTTTTTAATGTTAATTGTTTCATTCGGTCCAAACAGTTTAACAACTCACTGTGTATGTACGTGTTAAAGATTCTTGCTTATTTTATATCACAGCTGGACTTAACCATTTGAGTAATGGGGTCTGTTTTTTTCCTTTTGTTGTTGCTGGATTGTTTGTCAATTCCTGTTTTTCCATCTTTTGAAAATTTTCACACTAATAAAGGTAGCGTTTGGCAAACAACATGGCTTTTCTACGGCACTATTTACAATAAAAAAAAAATTAAAAAAGAAAATTATTATTGGTATAGAAAAGTGAAAAAAAAAAAAAAAAAATGTCATTTTCATATCCCTCGTGTCTTGTTAAAACTGTTGTGTCTTTAAAATTGCTATTGAATTTGTGATAGATCGGTATTGAATTTTGATCTAATGATGATTTTAAAAGTCATATTAGTTTTGTTTTGTTTTTTTTTTTTTTCACCTTGTTGCAACAACTATTATGCTGCACCTTTATTTGATATTTGCATGTAGTGATAATTTGGTTTACAAAAATCTCTTCCAGTTTATAAACCTCCCAGTAGACAAACAAGTTATGTCACGAGAGGAAACACTTAATCGACGAAGAAGTGTCAGGAATGTCCTGGAATCATCGCTGCGGGAGCTTGACGATGCTCTCATGCTTTTCCATGATTTTGAAGAACCATCACTGCTGAAGCTTGATGATGCTCTCATGCTTTCCCACCACTCATGAATGCAAGTCCTATGGGTATATTATTGCTTACATTTCTTTTCTTTTCTATTTTATTTTTTTCAAAAAGAGATGGTATGGATGGTGGGCTGGTTTTCCCTCATCATATTATCATCCTTATCGTGTAATTCACTCTCTTATTTCCTTTCATTTGGACACAAAGCAAGAAGCTATAGAATTTTCTTGTAAAGTATATATCTGGGGCACCATCTTTTCCATTTTTCTTTTAGATAATGGAGTAGACATGTTTGTTTTGATAGATCCGAATGGTTTGTGGATCCATGACTTTGAACATGTTTGAGATTGCGTTAGGTAGTAAAGCTTTTAAAATCAAAAAAAGCTTCAATTTTAAGCTTTTTTTCTCAAAGTATGTTTTAGCCATTTTTAGAGTCAAAAAATTAAATAAATACTTTTGAAATTTTTTACTTAACATGTCAGCTTTTTGTTTGATAGTTTTCTAGGTATTAAAAGTACTCTTTACCCTCCTAACGCAATACCAATATAAAAGTTTTTTACATATCTTGTATTTAAAAATAAATAAATAAATATGGAGAAATTGATTTTAGCTGTTGAAACTTGAAGGCTTTATTTGAATTGTTGGATACTTGGGCTTGTTTGAGTGTGTGCTTGGCGCTCAAAAAATTCATTTGAGAAAAAAAAAAAAAAGAACGAACACGTTGGATAAAAAAAAAATTGATAACACTTTTAAGGGTTCAAAAATGGCAAAAATGCACTTTTGATAAAAGTTAAAAATGAAACTTTTGCTGAAAAGTACTTTTTGACTCAAAAACTCTATTTTTAAAACACTATTTCAAACATGCCTATAAAGTTGAAGGAAATGCTGCAAAAAGAAATCACAAATTCTTCCATTTCTCTCTTTTGTCAAATAGCGCTCAATGGCTCGAAGGAATGGAAGAAGAAAAATAGCCCTCAGTGACTTGTATTAACTCCCAAGCAGCTAAAGCAATTCTCACCGGAAAAGGATCCTCTTCATTTTCTCCATTTAGTGTATTTTGAAGGGTTAATGCACTACTATCATTAAAACTTTTGGACAAAATGCACTAAATGAAAGGAATTTGAAATAGAGATGATCTTTTTCCATTCTCAACGGCTTTTTGTTGTATTCTTATCTCCACATTTTTTTTAAAAAAAAATTTAAAATATGAGATTTTCGTATTATAAAATTTGAATTCTTTATTACATCTCACCGTCTAAACAAATTAAAAGGTTTGTGTTATCGAGGTAAGTGGATTTGACATGTTGAAAACTAAAATTAATTATCTTGGTAACATACAAACTTTTATACAATTAAATGTAACGAAGTGATCCCAAAGGGAAAGCTTAATCGGCAGTGGTTCACGCCTCATGAAGTGGAGGTCACTAGTTCGAATTCCCCCTCTCCCTTCTCCCGTGTGGACATATCAAAAAAAAAAAATGTAACGAAGAGCGGATTGCGATCCCTAGCTATAGTTGGGGAATTGCCCATCAGCTTTTTTTGAAAATCTCGGCCATTGAAACTAATCCAATGGCCTACAATCTGCCACATGTCCACTAATTAAAATATAACATTTTATTATTTAAATTTTCAAAAATAAATATAAAACAAAATAATGATAAATAAATAAATAAATTGCAATGGCAAACCACCCCCATGGGCCGGTTGGAGGTGGCCGAACCACCCTCTAGGGCCATGGGAATGGCTTCGGCCACCCCCAAATGACGGTTGGGGGTGGCTTCGGGCACCCCCAAGAGACGATTGGGTGTAGCTTCAGTAGGAGGTGGTTCGCCCACCATCAAATGATGGTTAGGGGTGGCCGAAGCCACCACCATGGGGCCATGGGATGGTCAAAATTTTTGGGTTTGGTCAAAGAGGGTGGCCGAAGCCATCCCCTAGGGCCCGTTGGGGGTGGCCGAAGCCACCCCATGGCCCCAGATGGTGGTTCGGCCACCCCCATGTCTCAGGTGGGGTGGTTGGCCATCCCAATTTTTTTTTTTTTATTTTTATTTTTTTTAATTTTAAATAATAAAATATTATATTTTAATTAGTGGACACGTGGTAGATTGTAGACCATTAGATTAGTCTCAATGGCCAAGATTTTCAAAAAAAATTGATGGATAATTCTCCTACTATTACTGGGGATCCCAATCCAACGAAGTGCGCTGATTTTAAAATCTGAGAATCTCATATTATAAAAAATTTGAGAAAATCTCTCCCTTTTTATCAAGTTGAGTTTTTTTTTTTTGTTTTATTCAAACAAAAGTTTCACGAAATAACATAAACGAAACGGGATGGGCTTTCCTAACAACAAAACTCAAACAAAAAGACAATATAGAGATTATCATAAAAATAAACAACAAACAATAGGACAAAAAGAATCGAACCTCTCTAAATTGAGTTAGTTGACAATATGATATAATGGCTTAGAAAGAAAAAAAAATGTCAATACCAATGGACAAAAAAAAAAAACAAAACAGTCGCTTTCACAAATCACAAGGATCAATTTACTATTTATTTTTTTTTGAGCAACACAATTTTACTTCTTCTAGGTTTTGGTGCCTACTTATTATTGCCTTGCCACTTGTCAGTGGGAACAGCTATGTGGGGCTGACTTTCGTGTGGCTCGGATGTTGCCCACGTCGTCTCACTTCGCTTTCACAAATTTCAGTTTTTTTTTTTTAAAGTACACAAATCAGAGTTAAACCTGGGGTCGATTCCGAAAGAAAAATGAAAAGATTCGAATTAGTGACTGCGTTGTTTGTACACCACTACAATTTTTTTTTAAAAAAAATATCTTCTTGAACCTTTGTAAGTTTTTGAAACTAATTACAAAAACACTTTAAAACATAATAACAAAAAAAAAAAAAAAATCATGGTAGAGGCGAGGGTGGACAACTGTAGCATAGGTAAAAATTTTACAAAGAGAATTTTTTTTTTTTAGCATTAAAATTTTTTAAAAGTTGATAGGGTATTTACCTCATCTCGACCCCGAAATTAAAAATTATTAATAAATAAGTTTACTCACCAAAAAAAATAATTACATATATATATATATATGGTAGCTTAGAGTGTTAAAGCACACATTAGCCTTTGAGGTTGAAGGTCCAGTAGTGTATGGTAAGCCGAATGGATATACTTGTGTGCGCAACAAAATAAATAGAGATATGCTTGAATTTAATAAAAAACTTATATTTTATTCATAAAAGTTCATATGGCAAGATTTCATTTCATCTTTTTTTTTTTTTTTTTTTTGTTTCTATTTTTTCACAAAAAATATGATGTGACATCTTATTACATTGATTTTTATGAATAAAATATAGAGTTTTTATTAGATTTTCAATTCTCAAATAAATAATATATGATGACGTGGCAAAGGGACACTCGATGACGACGATTAATGTTCAACGACGGACAACGAAACCAAGGAATAGGATCCTTTCCAATCCAATTTTGGACTAAAGAATATCTCGTTTATGGCTAGAATTTTTAAGAAGAAATTTTAGAGCTACAAATGAGACATATATCCTACTAACAAAGAATAATAATAAAGTATTATTTCATATTAAAAAAATATATAAAATAAAATAATAAGAGATGGTTGGCCACCCTATTTTGGCCGTAAGGGGTGGTCAGACCATTCCCGTTGGTCTTGGAGCCACGGGCCCACGCCAGACAGGCCAAACTAAATTTTTTATTTTTTTAGATTTGGTCCGGCCACCCCAAGGGCCATGGGGTGGCCGAAGCCACCCCCAGCCCCCAGCTGGGGTGGTTCGGCCACACCTAATGGGTTGGCCAATTACCTCTTATTTATTTATTTATTTTTTAATATAAAATAATATTTTATTATTATTATTATTATTATTATTATTTGTTAGTAAAATATATGTCTCATTTATAATTCTAAATTTTTTTTAAACAAAATCTTAATTATGAGCTAAATATTCTCTAATTTAAATTAGACCGAAAATAATCCTCTTTCGAATGTAGAGCCGTGAAAAGGTGAAAGGACATTTTTGTTTTAACTTTTTAATTTCGAATTAACCCAAAAAAAAAAACCAGCTGGCGCGAGTGAAGCGCATGACTCCGTACCCAAGAAAAAATAAAAAATATCTCCCCCTACACGTAATGGGTTGTCAGTGTACAAAGAAGGGAGCCCTATTTCGGCAGCTACGCGTGGAACACATTCCTCAACTGCGCCCCGACCGTACGATTCGACACCAAAAAGATAAAAGCAATGATGATGATGATTTGGTGAGATCTTCCCTCTTGTGGGAGATATCCCTACTGAATCTCCTCCTCCTCAAGTCCAGCTATGCCTATCTGTACTCTCCCCTCCTAACCCTATCTCTTGCGTCGCTGTTTCGCACGTCAGAGAAGAAGAAAAAAGAGCTCAGACTTCGAAAACCAACAAAACCCACGTGAAAATGGCAATTATTTACTGCACCCCATCTTTATTTTGTCATCAGTTACGTCCCTCTCATCTCATTTTTTACCCCCCATGGCAAAGTGCCAGCCTATCGGTCTGGTTACTATTTAACTTGTATTCTATATTTGGTGCTCTGTTGTTTTCGGTGCTATCACCAGTATTAACTTCTGCAAACATGCTGAAAAAGGTCGTGTATGGAGCACCGCCGTGAAAGATGATTTGTGTGCCAAACAAAAGTTGGCCCCAGTCATTCAATGTCGCATTAAACTTTCCCACCCCCCTCCCCCCCGTGTTCTATTGGTCAAGGTCGTTGGCAGTCTTGCTTTTACTCTTCCTTCCTGCACTTTCCTTTTTTCTTTTTATAAAATGTGACTTGAACGTGACTATAATAACACTAATTCTAAAAATACCTGAACTTTTTATAAGTTTTAAAGAACTTATTATTAATTTGCAGAAAATTTGTGATAAAACTAAGCAGTTCTTTATTAATGGAAATAGGATTTAGCGAGAATAATGTTCGAGAGTAAAGGAAGGAAGGAAGGACGCAATTTGGGTGACATGATGGGGCATGCGATTCGCGAGCGGTAAGAAGCCAAAAGGGTGTGATTGAGAGAGACAAGAAATGTCGGAAACCTATTTCACGCTTGTTGCTTCATTGATGCGGGAATCTGTCCCTTAACAGCTTAACCCTTTCTCCTTTTTTTTTTTGTTGGAGCTTTTTGATGTTTTAAGAGGACAGGAGGAGTAGCTCATTGGAACTTGGAATAGACATATCTTGGAATGGACATATCTTATCACGTGCCAAGCAGTAAAATCTGACTCAGCGCTGTACATGACGTGGCACTATTTAAAGCTGTGAAAAGAGCGTGAAAGCGGCATGCCCAAAACTGTGAAACTCGCTAGGTGAAGCACATGTGGCACTAGTTACATACTGTGCTTTTATTTCATAGGAATATTATACAGTATTCACTTAATTACCTTTTTTGGAAATTTAATAGATTTGTGGGGGTAATTTCACTTAATATTTCTAAATTTTTATTTGATTTGACAAATTTTTCTTAAATTTTAAAATCTCTCAATTTAATTCCTTAAATTTTTAATTGCAATTAATTTGGATCCATCCATCAGATTTTAAACCTTAAATGGTGTTTATACTCCTAACATTTTTTATAAAATTTCAACTTTACCTTTAATTTTAAAACTTTTTTTTATTTAAAAATAAAACAAAAATCAGGGATATTTTAGTTTTTTTTTTTTTTTTTTTCTAATTGTTAAATTTGACGGGGTGGTTCAAATTGGGAGCAATTAAAAGTTCAGGGGACTAAATTGAAAGATTTTAAAGTTTAGAGGGTTTGTCAAATAGAGTGAAAGTTTAGGGATCTTCAGTGAAGTTACCCCTATATTTATTATTAGATTTGTAAATTCCTGAGAGTCTTACACAAATTTAATAGTAAAAATTTACTCATTTGTTATATGGAGATGGTTAAAAGACGATTGCGATAATAAATTTTATCATTTTCCTAAAGGTTGTCGTGGACTGTCACTTGCCACATCATCGTATACCAATTACTCATCATTATTTTGCAAAAGAGAAATGTTTTGTTTTTTCATCTCACGGTTTTCCAACCACCCTTTTAGTTTTGAAAATTACTATTAGATATGTGAGTCTCATATGTGAGTTGCACATATTTGATAATAATTTTGAAAAATAAAAGGATAAGAGAAGGATTACTGAGGATGTATAGCATGTCTCTTTGCATAATTTGTTTGTGCGCGCAAGTATATCAATATGACTTCTAGAGACTTAAGCAAACATTGGACCTTCAAAGCTCAAGGGTAATGTGTATTTTAAGCCTCTATAAAATTGTTCATAAATTAGATTAATGATGAATAGTAAGTGGTGAGTGTCAAGAGTTTATATACATATTGTTAAGATTAGATTTAACTCATGTAGAATATTAGGATCATAATATATAGTCAACATGCTTCCCAACCGACGTACACAGCAGTCCACTCTATCTACACTAACTCGGTAGTAGTATGATGCCCTAAAATACCAAAACCCTAAAGAAAATTATTTATTAAAACAACCGCTTGTTTTAAATTGGTAAACACCCCCAATAATTTTAAGGAGATCTAGTCGACTAGATCTAGTTTTAAAAAATCGAGATCTAGTCATCAAATCACTCGTGAGTGCAAATTGTCCGTAGGACACAGAGAAAAAGAGGTGGCGCGATGAGACGGTGAAGGAGGCCGAAGGAGGTGGAGGAATGGGATGAAGATGAATGAAAACACTAAAATAAAATTAAAATAAAATAATTAAAAAAAAAAAACAAAATAACAAAATAAATAAATAAAGAGGAAGAAGACAGATCACATAAAGAGACTGAAGGGGGGAGGGGAGTGGGGACCAAGGTGGGAGAATGATCCATCTCTTTTCCATAGGAGAACTCCCTAAAGGCAAAAAAAAAAAGTCAAGAGAGAGAGAAAAAAACTAGAGAGAGGAGAGCTTATCTCTCTAAAATAGAGAGAGAAGAGAGAAGCTTTTAAATCACCAGTAACAGTACTACTCTTTATACGGAATTAAGATCTTATCTTATACAATTAATTATAGTGAATAAGTATTTTTGTCTTTTTCTTATTTATTACAACTAATTAGAGAAGATCGTGTTCCTTATGTAAAATTAGACTAAATAACATTCACTCCATTTCATACTATTTATCCACTACTATATTATCTATTTTAAAAAGTTAATAAATATAATTTTAAAACTTATTCCTTAATTTAATTTTAATATTCACTTTAAGGAGTGCTGCACAGGATCCCTTGGGGGAGGAGGGATGGGCTTACTTAGTAAATTAATTCATTATAGAAAATTAAACATACAGTCAGTTTATACCGACGAAACCTTTATAGTAAAGAATTGACTTGTACCCAACAAACCACTTGTTTGTCCGACCAAACTTCTATACAGTCTCCTCTGCAACACGAACTCCTGTGGCTTAAAGGTTTAATAACTTCTGTGATTTTCAACAAGTTCTAAAAGAAATTGATAAATGATAACTGAATCATAGGTATGTGAAAAGTCCCTCTTAGGTCGCTAAGTATTTGCCTTCCCGTCTATAAAAAATCATGTTCTCTAATGTTTATATAGATCCTAAGAAAACACTGTTTCAATGCAATTAAAACCTGGAAAAGTAATTTTTGAAGCTTGCATTCAAACAAGTAAAAGCTCGTTCGGACTTTGCTAGGGTTCTACGGATTTCTCCTTGGCAGTGTTCAAACGTGATCCAACTAAGCTTCCAATCGAGCTTTTTCGACCAACTATTATCTTCACCTCGTTCGGATGCCCTCTATTAGAACCGAGCTTACTATTATCTTCACCTCGTTCGGATGCTCTCTATTAGAACCCTCTAATTAGAACCGAGCTTTACTATTATCTTCACCTCGTTCGGATGCCCTCTATTAGAACCGAGCTTCTCGAGAGTACACTTGAGCTTCAATTTTTCTTTAGTAAAATATTCTCATTTAGACTGGTTCGAATTAACAAAGTAAGCCTATTACCAAATTGTTTTGAATATGAAATTAAACTAGAAAAATATATAGCTTGATCTAAACCTTAAAAGTACCACGTGGGATCAAACAAAAAGATACATAACGGTTTCACTTGTTTTTAATTGTTTAATAATTAAATAAAACCATAACGTCTAGATCAGTCCCAACTATATTCCATGCTTGGGAGAAATGCAGTCTGCATGAAAATATATATAGTATCATCTACTTTGCATGAAATAATAAAATATAATTAATTATCCGAGTCAGCAAAATCAAGTTTAGAGACTTAACCATAGTAGTCCATTACGATCGAGTAGTTGCAAAAGGTTACAGAAAATGCAGGGCTCCTAACAAACCATACCAAAATTGGAGCCCCTGATCTTCCCAGGATAGGATAATATATATAGCCGTTATACCCCAAACTTTTTGAATCCTTAATCCATCCTAAAAACAGACCAAACAGATAAAACTAGTAATTAATTAATAATCAAAAGCCAGTATTGTAGTAAATATACAGCTACCTAGCTTCCCCACCCCACCATCAAACCCTAAAGACCAGTAGTACTCCTCCTTTCCACGGCAACACCATGCAGAGGATGCTTCATCTCACACGACAGCTTCAGAACCTCGTCCAGATCCACCGGGTGACCCGAGTCTTCAACCCAGGTGAAACGGTGCACCAACTCTGCGACCCAGAGGGTCACCGTCACGAGCCCTAGGTTCTTGCCGGGGCAAACCCTACGCCCGGCCCCGAACGGTGCAAGCCTCAGATCACCGCCCCTCACGTCCACGTCGGCACCGCCCTCGCTCTCCAGGAACCTCTCCGGCCTGAACTCCAGCGGGTCCTCCCACACGTGCGGGTCGTGCGTGATGGCCCACATGTTCACCATCGCGGTTGTGTTGGCGGGGATCAGCATCCCGTTGCTAAGCTGGACATCCGAGGTGGACAAGCGGGCCCAGGAGAGAAGTGGGCCGGGCGGGTGGACCCGGAGAGTCTCTTTGACCACGGCCTGCAAGTAGGGTAGTGTTGCCACGTCGACGTCCGTGACTGCTCTATTTCCCACCACGCTGTCGATCTCCCTCTGAAGCTTTTCTTGGGCCCCTGGGTGCAATACCAACTCGGCCATCACCCACTCGGTCAACAGAGCGGTGGTGTCAGTGCCTCTGAATATCATTTCCTGCAAGGAGAGTTGACTCAGAAACCACTAATACCCCTAAGAGAATTAAGAAAAAGGTTGCGTTACGTACCCATAAGACAGCAACCATGTCATCTTCTCGAAGCTTCTCCTCGCCTTCCAAAGAGAGCAAAACATCAACGAAATCAGCATTATCAGAGAGGTTTTTTGACTCGGTGAGTCGGTGTTCCTCGATGATGCCCCGGACGAGTTTTCTGACTCGGGGGACGAGTTTGGAGCAACGTTCGTTTATATGAAATGGGTCGTAGAAATAAGTCAGCCATGGAAGATAATCAGACCAGTTGAAGGCGCCCAAGAGCTCAAACCCTTCTTTCACCATTTCTTTCAGATCATCCAACTCCTTGCTATCATGCGCCGGGTCGTACCTTTTGCCGAAAACGCTCCCCATGATGTTGTTCAAAGAGGCAGCCTGGAGGTGCTTTCGCAGAGACACCGTGCCGTTGAGTTGCTGTTCGGTTGCTATGTTGCGCAGCATGGCGGCGCATTCTAGCTGGCGGCTGGGTTCGTGTGCTACAACGCGCCGGGGCGCGAAGAGGTGGGACGAAGCTATCCTTCTCAAAAGCCGCCAGTAGGTTCCGTTGGGAGCGAAACCGATGGCTCGGCTGAACATGAGGCTCTTAGCCGACTGCTTGATGGGGCGGTCAGCGAAGTGCGGGGAGGTCAAGATTTCTCGTGCAGTGGTGGGGTGTGAGGCTACAACCACAGGGGTGGAGCCGAGGCTGAAAGCCATGAGCGGGATGTTAGCTCGAGTACTCCAAGCCATGGCAGCCAAGGAGCGGTGAGCCAAGCCACGGCTCAGCGTGAATAGGCTCCCGAAGATGGGAAGACCCCGAGGCCCGGGGATGGAAACACGACCCCTTTGGTTCCTGGCGTTTTTCCATGCAATACCCCCAACCGCAAAGGCCCATGTGAGAAGCGCGAGGGACAGAAACGCCATAAAGACTGCAAACAAAACATAGCCATCCAGAAGGATTTTGGACCCAAGAAAAGCTGGTAGTGTGAACACCCACAAGCTTGTGTCCTTTGTGTCCAAAGCCGACACCATTTTTCTTGAAGAAAAATGATAAAACACTTAGAGAGAAGAAATTGGAAGGATGGAAGAGAGTAAAGGCAGGCTGCAGAATTTGTGCTTGTGGTATTGGTGGAGAGTAAGTAGCTAGAGATACTCTATATATAATGAAAGGAGGTCGTCTAGCGTGATATTTTTAACTCCCAATTTGGAATTCTGCTGAAAATAAAGAAAATAAAATTACTTTCTAATAAATTTTGTGAAAAAAAAAACGTATAAGTTGCTTGACTTGACCCAAAGTAAATGAGGTTGTAATTAGTTAAAAGGGGAGAGTAAAAATGATGTGACAAAAAGAAAAAAGAAAATGAAAATGGAATGAGAGGAGGGGGATGGTTGAAAGTTTCACGTGGGCTGGGGGAAAGTCGGCATGAGAGATAGAGAGAGAGAAAGAGAGGTGTATGTGGTGGGGGTGATCCGAAATGCGTTATCGTTATTTTGCATTGAATAGCGCATGCTATGTTTAATGATGCGCCTGAGGCCAATCTGACCCTTCATTTTCATCATCAATAACGGCGACCGGAATAAAAATTTTATAGAGAAGAGGTGCGCGAAAACGCTTGCTCATCAAGTAACGCATCGAGAGTCGTGGTGGTCGGAATTGAATGCCGCAACAGGTAGAGAGAGAAACCTGCGAGAGAGAGAAACCTGAAAGATCAAAATTCAGAGATTGCGCTCTAATAATTTCTTTATTAATTATTAATTACTACATATTATAATTATCGTTAATTCTCTATCATTGTCCATAAATAAAGGATTTTATTTAAAGGTTAAATACCTCAAACTCCCTTAGAGTTTAGCAACTTTATTTTTTCTCTTTTGGAGTTTTACTTTTATTACAGGACCCTCCTGGGATTTTGATAAAGACCAATTTAGTCCATCCGTTAGTTGACCGTTAAGATTGACACGTGGACCAATCAGATGTTGACACGTGACACTTATTTAATTTTTTTTTTTTTTTTTAAAAAAAAAAGAAAAAACTGGGGGTGGCCGAGCCACCCCCTTGGCCATTTGGGGGTGGCTCTTTGGCCATGGGGGTGGCTTGGCCACCCCCATCTGGCCGGTTCGGCCACCCCTTGGGCACCAGGGGGTGGCCAGGGAGCCACCCACCATTGGGGGTGGTTTCGGCCACCCCCAAGGCTCCATGGGGGTGGCTGAGCCACCCCCAGTGGGTTCTGGGGGTGGTTTCGGCCACCCCCTTGGAGCCCAATTGGGGGTGGTTTCGGCCACCCCCAGTTTTTTCCTTTTCTTTTTTTTTTTTTGTTAATTTTTTTTTTTAAAAAAAAAAATTAAATAGGTGTCACGTGTCAACATCTGATTGGTCCACGTGTCAATTTTAACGGTCAACTAACGGATGGACTAAATTGGTCCTTTATTAAAACCCCAGGGAGATTCTGTGATAAAAGTGAAACCCCAAGAGAAAAAAAATAAAGTTGCTAAATCCTAAGGAGGTTTAAGGTATTTAACCCTTTATTTAATTAATTAGTTATTCTAGAAAATTCAGATAACCTGAAATGGACGAAAAGTGAAGCTGCACAATACATGTTGTGAACCCGCATAAAAGTGATTGGGGCTTAAAGGAGAGAAGGTAGTACCGAAGTACCACTCATTTCTGCTTGGAAAAGTGTCTCAACAAAGCTGTCAAGATGTTCCACGTGTATGTACTACTGTCTATTTTGAGCTTTTATACATATAATATATGTATGTATATATATATATATATATAGAGGGAGATATTCTTTCCGCACTTTGCTTTGTGTTGATGCACTTGACAACACATCACCAAGCTTATTCCAATATTCAAACCCATCGTGATTCTCATCTTGAACCAAGTAGGAAGATAAGAACCACGGGTGTGTTTGGTAAATTTTGAAAAAATTTCAATTTAGATTCATTAAGTATTACATATTTTGCGAAGACCCTTTTAAATTTTAAAAACTTTCAATTTAACTTTTTTAACTTTTAATGATAAATTTTAGGAAAACTTTATTTTAAATCTCTAAACTATTATGTATTTTGAGAAGATTTATATAAATTCTAAAAACTCTCAATTTAACTTCTTGAACTTTCAATTTGATTCAATTGACCATTCTGTCAATTTTTAAAGGTTAAAAATGATAAAATAACCTTTATACCCCTAAATATTTTTATTAAATTTCAAATTTACTCTTAATTTTAAATTAAAAATTATATATATATATATATATATATATATATATATATATATATAAAGTTGTGAAAAAAAAAAAACTGAGGTGGGCCACCTGGCCAGACCCCACGCTGGTGACCCGCACTGGGTCACGGCCTGACCCACGGGTCACCCATTTTTCCTTTTTTCTTTTTTCTTTAAAAATAAACAAAAATCAAAGGGCAATTTAGTCTTTTAAGGCATTTCCGTTTGGGGGTTAAAGGTTGAATTTGACGAAAATGGTCAATTAAATCAAATTAAAAGTCCATTGAGTTAACTTGAACATTTTTAAAATTTATGGGAGCTTTTCAAAACGCGCGATAATTCTAGGTCTAAAGTGAAATTTCCTAGTAAATTTTGTTGTTGTTTGAATAGTAATAAAAAGTGATTGATGCAATATAAAGGTGAAATAAGATATGACTTTTGCAAGAAAAAAGTAAAAATAATAAATTTAAATAAATTATAAAAATAAAAAAATAAAAAAATTATTAAAAAAATAAAAAAAGTAGTTTTATCCGTGTATAATTATGTATAACTATTAATACAAGCCCGAGTGTATAAACTAATTTATATAGATAATTGTGTGATTCTATAAGGTATTAGAGATAAATAAGGATTAATGTCATTTTCAATGGATATTCCCGTATCAACAAATTCTTCCACTACCTCGTCAACTACTCCACCCACCAACCCTTTCTGTGTCGTTTTCATCGTACCCGATATGAATCAATCTCTTCGCATTAAGCTCTCGTGGAAGACCCATATCGTGGAAGACCCATATCCATGCCTATCTCTAAGGTCAAGATATGTATGGGGTTCATTGATGACTCATCCCTTCTTCCTCCACCTCAAATCATTTCCAACCCCACCCACCCCTGCAAATGATGCTAGCTCCCACAATCTTGCTTTTATGGGTGGACTAGTACCGATATGATCATATAATCCTTAGTGTGTTCTAATCATTTTTAGGTTGTGTTACATCTCGTGACCTCTACAACACTTTGGGGATGATGTTCGCCTTTGAATCACGAGCTCGTGTGATCGATGCAAGTCCATTATCAACTTGCCACATCGACAAAAGGTAACATCTTTCATATGCAGAGTTATCTTAATCATTTGCCAATTAATCCACTTGATTATCTTATAATCGCGAAGAGGAAATTTTGTATGCCTTTAGAGTTAATTTATTTAGATGTATAGGAGTATTCCCCGGTTGTTTCCATTAATGGTAGTTGGTATTATGTCTCCTTTATTGATGTATTTAGCCGTTTTACTTGGGTATTCCCTATTTAAAGTAAATATGATGTTATACAGCCTTCCATGTCTTCTCCTCCTCCTCAAATTCCCTCTCCTATAGCTCATTCGAATCAACCTCTAAATTTGTCCTCATTTACATCTCCCCATGTGCCTAAATTTGTTTTTCTAATGTTATCAGTTCCCCAATGGCGCAATGCGTTGGGAATTATGCTCCGAATCCTAATGATTTTATATTCATGATGACATTCAATGTTTGTAATGAATATATGTTTTATTCACTAATTAAATTATTTTGAGCATATGATACATGCTAGGGGTGAAATTTAAAACCGCCTAACCGCTAACCGTTATAACCGTTAACCGCTAACCGCCTAACCGCTTTGAAAGCGGTTAGTAAAAACCGCTAACCGCCTAGGCGGTTGCGATTAGCGGTTAGTAGGTTTTGGAAATCCGCTAACCGCTAACCGCTTTTTTTAAAATATAATATATATTTATATATTATATATATATAATAACAATAAGTTGTGAGTTTATGAACTTTTTCTGGTTGATTGAAATGAGCCTCAAGCTTCAAGTTTAACCATATATGTTGGTTTTTTTGGTTGCTTGTGAGTTTATGAATTTGTTTGTGTTTTATTTTATTTCTATGTGTGAGTTTATGAACTTGCTTGTGAGTTTATGTATAAGACTACAAGTGAAGTGATGATTTTGTTGTAATTTTATTTGTATATTATATGATGTGTAGATTTGTAGAAGGTGGCCAACAAGATTTTGGTATATAGCAATTTTTAATGCTAAAATGGCCATGGAAAGGGAAAAAAAAATGTTTAAAATGAGAAAAAAAAAATGTTTAAAGTAAGCCCAAACCCGGCCCAAAATCGGTCCAAAGAAAAAAGCCCAAAAAAAGCAATTAGAAAAAAAGCGGTTATTCCAAAGCGGTTAACCGCTACCCGGTTAGCGGAGGCGGTTAGTAAAATTTACTAACCGCCTAGGCGGTTGCGGTTAGCGGTTTTAGCCACTAACCGCTAACCGCAACCGCTATTTCACCCCTAATACATGCAATGTTTTTTACATGCCTATGACCAAATAGTTCATAATGCATGTGAAATCCGCTAGGATAACATTGAATATGGTTATAGGTATGAGTAACGTGATTATCACACAAGGTCTTAGCCCATAATTCTTGTATTCTTAAATATGAAAAGTTCGCAGTTGGTAAATGGAATTATGGCAATTTCATTTTGAGTAAGACTGTTACACATCGAATCTTGGTAATTTACCTTAATCAAGCGAACAGCATCTTCAGATTAATGTGTAGGTGTTGAGACTCTAAAGCATCGAACAGACTAAGGAGTTGTCTTTTCATAAATATATTGTATATAGAAAAAGACAATAACTCCTTAAAAGATTGCTTAAGACTTTAATTCTAAATTCTAAGGAAATTGTTTCATGTAGGTTACTTTGATGTATCAAAGAGTAAGGCCTATCATCGGTTAAAATAACCTTCATTGGGCAATCACATGAAACATTGTAGGAAAGCTTTTTCCAAGAGGGAATCAAAATCTTTTGTCAGTAGGCAAAGAGCTAAAAAATTTTCTCCTAAGATAGATTTTAAGGGTAGTTACATTTTTCCTCCATCAACTACAACGCATTGTTACTTTGCCTTCATGAACTGACAACCCAACTACCCGACCCTATCAAACTATTATTTTGTACCCAAAATACCCCTTCCGTTAGTCAAATGTGTTAACATAGACGGTCAACCCGTCACGTGCGTCCCACATGCCATCTTGAAATTTTCTATCCCACTTTTGCCCACAGTAGGGTTGTTAGTTCATGGAGGCAAAGTAACAATGCGTTATAGTTGATGTGAGGAAAATGCAGGATATAAAATTTCAATATGGCATGTGGGGCGCATGTGACGGGTTGACCGTTTGAGTTAACGCCTTTGACTGACAAAATGGGGTTTTGGGCACAAAATAGTAGTTTGATTAGGTCGGGCAATAAGGTTGTTAGTTCATAGGGGCAAAGTGACTGTGCGTTGTAGTTGATGGGGGAAAAGGTAATTACCCCTAGATTTTATGGATATTATTCTCAAGACTTTGCCCATAGCATTTTAGTTGGCATACCAAAATATATACATGTGATTTTCACAAGTATGGAAATAATATAAAATCAGTGACTCAAGGATAAAGATGTAAAGAATTAAATAGCAGTATCATTAACCTTAATTCTGCTACGGAATATTTAACGGAATAATCATAAATCAATATTAAGTAAGTCAAAATGATTAATTGTTTAATCAAAAAATATTTATTGGAATGCAATTAGTGAAATTAATTGTTATTAAAATATTGTCGCGTAATAAATGTGAGGAAGACATGATTACAAACATATTTAAGCCAATGTAATTTAACTATTCAAATTCCCTCACTAAGCTGATGTAATTTAACTGTAATAAGATTTTATTGTTTATTAGGCTAAATATTTTATTTATTTAAAACACGAGTTAGAGATATATAGTGCAATTAGGCTTGGGATAAAACCAAGAAGGCCAATGGGCACAAGGGAACGCATAAGACCAGAGAAAATCTCATTGTATGTCTTCTTGCTTAGCCTATATACAGAGAAGAGCATGAGCTCTCAAATCATCCTATCAAGTAGTTCTCTTGATATATAATTTTAAAAAACACTATGAGAATTGTTAGGTCTTGTATTAACTCACAAAAGAACAAAATTTTAAGATTTGAAGAGCCAAAAAAGAGCCCACATTCTCTTGGTTATTATCAGTCATTGGTGAAAAGATCTAGATGTCTCAATATCCTTGAGATCAATTGTACTGTTCTTGGTGAAGAAGAAGATGCAAAAGTTTTTGCTCATAACCAAGGCATGGCCATAGATCTTCAAGTAGGTAATCTTTGTTCTTGCTATTTAATTGAAATATCAAATGTTCGCCATAAAGTTGTTCTTGGGTATGGGAATATGAGTATTTCCGCTACGCAAATTTTGATTTACATGCATAGTCTCAACACAATGCAATGTAGGTTGAGCTTAATGCTCCTTTCAAAAATCATACATGGACCCTTGTTCCTCCCTCCACTACCAGCAATGTTTTGGGATACAAGTGGGTGTTTAAACTCAAGAGGAAGGCAAATGGGACTATATAGAGACATAGGGGGCGACCGGTAGCCAAAGGCTTCCATCAACAAGTTGGTATTGACTATGATGAAACCTTTAGCTCAGTAGTTAAACCTACTACTATACAAATTGTATTAACAATGGCATAATTGACTAGTTGGCCCCTCTAGCAAATAAACATTCAAAAGGCCTCCTTTCATGGCTTTCTTTCAAAAGAAGTATAAAATGAGTCAGCCTCCAAGTTTTATACATCCCTCCTTGTCTCATCATCTTTATAAGTTAAATAAGGCACGTTATATGTTGAAGCAAACCCCTCAATCTTGATATTCTCATAGTGGCAAGTTGCTTGAACTTGGGTTTGTTGGCTCCAAGGTTGATTCATCCTTATTTACATTTAGAACTGCATTTGTGATTATGTTTATTTTAAAATACGTCAATGATATTATTATCTATGCTTCTGCTCATTACTCACACAACTTCTTTAGTGCTTATTGTGTCTTCTTTGGTACGAATTTTATCTCCTTGAGCTCTCGCAAGCAGCCTATTGTATCCCGTCATGGAAGTTGAATACATCTCTCTTTAGCAAAAACAAAACAAAACAAAATCATTAACAAATCATTCAACACAAAATACACTTAAAACTATTCACCTTTAGATTACATCACAACTAAAAAACAAAAAACGCCTTCTAAAAAGTTTGATCGAATGAGCCGTACTTTTCTCAAAATTTTTTTTTTTTTTTCTTTGGAGGAGGAGATGCATGAAAATTTTTTATTCAAAGAATAAACTCTTTTTACAAACCACTTCAGCAAACACAGCTGAATCAATTGACACTATACACGTATAAAAAACTGTAATAATAGTATAATACCAATGGAATGCTCTTATTGGGCCTTCTTTTGAGGGCCCAGGTAAACAAATAGTTTTGACGGCTTTGGGTTTGGGCCTCGGCCTGAAACAAGCTCCGACAACCCTCTCATGCCACCCACTACATCCTCCTCTAGCTCTCATCAGCTACCATCCCCAACCATGTCCGCCGCCGCCGCCGCCACCACTACAAGCGAAGAACCGCCAGTCCTAATCCCCTCCCTCCCAGACGACGTCGCCTTGAACTGCCTGGCCCGAGTCCCGCGCTCCCACCACCCCACCCTATCCCTGGTGTCGAAACCAATCCGGACCGTTCTCTCGTCCACTCTCTTCTTCACCGCACGATCTCTCCTCCACTCTACCGAGCCTCTCCTCTACCTCTCTCTCCGCTCTCCTCTCTCTCCTTCCCTCTTCTTCTGCCTCACCTCCCGCCATGAAAATGATCGAATCCTCACTCCGGTCCCACCCATCCCCTCCGCCCCCATCGGCGCCGCCTACGCCGCCGTGGGATCAACCATCTACGTCATCGGCGGTTCCATCAACGACGTGCCCAGCGCTAACGTCTGGGCCCTCGACTGTCGCTTCAACAGCTGGCAACCCGCGCCGCGCATGCGGGTCGGGCGCGAGTTCGCCGCCGCGGGAGCGGTGGACGGGAAGATCTACGTGATGGGCGGGTGCGTAGGGGACACGTGGGCCCGGTCCACACACTGGGCCGAGGTGTTCGATCCGGGGACGGGGACGTGGGAACCGGTGGCGAGCCCGATTGAAGTCCGGGACAAGTGGATGCACGCGAGCGCGGTGGTGGACGGGAAGGTCTACGCGATGGCGGACCGGGGCGGCATCGTGTACAACGCGAATAACGGAGAGTGGGAGAGCGTGGAGAGCGAGCTGGACATGGGGTGGAGAGGGAGAGCGTGCGTGGTGGACGGAGTTCTGTACTGCTACGACTACTTGGGGAAGATTAGAGGATTCGATGTGGAGGAGAAGGCGTGGAGAGAGCTGAGGGGCGTGGAGAGAGGGCTGCCGAGGTTTCTGTGCGGGGCGACGATGGCCAATGTGGGGGGGAAGCTGCTGGTAGTGTGGGAGATGAAGGGGAAGGCGGTGGAGATTTGGTGTGCGGAGATTGCAGTGGAGAAGAGGGAGGGTGGGAGAGAGCTGTGGGGGGAGATTGGGTGGGTCGACAAGGTTGGCTTCTTCCCCAATGGGTCGATTATCATGCACTGCTTGGCGGCTGCAGTTTGATGTATTTGAATGTGTAAAGGTATAATTCTATTTGGCTTGCTGATTATGCTTCTTTTGTTTGAACAAGATTGTACTTGATGAATGTTTTTGTTGGAATTGGATGGTACGATGTGTGAAAAATAAGACTTAATGTGAAAAAAATTGTTCTTCATGGACATGCAAATACTGGAGAAAGTATAAGTTAGTCTTATGGTAAGCTCCTTCATTGGAATTGTATGATTGTTTTGCGAACTTGCTGTAGAAAGCGGATACTCGCTTTGTGCTTAGAATTATGGAATCATAGAATGGATACTCTAGGTTATGGATATTAGGGTTTCATGATAAGATATGCGTTTGTGCTTTTATATATTAACTTTTGGCCTAACCAGTTTGTGTTCTATAGTATGTGACTGTTGCGATGACCTATGAACTCTCTGTGTTTCTGACTATTTGGTATGCCCACAGTTCGCATACATATAACCAGGAATGACTTTAACTTGTTTTGGAAGATTTACTTGAATTGTGCTTGATTTATACCATTGCTTCTTGCAAGGAGCTGCTTATGTGTGTAATCTCAAAATTCTATTGATTGCTTATCATTTGCAAGAGCATGCGTATGCATCTTTGTTTAAAACGAGAAAAAAACATTATGATTACTTTCTAAACTTCATGCAGAGTGGAATGTATTGCATTAAGAACTGCTTCCTATATTTCTTAATTTGTATATGTGCATAATGCACTTGTGATTACTTTCTATTATTAGCCAACAGGCATTAGTTTAATAGAGTGGAATGAGATATGGGTTTTATTGTTTTTTCTTGGAGCCCCATGACTCTAGCCTTAAGCTGTCTTCTACTCTAGCAGCTATTGCAATCTTCCAAGTCTTTGAAAATGCTCACTTTGATTCTTGTCAGGTGGATTTATCAAAACCATTTCCAGTCATGAAGAGTTGCTCAATGAGTACCCTTGGTATGACTGCTCTCCATATTGTAATATAAAGCCTGCGCTTTGTACCATTTTCATGATTTGAAATAACAAGAGTTGCTGCAAGATTACTCTTCATCTGCTTCTTCTCCATATAATTAGTACTTTCAAATTTTTCAATCTTCATATCATGTTTATCTTTGTATATGGGTTCAAGTTATTTTAGTTATCATGTGTAAGGAAGTCTATGGACTTATAGGAAACAAGTGTTAATGAATTTTAAAACCTTGAAATTAACTTTCTGAATTATGTTTTCTCTTGCTTTCACTTAAATTGATCTCTAATCAGAATCCTTATTCCAACATATTTATCACAAGCCCTACAAATGAAATCCCTGAAACAAAGTTGGGCAATTGATGTGGACAGAACAACTGGATTGCAAATTTACCTTTTACTCTGATAGTTTTTGCTTTTCTCATACTCAATGATGGATATGCATAAAACTTTGAAACGTCCGTTAGTTTGAATTTTTATATGTTACAGTTTTATTAGAGTACCATAGTATCTCTAGCTTACTATGTGTCACAAGCACATCAAATGTTACTGTATTTCTAGCTTAATATTTGTATCTTACAGTTTAATTGGAAATATTTCCTTTTCTCTATGACTAAATCTGCAGTGTGTCCATTTTTCTCTCAAATAAAGAGGCATCTCACTGCAAGTTTGCATCCACTATGAGTTAATCACATTGCTTGTTATCTTCAATGCCTTTGGGAAGGAACCCATTGGCTAACAGAGGGTAGAAATGAGTTTTATGACTCAATAACAATCACTACACGCATTTGCCCAAATCTAGGGCACCCATATCCTCACAAGCCTTCAAGTTTCACATTTCGTGCTTGCATCTCTCTAAACAAACCTAGAGCCTCACTTGCTGGAGCGGAACTAGGAATTTTTGTGGGGGGGGACGGGAATTGAAACATTGCAACTCCAATAGTAGATTAAGGTAGACAATAGAGAAATTGAAACATTTAAAGGACATTGTATATACGGGATAGTTTGAGGGGGTAAAGTTTAGATTGTGGTAGGCTTTCAAAATGACTATAAGATAGAGGCTGGATGTTGTGCATGTGGTTCATATCCACCTTATTCAAGATGGAACTAAAACATAGAAAGTGACAGTGTAGCTTATCTAGATTTTATTGAAACATCATTTTAATGAAATCATTTATTGCTTACTCAAAATTAAGGGATAAATGTATTTTTGGTTCACGTGGAAGTTTTGACAAATAGCTCATTGAGTATTGAAAAACGATTAATCACTCGGGTAAGCAAAAAACAATTTAGTTTCTGCCGTTAGAAAAGTTGACAGAATTCGTTAATACTCTAAATAGGAGTAGCCGGACTATCCTCATGGCCTTAGGAGTGGTTTGGCCAACCCCTTTGAGCATATTTGCGTTAATGTGGCACATTAATGAATTCTATAACTTTTCTAACATCATGAACTAATTTGTTCTTCGCTTTACTTTTTAAAATTGAATGAGCTATTTCTCAAAACACCAAACCACATAAACCAAAAATACATTTATTTCCAATTCAAGTTGGTCCTGCAAGGCTGCAACCATGGTACTGCCCAAAAGTGGTCACTGTTATCCACAATTTGTGGAGGGCTAAAACATAGGAGGATAAGAGCTATCATGGTGAGGGAGTTAAAGTAGCGGATGGCATGTCACTCCAAGTGGTTGAATGGGATGTGTATATGTTGAGTGTATCTAACATCCTGGTTGACCTACCTACGAAATATCTCTAAAGATAAAAAATAAAATAAAATAAAAAATAAAATTATGAAATTCTTGTTCTTTTAGCTCGAATGTGTTTTCTCACCTCAAAATGTTATTTGATTTTTTTTGTAGCACGTCCAAACATGATCCTATTACCTTCTATATACATCATCCTATTACCAACGAAAATTATTGCATTCTGGACATGCATTTTATGGGCTCGTCTGCAATATTTCACTTAAACATTAGAGGGAGAAAAGGCTGGCTCAGATGCAATATAGTGCCAACATTGATGCAGCGTAACGAATAACTTCATAATTTTTCATAATTGTACGAACAAATTATGTTAAAACTGAAGTGAAAATAACCTTTTAACAACCAAATAGGCTTTTTAAAACAAAAAACACCACCAAACGGGGCTTAATCAATTGATGAAATCATCCAGAGATGACACTGAATTCCTTGCGTGACATTTAATCAGCCACCCACTATATACATCAACACTACGACAAGAAACCTCCTCTTATCTTCGAATGCCAGACGCTAGCCATTACAGCATTACAGACAGACAGGCACATCCCACGCCATGTTCCGTTACTAAAAATAGAAACATGGCATGCTTACACCCCAATAGTAAAAGAAAGAAAAACCATCAAGTACCAAAATAGGCAGCCATGGAAGCTCCTTGTACTAGAAAGCAAAATTCCCATTCTCTTCCTTTAGGAAGCCCTCAATTTGTTCAAGTGCCTGGCAAAATGTGAAGTCAAGTGAGAAACGAAATAAGAACATAAAATACCAACCAACTTCCAAAATTACTCAAACTATTCTCCAGCTATTTTCCATGAACAAATATGTTGTGTGTAAGAGAGAGAGAGAGGGAGAGAGAGAGAGAGAGACCTCAATTGCAATAGCAGTTGGTGTGAGATTGGATACATCTCTATGTCCTAATTTAGCTGCAATATCTGCAAAATGAAAACACTTTCCTTGAGCACTTTAAGCATCCTGGCAAACATAAAGTGCATGTGAACTCTGTACAAGGTTGCAACTCATAAGGGCAAATTTTATTTGAAAAAAGAAAAAAAGAATCATGGATTATCATTAATTATAGAGATCACGAGAAGCAGCAAGGATTTGGCTTAGATGCTGTGGTCTGACCGTTCAAAAAACTACAGCACATATGGTGTTAGATTTTTTTACAGCTGCTAAGCCAAAATCCAAACAAATAAGCCTCCCCCGACTGTCTAAAAGTATAGAAGAGTCTCTTTTTCCTTTCTCTTGGATATACATAGCAACAACTTAAATAAGAAGACATGGCCCCAAACTTCATATACCTTCCACGGAAACCCTCGCATTTGCATTGGCATATTTTTCAAACCTCTCTTCCAGAAGATTAGACAGACGCATGTAAGTCTGCAGTGAAGAGAAACAGCAGCAATTAACAACCCAATCTTGCATCTCACAATATTTACACCATAAGTGAAAGCTTAAATATTTATCTTGCTGAGAATTTTCAGCATGGAAGACAAATGGCCCACCTTTTTGTATGCATCACCCGAATCATGATTCAAAAGGGGACGAGAACCAGTTCCTACAGCTGAAATTCTATGGGCCAAGGCTTCTACTGGAACATCCAACCAGACGCTTATTCCCTTCTGCATATATTTCCTAATAAACCAAATAAAAGACATGCTCAATTACACAAGTCACATAGGCAGTGAACTGTACAAAAATGAATGACAAATAATTGCTTGCATTTGTTTGTTCATCATTACCAGTTGATGGGCCGAACAACTGCACCTCCACCAGTAGAAACAACAAATCGATGCATCAAAGACAGCTTCCGTAATGCCTCAGTCTACAAGTCAAAGATATAATTATAAACTTCCGTAATGCATCAAAGATATGAACTACCAAAGTCCAACAAAACAAAAAAAAAAACTGTAGAAAATGTATTAATAGCAGTACTTCATAACTAACCTCCTTTTCTCTGAAGAAGCCCTCCCCATAGAGCTTGAATACTTCAGTTACAGAAGTTCCACCAAGGTCCTGCTCCACCACCATGTCACTGGAGTATCCACAAAAATTATCAAAATGTGGCACTATTATGCAGGAAGCACACTGCCTGCGAGGTAGACTAATGCATGAAAACAGGTAAAAATGCAAGAATGATACTTCTGGTGGTCACAATTCCAACTCAGAATCCTATGTGCCCAAAGTAGACCATATTTGTCACATTCATTGCAACTCACATGCACCAAGATTCACATTTTTCACTTGGTGCAGTTTCTGAGAGTCCATCATATCACATATTGAACTCCTCAATATTTAAGCTTTCAATTGAACCACGGAAAAAAATGAGATAAATGTGAGGAAAATTAAACAATTTGAGAACCAAATTCTAAAGCAAATTCTCTCTCCCACCCCTCGTTTCCAAGATCCAATTGGAGAACCAATGTTTTGTCTAAAAAGCCTACTAATAAGTAGTCAGAGTACAAACCTATCAGAAAAGGAATAGCCAAGTACTTGTGACAAAATTTTGCCCACTGTTGTTTTTCCAGAGCCCATCATACCTGCATTTTCACATTAGGTATAGTTCAAATACCAGAATAATAAATGATTTCATTAAATACAAAGGACTTCGATTTAAACAAAGAAACTGACCAACAAGATATATGCAGCGTCCACTTAAATATGGCTCGATCTCTTGTGACTTATTCTGCAATTTCATTAAATTCCAGTAAGAAAAATACCCAAAGCAGTCCTTAAGATGAGATACAAGCTGCCTCAAGGGTTTTAATTTTGAGGCCATAGTTTACATAACCATTTAACAGAAATAAATGCCATACCCACTAAAGAAAACAAAAGTTTATCATGTCACCATCCTTCATGGGCACAAATCAAACTAGAGAAAATGGAAATTATGCCATACCTTCAAAATCAGAGCGTCATCAAAAGAAGCTTGGAGACCTCCAGTTTCCAAGATTGAAGCTACAAAGGTAATATTAGAAATAAAATGTCAAAACTGGAAACAGAAGTACTTATGGTACCAATACAAGTGCACGCAGTCATAAAAACAAGTGCGTCTATTCATCACAGATTGCAATAATACTAGAACTTTTAAGGACTTCAAATTTAACAGGTCCTCTAATATGGTTGAGATCTTTGATGACCTAAAGGGAGCTAGGTGAAATAATGCAATAAGCCAAAAACTACTCTTCGTATATGTTTCACACTTGCATTACACTCATTCCCAAGATGCTGATCCGATTTGCTTAAATTCCCATGTCGATTGCATAATCAAAACTGTCATAATTTTCTATGACCTCCAATGGTTAAAGAAACAACCAATTATCAGAAGGTCTAAACTAAACATGCATTTTTAAAACAATAGATTATTGAAAGAAAACTCTGTCCTAGTTTAAATTGGAAACTGGTTCAATCACTGACTTAGCTTTACAAATCAAGAGGCAAAAGCTACTCTTAAACAATAAAACCTTTACATTAGAGGGAAAATAAAAGGTTTAATCTTTTGCAAAATACCTGGAAAGTTCTTATAAGAACAGGACACCGCTTTGAGCCTATTCGAAGGGCTTGTTTTAGGCTGCAATTGAACAGAGACTAGCTGATGAAACCTATCCTGTTCCCTGGATCGCCGAGAGAACCGCACCGAACCTCTCGGTCCCCTTACAATTTTCTCCGAACCGGTCCCCGGTGAAAGTATCAAACTCTGCGCAATTTTTGCCTCCATTCTCGCAATAGCTCGATTTCGCTGATAACTTAATCAATCTTCGAACGTATTTGTTATTTTATCCACACCAAAATAGTTTAATATCTATTTCGCTGCAAAATCAAACAATTTCAATCAATTTTTTTTTTCATCCCCCAAGTCATTACTCAAAAATAGAGAAACAAATCCTGAATTTCATGCGAAACTCTAAGAAAACTACGATTAACACGGATAAAAAAAAAAAAAATAGCGAAATCTAAATTTTGTAATTAAACAGTCAGTTTCATGGGATCCGTGAAAATATCAGTCTCTACGAACATGAGACTTGGCTGAGTTTACAGCAGGAAAAATAAAATTAAAATACATTTTCTTTTCCTTCACTTTCTCGGCAGCCAAACAGACCGTAAGATATTTTTATTCAACAAAAAAAAAATTATCAGAGGAATAATAAGAGCGTATACTAAAAGAAGCTTTCACAAATTTTGGCCGACAATAAGAGAGAGAGAGAGAGAGAGAGTAGACGAACCTGAAAGATGAGAGAGCTGGAGAAGCAATGTAAACGCAGAGGATATGGATTTTGAAGGCAGAGGAAGGACTCTAAGGCTTTATAGGAAATGGAAATGGCGTAGTGGTGGTTGTTGGGGGAGGGTGTACAGTGTGGATTCAAAAAGTATAGAGCGTAGTCGTATTGTGGTGATACGACTAGGTTTAGAGTTTAAGGGTAGGGTGTACGCTCATGTTGGTGCCTCCGGGTCAGTGGTTGGGTGCGGTTGGGTGTTTTCTTTATGAGGAAGTGCGTGGCTTAAGGATAAGAATGAGATCTTAAAAATGAGTGATTTGTCATTGTGGGCCGCGGCTATGAGGGAGTGTGACATGGTGACAGCATAGCACGTTCCACCAACCCCTGTGCTTCTTTGGTGAAGGTTGGGGTTGGTGAAACCGGAAGACCATTTTGGTAATTCCCGAGTTCCCACACGTAAACATGCGATGGCTACTCATTTTAGTCGTTAATTGCAACAGTCATCTACATGCGGTTATTGAATTTTAATAATCACAATTTTAAGGTTTAACTGGTATTAAAAATAATAATTGAATTAATAACCCTTTTTTATATGTGAACTTTTTAGCATATTTATTGTTCATAATATATATATATATATATATATATATATGTGGTAGTAAAAGTGGGTAATGATGTACTGACGGTTACGGTTAATGGTTACTCATTTTAATTGTTAATTGTAATTGTTTTAGGTAGTTATTGAATTTTAATAATCGCAATAGTTCTGCTTATGCGTTTAGCAATTATCGTTCCGTCCAAAGCGGGTAGCTATTATTTCCAACTGTCTTCAAAAGCGGTTATATGTTTATATGGTTAGTAGTTATTAGGCCCATTTGTACACCCCTAGAAGCAGGAGATTATTAATCACAACTAATTGTTATTAATCGTTATTCGTATTTGCGAATGCTATTAAGCAGGAGATTATTAATCACAACTAATTGTTATTAATCGTTATTCGTATTTACGAATGCTATTAACAACTTTATTGTCTCTAAGGGGTAGATCAATCGACTGTGAATCACGCCTTATAAATCGGAGGTCACTAGTTCGAATCTTCCATCATCTTCTCTTGTGTGGACATGTAAAAACAAATAAAAAAAAATTAAAAATTAAAAAAAAAAAAACCTTATTTGCATACTCTTATTTTTATTATATTATATATAAACAAATAAAAAGAGAAGAAAAATACCGCAAACATCCTAGAAATTCACCATTTAGACCACACAGGTGAGGCACTAAGGTTCACAATTCTCCACGTCTCACTTTGTACACCTCCGTACTTTTATAAAGAACCCTCATACCCAAGGGTACCCCACTCACTAAAGGCACTAATGAAACAACCTCCTCTTCGAAGTCTCTCTCTCTCTCCTTCAAAGAGATAGAAGTAGTGAAGGGCGTGGACCTAAAGAGGTACATGGGGCGATGGTACATTTTCAAATTTGTTTAAAATATAGAGGTTCAAAAAATGCTTAAAAGACTAAAATTGGCTAAAAAGAGCTATTTACGAATAGGTAAAAATATAATTTATTTTTCTTAAAATAAATTATATTTTACTCTTCAAATTTTCGGTTTGAATTTGTTAGGTCCGTCCAAATTAATCTTTAAATGGATGAAATAACCAAATTACCCCTTATGTATAAAAAGTTACTCTCACCATCCCCTTAATTATATAAAAAAAGAAAAGGAAAAAAGTCTAAATTTTATTTTAGTCTCTAAGGTTTAATCAATTTTCAATAAAAAAAAATATGTCAATGCCACGTTGTTAACCCAAGACTATCAAAAATCTGACTAAGGGTTTGTTTGGAATTGCGTTTGAGGGGCTTAAAAGTATTTTTAACACTAAAAAAGTTTGTTTAAAGAAAAAAATACTCGTTTAGTAAAAAAAAAATTAAAAGCGCTTTTAAGGGTTAAAAAGCCTAAAAATTGCCAAAACGCACTTTTGACAAAAGCTTAAAAATGAAGTTTTTACCCATAAGCTCTTTTTTACTTAAAAACTTTATTTTTCAAACGCAATTTCAAACAGGCTCTAAGTGGTTGGTGAATTTTTATTTTTAATTTTTTGTATATTGATCATTTTATTAATTTATCCATCCAAGTTAAAATTGATTTGGAGGGAGAATATTACAAATTAAAAAGTTTATATATATATATATAGAGAGAGAGAGAGAGAGAGAGAGAGAAATGGGCGGTAGCTTATATGTATAAGTTGCATTTTATATATATATATATATATATATATTTCTACAATTGCCAGCTACCTTGAGCATTTCCCTTGCAATTGCGTTGGAGCCGCGTAGATCTTCTCCTTTGCCAAGTAAGCATGATTGACCAAGAAAAACATGTAAAATAAAAACGGAAAATACTTCTTTGTATTCTAACACGTCCATCTTGTATATGTAATATAGTGAGAATAGCATGCTAATAGCGGTGGCAATTTGTGTTTGTGTGTCTGGTTTGAATCGTACCAATACATGTGATACTCTAATTGAGCTAAACTCCTTTATTATAATCATCTAATTTTGTATTAAATTCGTATTGAGTTTGTGAGTCATATAAAAAATTACATATTATTATGTCGTATGTTAAGTTTGAATCGTGTTTAGCTAGGATCAAACTCCCAAACTTTTAATTTCGTGTTAAGTTTTTAAATCGTATCAAAAATTATCGGTGGTAATGCCAAGTCAACAAAAATACGTAAAGAAACATTTCTCGAGATAATTTATGGATAAAGCTGAGAGAGCGGGAAACATGAAGATGCTCTGAAATGTTTATTTAAACAACGGTGATCTAAATCCATAGCATCTAAAACAAGAGTACTTATAATATTCTGGTGCAAACTAGGATCTGCCATGGACGGTTGTGAAAGGAATCTCAACGACTCTGGGTTTCTGCCTCGGTTTTTATTTTCGTTCCTGGTTTTTTAAGGTTGTCGTGACTTTCTAGTAATATAATTTTTTAAATTAAAATAAAAGCTTTTTTTCAAATATATTATATCAAATATTCAATTACGATAGTGTCCCTATATATATATATATATATATATATATGCACGACTCTGCACGAAAGAGTACGATATCAAAAATAGGGAAGTAATAAATTTTGGTTGGCATTGGCACATGGCATGCAGCTTCTCAACGAAGAAAAAAAACAAAAGAAAAATCAGAAGAAATTCCAACGGCAACCTCGAAGAGCATGAATGGGAGTTTCCCGAAATCCAATCGGTGGATAAAATTGGTGTGAATGAGTGTGATGGGACAAGATGATGGCCAAGTGGGCACACGGTGATGACTCATCAACCATTCATTCACTACGTGTAGTGATCCCCATTTAAAATAAATAAACTTCCTTCCCAAAACACGAGCACCACCATGAAGGAGAATGTAGACATCATTGCACCGAATCATTTTGGCTTCTCTTCTATGAAGGAATGATGAGAACTCACTAGTTACAGAGTAGAATAGTAACGAAATTTAGACTTTTAGATTTGCTAAGGAATCTAGACTTTTTGACGATGACGAAGATGAAAGAAATTTTTTTTTTTGAAGTTTACTTTTTTTGCTAATAATCTCTTGGAGATCGGTTACAAAGAGAATTACTAATCCAAATTAATACGACTCTTAAACCATTTGAGTGACCAACTAAAAGTGACTAAGATTAAGACAGACTCTATTAACTCCATATTAGGACTCTTAATGTAATATTTTAATTTTATACTTAGAGATAATCATGAGTATTAAGTTTTACATTATTTAGTTACTCGATGAAATTAGACTTTATAAGAAAGTTTGAAATTGACTAGTTATTTTAAGGTGTTACAAACTCTCTTAAACTTCTGACTTCCTGATCAATGACACATCATGCAATAGGGAAAACAATACCCACTTATGCTTTATCACCCCAAAATAACTAACGTATTTATTACATGTACCGAGAAAGATACTTATAACAATAAAAAAAAAAAAAAAAAAAAAAACATATATTAAGTGATATGTTTTTTGTAACGCTGGTGATTGAAATAATTACAGTATTTAATAAAAATAGGGTATGTTGTTCTAACAAAACAGTATTATAAATACAAGGGATAAATGCAAAATTGGTCCCTGTAGTTGGCCTTAATTTACAAATCACTCATTGTGGTTTAAAAAATAATTTATAGGTTCCTAGGGTAGGCAAAAATAACATTTTACTCTCTTAACTCATTTTCCGTTAAATAACTTAATGGAAACTGTTGCATTGCCACATCACACCCAATAAAAATAAGACACATGTTCTTTTTTATTTGTGCTTTTAAAAAATGACAAATAAGCTTTTACACGTAATTTTGAGATTCCAACACACATCCCACGTCAAATTAAATAAACTTAATCCCTCTATATCCCTTGTGCCGCCGTCTTCTTCGTCTTCCCCAACGATTCTTGCTGTCGTCTTCATCTACGTCTAAGATTTGGACATCTGCGTTTTTTGGCAATACTTTCTATGGAAACAATATCTCCCTCTCTGTGTGTTTGATTTTTTTGTTTTTGTTCTATGGCAAGTGTTTTCTAGTTTGTGTTAAATAGATGTTGGAAGATGGTAGCTTAAAAAAGCAAACCGTAGGTTCATCTTTTAAAAAGTGATATCTTTTTTGAGATATGCAATTGTTTTTTTCTTTTGCGGGGCTTGTTTTGTCCCTTAGTGTGCATGTGTAAGATGATGCTTGTACTTGTAGGAATATTCATGTGTGGATGTAAGTCTTAACGGAAAACGCAGATGAAGACGACGACAAGAATCGTTGGGGAAGATGAAGAAGATGGCAACACAAGGGATATAGAGGGATTAGGTTTATTTAATTTGACGTGGAGTGTGTGTTGAAGCTTCAAAATGACATGGAAAAGCTTAATTGTCATTTTTTTAAAGTATAAATAAAAAAAGAACACGTGTCTTATTTTTATTGGGTGTGATGTGGCAATGTAACGGTTTCCATTAAGTCATTTAACAAAAAATGAGTCCAGAGAGTAAAATGTTATTTTTGCCTACCCTAGGGACCTATAAATTATTTTTTAAACCACAGGGAGTGATTTGTAAATTAGGCCAACCACATGGACCGATTTTGCATTTATCCCTAAATACAAAGACGAATTTCTTCTGTCCAAACTTGATTTATGCTTTATTTAATAGCATTTTTTGCTAGATCCTACATCACAGGTCATACACGCCAAGGAAATATGGTGAAATTAGACTCCATTAAATATCTAGCTACATGAGGAACAAGTTCATATTTTACCCTTTTAATGTAACCATTTCAATCACTTTCCGCATCATATTATGGCAAATCACGTCTTTGTCCATTGCCTAATCCATTAGAATTTTCTCAACTAGACAATAATTTTATCTCTTTTCCATCTATGCTACAAAACGCATTCCCAATTGCAATCTCCTTCGCTTTATCTACCATAAATGATAAATTCTTTCACATTTTTGATAATTTATCCGTCATTTGTCAGTTATTTGATCCCAAAAAAGAACCAAAGAGGAAAAAAACCAAAAGATAGATAGGAGATCTAGGACCACTACTTTGAGGGTTTTGTGTAAATAAAATCTTAGATTCCGACTAAAGGTAATCGAAACCCCAAATAGCAGACAAAATTTCACCTCGTAGATTGCTACAGGAAGCAAATATTGAGATAAGACAAACAGTAAACACTACAATAACGTATGTATCACTAGACTCACCAATGTGTTTTCCGAAAGAAAAAAAATAGTTGGGGAGGAGGAGGGAAGAACATCAAATAGTTATCATTGTTTTCTCTATCTAGGCTAGGTAGAGAGAACAAACCTTAGCCTTGTAGGTGACAATTGTAACAAGTATTTTTATTCAAGTAAGAATTCTTTTGTTTTGCAAAACAAAAATCATATTAAGTTACCTTTTTTACTTATTTATTTTAGTTAGACTTTGGATTAGGGAAGTAATCTAATGAGCTCTTACATTGCATTGAAGCCGCGTATTTCTTGTCCCTTGACTAGGAAGCAATCATGGTTGACAAAAAGAAAAATGGCCTAATAATTCATGGAAAGGATAGGGTCCAAAGAGTGAGAAATTTCATTATTATTATTATTTTTTAAATGGGTATTTAAGTAGATTGATCTAAATCCATAACATATAAATAGGTTAAATATTATCGTCTGATCTAAGATCTGCCCTTTGGTTGTGAAAAGAATCTATTTCTTATTGACTATTATATTTTTTAAGTCTATAATTAGCTACAATTATTATATTATCAACTTAATACATCCATCTGTACCTCTTAAGGAAAATTTGAATAGACTAATACCATCTTTTATTATTTAGTTTTTCTAATGAGGTAAACCCATTGATCGACCTTTATAATTAAGGCATGATCTCTAACTCTAAAAAAAAAAAAAAAAGGAATTATCTTTAACTACCAACTTAAATCAAAATTAGGATTCCATCCAAAGTAATACTAAAAGTCCTCTTTATGTCTCTCTTGTATTCTTCAAAAACTGTTGTGACTTTAAAATTACCATTGAATATGTGATAAATTACTATTAAATTTTGATCCAATGATAATTTTAAAAGTCACATCAGTTTTAGAGAGATACAAAAGGAACGTAGAAATGACTTCTAGCATTACTCTACGATCCATACTACCTTTTATGGAAATTAACCATAAGACTTCAAAGTGTAATTGAT
Source organism: Corylus avellana (assembly GCF_965113065.1). Classification (NCBI taxonomy): domain Eukaryota; kingdom Viridiplantae; phylum Streptophyta; class Magnoliopsida; order Fagales; family Betulaceae; genus Corylus; species Corylus avellana. The sequence continues at coordinate 15,273,037 of NC_142500.1, read as the reverse complement.
GAAATTAAAGTGATACACATGGTCTAGAAAAAATGTGGCAATACAAAGTCAAAACACAAAAGAATTTTCTCCTTAATAAAAGTATATATAGGTTTTGTTCATTATGGGTGTTTTTAGTTTGAAATTTTGAATGGGTATATATATATATATATATATATATATATATATTGAGCCTGTAGTGTTTATTATGTTTACCTTATTATTATTATTTTTTTTATTTTTTTTGACCCTGACTCTGATACCATTTGTTGGATCATACAAGCCTTTTAGGGCATTTAAAATCGCTTCCACCAGGCATATTCTAAGAGCTGTCTATGAGAGTAGAGCGTAAATATTGCACCTCATCACCTGTTTTGTCAAAAGGTCTCTACAAACTTACTCAATTTATCATTTCCTATATTTTGTTACTAGTGGGTCATGGGTCACATCATAAAACAAAATCAACCTACAAGATAAAACAATTAACCGATTAAACTAATTTACTGGCATGGAAAAAAATTATATAATATTATTTTATTAGTCTAATTATTAAATTCGTGAGAGAAAAATTATGCTCCATTACAGCATTACTGCGAGTGCCGGCCACTGGCGAAGTTAGTTGGAGAGCCCATTCGAGCGCACTTTGAATGCAAATCTATGGATAATCTCAATTTGAAGTCCCATTTGAAAGTCACTTTAAATGCATGTAAGTTTTGGAAGTTTTTAATTTGTTTTATTTATTTTTAAATTCGTAAATTTACTTATTTAGGGTCTCTTTTAAATTCTCTATAAACACATTATTGCAGCGTCAAAGACACCATACTTTATAGCATTATAAATGAGAAATTTAGCCTTTGGCGTGTTAAGAATAAAGTTTTTCATGAAACAGAAGTCACTAGTTCGAATTTTTATTTCTCTTTACTTGTGCATACATGTCAAAAAGAAGAGCGTTTCTTATTTCAAATGAATAGTTCAATCAGTTAGAGACCACGCCTTATAATACGGAGGTCACTGGTTCGAATCGTCATACTCTATTTCCCTCCCCTTATGCGGACATGCCGTTATATTATTGTCATATAACTTGATGTAGTGACAGTAAAAATAAGTACATGAATCAGCACTTATAAGGAAAAAAAAATAAAAATCTTAAAGATTAATTTTCATTGTTACTTTATCTCATTAATTTATATGATAGTTATATAACAGTGAACTAAATAGTATGGTTAAATTCACTTTATTCTTGAAATTTTAGGAATTTTTCAATTCGAACCCCAATGTTTAAAAATTGGCAATGTACCTCCTAATGTTTTGAAAATTTTCAATTCAGACCTTCCGTTACTAGTTTATGTCAAATTTGACGGAAATCTATGAAATTATGTAATTACATTCAATGTTTTTTTTTAAAAAATTTTAATTTCCTTCAAATTAAACGAAAATTAGTAACAGAGGGTCTGAATTGCAAATTTTTGAAACATTAGGGGAGTACATTACCAATTTTTAAACAATATGATTCGAATTGAAAAACTCCTAAAACTTCAGGAAGATAAAGTATATTTAATCCTAAATAGTATTATTGGTTTTTTAATATGAGTGTATAGTTGAGTTTTCCTTCTCAATCACCATCAACATGCATCCCATTACTCTTAAAATGGCTTAGAGTTGTGAAATGATCAAATTATCATTAATTAAAGTGAGAGTGGTTAAGTTGTTTCAATCAAATCCTTTTTTTTGGCCAATTATTTATTAAAAAATAAATAAAAAGTTATTTGACACATATGCTCATTCATCCTTATCCCCTTCCTTGCATTATCCACAACAACAGTGGCCACTCTTATTGCCTGGTCTGAGGTTAGGATTATGTGGGACATCAACAATATTTTAGCTATAAAAAATGGATATTGAAATTGGAATCCCTTTGTCTTAATGCATTATGTTTCGTAGTTGTTGGTTTAAATTATTAGCTATAGAAAAAAAATATTTTCAACTTCTTTTGGATGGAAAAAAGTTGATCATTTTTCTGGCAATTTATTCTAGGAAGATGTCGTTGACTATATTGTTTGAGACTTAAGGAGGCAAAGGATCACTATTTAGTTTCATTTTTGTACAGTTTCTAGCGAACATGTATTATTATGATCACGCTCAGATAAAGTGGTCATTCTGATCGTCTTATTTTAACTTTTTTATTAGAAAAAATAGAGACGAATTATCACTGTTTAAGCTCTTTCTATGCGGTTTCTAACGAACAGATATTATCATGATAACACTTAGATAAAATAGTCATTCTGATCGTGTTATCTTAACTTTTTAATTATAAAAAAAAGAGAGGCCAAGGGCCATAAGAGTGGAGAAGAAAAAGAGATGGGAGACCAGTCGAAAATGTTTTCAAAAACAAGATTAGAAGCGGCCCGTGCACAAAAAAGTACACTACAAATTGAAAACATAAATTTAGTATTGTGATTCTAGCAGCACAGCAGCGACTTCACTAGAGATCACATCAAAATGGGAACAACCCCCTTTCATAACCCTTTTCTTATTTGCTTAAAAAAATAAAAAAATAAAATTACGAGTATTTAATTCTTTTGCATATGCTTAATTGGTTGTCCTAATTGGCTGTATTCTAATTTTTGTTGCATTTACTCTCTCTATTTTGGGCCCTCTTAAATGGCAATAATTGGTTTTCATTTGTTTGGTTCATACGTAGAACGAAAGGAAAGGAAAAGGGTGCTGGTGCTGTTTTAAAGCATGCATGTTATTTAGATGAATTGTAAAAGCATATATTAATTTGCTTGGTTGTTGGATCTCTTGTAATCAGCTTTTTCTGATTTGAATAGAAGAAAAAAAAGAAAAATATATCATTTATTTTTTAATTTTTTAACGTTAATATGACTTTTAAAATTATTATTAAATTAAAATTTAATAATGATTTATTATAAATTAAATAGTGATATTAAAAACCACGTCCAACTTTAAGGGAGTAAAATAATAGTATATAGCATTACTCTCATTCCATTTATGTCCAATTTGGATGTGTTGGAGGGTTTTGAGCCTCTTTTAATCCTAAAAGTTAGCTAAAAATGTAAGATTTTTTCACACTTATAAAGTGACCATTAGACACTAGCTCCTTCTACAAGAGATGTGGGATAATTTCAACAGTCTCCCCTCACACATCGAGTCTTGGGTCGGAGCAGAGACAGCATGTTTCTCCCGTAAACTGTTGAGTCGATACTTCTTGGTTAAACTGGACTCTGATATCAGTGTTAAGTGATCTTCGACCTTTTTTAACCCTAAAAGCTAACTCAAGATGTGAAGCTTTTCTTCACACTTTATAAACTGACCACCAGTCTCTTCCACAACTGATGTAAGATAATTTCAATAAGATGGATAAGACTTATCTTTCGTATTTTTTAGTGTTTGCTATAACGAAAAAATAATAATCAAATTGAAATATTTATCGGTTAAAAAAAAACTTATTTAGTTTTAAAAAGTAATATTCATTTAAAAATTTTATAAACCATTTTTTGAACTTGAATTTTTCATTTTTAAACTACCAAATTCCGTTGAACGACTGTCTAACAACCACTGAAAATCGTCGACCGTCTATTGTGGTCGCCGATTTTTCGGGTGAGCCAACAACCAACGACGAAAAACACCGCCCTTTACATCATCAGTTGACCAGTACGAGACACTGCGGTCAGTCAAGACTCAAGGCCTATAACTCAGCCATGACAACTCGACAAACTCAGTCAAACAGACAAAAACGTCGGCGTACGTTGGACATCCCATGGGATTGGGAATATGAAAAACCGTAGAAGGAGAGTGGAGGCTTCAAGGAACATTCCTGTGTTGGAAAGCTTGCTCCTAGTCAAATCCTATTTTGTTTCCCCAATATGGCAATATATTTGCACTTAAGCGGCGGTGATTTAGGATCTTCTAAATTTAGTAATAATAACTTTTTAGTTGGTCCATCCATCCTTAAGCGAACGGAAAAATGGCCAGCTGTAATAATTCAGAAAATATTTTTATTTTATCATTAGATTTCATCAGATTAACAAAGTTATTAACTTTAAAACAAACACCACGAATCGGTAAGCAATACAACGAGGGTAAAATAGTATTTTTACTTTTTATTTGAACTATTTTATCCTAACCATGTCACTACTGACTAACTCCTCTCTTAGTTCAAACACCACAATCCAACAAGGCATAAAAGAAAATATAATACAAGAATTTGGCAACGAAGTAAAAAGCTTTTGAAAAGGAAAAATATTAAGGGTCAATATTTGTTTTATATATTTGGCTCATCTCACCTTATAAATTAATTATTAAATTTGTGGACTTATGTAGACTCTACATAAGTCAATAGTAGACCCTACAAATCTAATAGTTGATTTATTGAATTTGTAGGAGAATATAAAATAGCCAATTCCAAAGGTATCTATTATAGAAAATTTGTGTTGCAATTAGTCAACTGACAAAACATATGGTAAACATTGATTCAACTTGCGACTCTAGTAGTTCAAGAACCTCTAGCATTCTTTTCTAGGAATTACATTCACAAACAAACCTCGTCCTCGAGAAACCATAACTCTGGTGGCTAAGGGTTTTTTTGTGGTTTGATTAATAAATAACAAAAAGGAATAAAATTGTTTAGGCTCAAAGATGTATAGGAAACTCCCAAGAACAATGAAAAATAGCTTATGGGTCTTGTGAAAATCATAGGTCATTAAGCTTATATAGGTAAGAAACTTGAGATTTTTAAGGTTTTAAACAGTCAACAGTAAACTCGTTTGAATTTTGTTTGAATGAGAATTGGGAGTTCAATTGCAATCGAATAAGGTTTAATAGAGATTGCAATCAAGGCATTATAAGGTACTCTCGTTCGAACGAGCTTCGAACAAGGCTCTTTGTACTAGATTTTCAGACTTTTGTCAACTTTCCGTACGTTTCGACTTAATAAACATTAGAATTATAAACTTTTCATGAAATACAAAGTTGTATCACTCTTAATCAACTTTCTAACTCAATCAAACTCACCTTTAAATGATGTTGGAATCAAAACATATGTATGTGTTACTTTGATTAGGTATTTGCTGAACATCATTAGTAAACTTTACTTTTTCATGTCTTAGACCAATTTTTACACCGACTTAACCCTTGTCTCAATATTACAACTTAAACACATGTTTTCAACCCAAAAATAAAACCTAACACAAACAACTAATGAACGTTAGATTATAATATCATATAATCTTTATGTAAGATTACAAACAACTAATGACAGGTTAGATTATAATGAATAGTTGATTATGTAATATCATATATGAGGATTCATGCAAAACGCTATCATGCATGTATGATCATTACATGGGCTTCGTTTGGTAAACGTTTTTGTTTCAATACTATTTATCTTACTTTTTCATTTTCTAACATTTTCTTACTTTTTACATCACATCAATCACTTTTTATTATTATTAAAATAAAATAAAAAATTACTACAAAACAATTTTTTTTTTTTTTTTTTTTTTTTTCATTTTTCCATAACAAACATTCTTAATTTTTCAAAAAAAAAAAACATTCTTACTTTTTTTTTTAATTATTTATTTATTTTTTACATCAATCAATTTTTACTACAATATTGGACCACAGTCGATGATTTGGTTGATGGCATATATATATATATATATATATATATATATATATATATATATATATATATATACACACACACGCAGTCAGTTTGTACTTGATATCACCTCGAGATATTCCACCCTACACCGATGGATTCCCACCTCAGCCTCAGACTGGGTCTAGCCTAGACCTTTGTCTTGGAACATGTACTTGTTTCGATCTGTCCCTCGACCCGTGCCCAGGTATCAGTTTGTGCTCCAACAAAATAGAAGCTCCGTTGAATAATCAATTATGAGCCGATGTAATAAAGACTCTTTTAAAGAACATGCGACATTCCTCGTTCTGAGCGCTTCAACGCTACCCGTTGAAACTACCGTAGCGTAGCGTAGCGGAGGCAAATCTGTCTATTGCGTACGGAAGACCAATCGGAATAGAAGGTAATGAATATTGTCTTAGTTAGATTGGGTTCTTCTTGAGTTTTCGCATTTGATTAGTAAAGAATTGGAGGCGCTTTCAAGCCCTAGCGCTATCAGAACTATCTAGTACCGGACTTGTAGGGTGAAGTACTAGGTTTCTCAGACAGTCCTGGGCCTTGCTCCCTCTCCAGAGGGAAGATCCACCTTTTCTGCGACACCCCCATTCATCCCATAGGGGAGTATTGCAAGGTTCCAATAACACCAATCCCCTTCTAATCATTACGCCTTTCTATCGTCAAAAGTGGGAGCAAGATTCACTGCACTCACTATTCTCTCTACACATATAGATCTACTACGATCGAGAAATCCTCAGCAAATGCACCCACATACTCCTATAGAAAGATCCTTGCCAACAAGCAAGGGCCGAGCAGTAAGAAAAAGGATGCGCATTGCTAACGCTTTTACTATTTTATACAATTAATGCTTTCTAAAGCTCAATCTGGTGCTTGTTTGCTAGCACCAAAGTATTAATTGTCTAAAATAGTAAAGGCGTTAGACTAATTAATGGCAGCCCTTTGATTGCCGCATATGTTTCCTTGCTCTGTAAAAATTTCTAAAAAGATGCTGGCAGCTGCTATGTTCCTTCAAAAAGTGCAACTGGTGACTCTTGGATTAATTGAAACAAATCCAAAAATGTGTTTGTCCCAACTCTCACATTGGAACCTAGACTATCACTATAGAATACACGTCCCTAGACTACAACTTGGAATGGATGGCTATATAAGTCTATGCTCCAGCATCAGTTTCTCACAAGCAAGACCTATAGAAAGAGCTCAGATTCATCCATGCTATTTTCAACCTACCTTGGTGCATTAGTGGAAACTCAAATGAATGCCTTATGCAATCAAATATGAAAGGGGTTCTTACTGGCCGAAAATAAGAGGAGGTATTGAAGATTTTACGGATCACGTTGCTGATTGTGATTTGGTTGACCTCCCACTCTATGGTGCTTCTTTTACTTGGTCTAACATAAGAAAATGGAAGGAAATCGAAATCCGATGCAGACTGGATCTTTTCCTAATCTACTCGGATTGGGAAGACCCTCTGTAGGACACTATTCAAAAAGCGGGGACCACATTCGCCTCTGATCATGACCTCATTCTTCATTTCTATTTCGAATAACTTCCCGCCACAGTACCATTCTCTTTCAAACTGATGTGGTTATCCCTATCGAAATCTAGAACTAAAAGTTGTGGGGCAAAAGATTGCAACATTCTATAGTACATCCTCAAAGAGGAAAAGCCTAAGATTCCCTAACCTTAATAATAAAAGAAGGGCTAAAGTAATACCCTTAAGAGAAATTGAATTTCTATTGTGATTTTTTTAGTTAATTATACTGAAGAATCAAACATTCACTTCTACATGTTACCCTTCAAACTGGAGAATGGATATTGATCATTTCTTGTTTACAAGTGAGAAGAAAAAGGATGGCCTTCCTTAATCCCTTCGTGAAGAGATCGGCAATTGATCTCCACTTCTAATGGTTGGTGTTCTAAGATGATTCCGGCAATCACCTTTTCCCCGAGAAAATGCCCTAAGTGAGTAAGGCGACTTCTACATGCTTTGTTCTGTGACCGAAATCCCAATTTTAGTCAGAAGAGATCCAACTCATACAAGTTCACTAGCTATTGATGCAAATTCACAATACTCGGCTTCAGCATTGGATATAGACCTTATTATTGCCAAAAAAAAAAAAGAAAAGGCATGCTTTTTGCTTTTTAAGGGACAAAATTGTCCTATGGTGGATTTTCTATCAGAGGGAAAACGTGCATTAATACTTTCCTTCAGCTTTAAGAGGTAGGGGCGAAGTCTCAACTACTACGCTACTACTATACCACTAGCACTCCATGAGTGGAGTAGTTGAGATTCTCTTTGATATCAATCACTTTGATAAAGAAAGTAGTAAAAATCATAAGAGAAGCAAGGTCCACAGAAGGTTGGGAAGTAGTACACTCGGTTCACCAAGTTCTACCACTGTGGGGCCCAATCATACTAAAAAAAAAGAGTTTGATCCTGGCTCAGAAGGAATACTAGCTAAATGCTTAACATATGTAAGTCAAACGTTTTCGGGGAGTTGGGCAGAAGGAAAAGAGGCTTCTAGCTAAAGGTAACTTGTCTCACCCGGCCAAAAAAACTACAGGGCACGCTAGCCTTTACTAATACTAATAAAGCTTTTCAGCCTCCATTTGCTGGGAACAGTTGAGACCAAAGTGGCAAACGGGTGTGTAACGTGTGGGAATCTGCCGAACAGTTCGGGCCAAATCTTGAAGAAAGCTAAAAAGCGTTGTTTGATGACCCTACGTAGTATTAGGTAGTTGGTCAGTTAAAGGCCCGAACTCCCACGGGGGGGAGCAGTGGGAAATCTTGGACAATGGGCGAAAGCCCGATCCAACAATATCTCGTGAGTGAAGAAGAGCAATGCCACTTGTAAAGCTCTTTCGTCGAGTGTGCGATCATGACAGGACTCGAGGAAGAAGCCCCGGCTAACTCAGTACCAGCAGCTGTGGTAAGACAGGGTGGGTGGGGAGGGGAGGGGCAAGTGTTCTTTGGAATGATTGGGCGTAAAGGGCACGTACGCGGTGAATCGGGTTTAAAGTTAAAGTCGCAAAAAATTGGTGGAATGCTTTCGAAACCAATTCACTTAAGTGTGACAGAGAAGAGTGGAATTTCGTGTGTAGAGGTGAAATCTAAAAATCTACGAAGGAACACCAAAAGCGAAGGCAGCTCTCTAGGTCCTTACCGACGTTGGAGTGAAAAAGCATAGGGAGCGAACAAGATTAGATACCCTGGTAGTCCATGCCATAAACGATGAGTGTTCGCCCTTGGTCTACGCAGATTAGGAGCCCAGCTAACGCGTGAACACTTTGCCTGGGGAGTACGGTCGCAAGACCGAAACTCAAAGGAATTGATGGGGGCCTACACAAGCAGTGTAGTATGTGGTTTAATTCGATACAACGCGCAAAACCTTACCAGCCCTTGACATATGAACAATAAGACTTGTTCTTAATGGGATGGTACTGACTTTCATACAGGTGCTGCATGGCTGTAGCCAGCTCATGTTGTTAGATGTTTGGTTAAGTCCTATAACGAGCGAAGCCCTCGTTTTGTGTTGCTGAGACATGCGCCTAAGGAGAAAGTCTTTGCAACCAAAGTGAGCCGAGGAGCCGAGTGATGTGCCAGCGCTACTAATGTAGTGCCAGCATGTAGCTATGTTGTTAGTAATAAGGGAGCCGACACCTTTCGAAGCACTTTCTAGTGTGCGCTTTAGAAAGACTCGGCATTTAAGCGAGTCGCATGGCGGTGTGGTACATAGTGGGTTTATTACACCCCACCAAAACGGCTCCAAAATAAATAAAAAGGTGGGTGCCACACTCACGAGGGACTGCTAGTGATATATTAGAGGAAGGTGGGGATGACGTCAAGCCCGCATGGCCCCTATGGGCTGGGCCACACATATGCTACAATGGCAATTACAATGGGAAGCAAGGCTATAAGGCAAAGCGAATCTGAAAAGATTACCTCAGTTCGGATTGTTCTCTACAACTCGGGAACATGAAGTTGGAATCGCTAGTAAGCGTAGATCAGCATGCCGGGTGAATATGTACCTGGGCCCTGTACACACCGCCCGTCACACCCTGGGGATTGGTTTCACCCGAAACATCGGACCAATGATCACCCATGACTTCTATATACCACTAGTGCAAGGTTTTTGGTGGTCTTATTGGCGCATACCACTGTGGGGTCTTCGACTGGGGTGAAGTCGTAACAAGGTAGCCGTAGGGGAACCTCTCGTTGGATTGAATCCTTCGCGATGGAAATGCCCTCTTCTCCCAACCCAACTAAGGGCAAGCGCCCGCTCCGTAACAAAATTTAAAGCAGCGAGCTCCGCAACAAAAGCGAAACGAGCCACGCTAGTAACGTGCATCCGTTTTTCAGCTAGCTTCGAATAAAAGCTTGATTAATAGTGTCTTGTCCTAAAGAACCTAACCTAGGTTGGGAAATGCCCTTTCTATCTTATTATTAAGGGCTAAGGAGCAATCAAATGCCCTATTTTTATTAGTAAAGAGCAATCAAACGCCTTATTTTTATTAGTAAAGAGCAAGAAACCTATTTTTATAAGTAAAGAGCAAGAAAACATATGCGCGTTAGCACAACAGCTTTTGCACTAGCGCGCTCATCCGTTGCTTGTTCATTGGTAACGCCTTTCTATATTAGTATTAGTTTAGAGAATTAATGCTTATATGATGTTGATTGCATTAATTAGTCTATAACGCAACGGCTTTCTAAAGCTCAATCCGTTGCTTGTTGCTTTTGAGCCCTTAGTAAGGTTGCTTTACTAATATTATATTATAATATAAGGCGCGCTAGCTATCGATAGGGCCTTTTCTTGCTGGGCTTGAATGCTTACCTTATTATTATGAAAAGGGGAAAGGGGCAACCAACATAAGGGGCTAGCTTGCTCCCACTGGTGGCGGGCGGGCGAAGGGTCCAAAGGACACGTAGTCGGGGGTGAGTCACAAAATCCAATAGTTAAATTTTCCTTCTTGTTCAATATATATATGGTGGCGGATGACAACATTTGGCGGCAACGGCCACTGGAAATGAACTGCAAGAAGGAAGTCACTTATCACTAGGGCTGACAATTTTGACACGACCTGCGAACCTGGCACGAACATTACACGAAAAAATAGGTATTGGGTTTGGTCTTATCGGGTTCGGGTCTTAATCAGGTCTACCCGTTTAAAACCCTGGTTAATTTCGTGTCTAGTGGGTACCTGCTTAAGACCAGGTTAATTTCTTGTACCGCCAGACCCGGTAAAAAAAAAAATCCAATAGTTAAATTTCGTGTACCGAGGGTGAGTCACAAAATCCAATAGTTAAATTTTCCTTCTTGTTCAATATATATATATATATATATGGCGGCGGATGACAACATTTGGCGGCAACGACCACTGGAAAATGAACTGCAAGATGGAAGTCAGTTATCGCTAGGGCTGACAATTTTGACACGACCCGCGAACCTGGCACGAACACTACACGAAAAAATAAGTATTGAGTTTGACTTTATTGGGTTCGGGTCTTAATCGGGTCTACCTGTTTAAGACCTCGGTTAATTTCGTGTCTGGTGGGTACCTGCTTAAGACGGGGTTAATTTTGTGTACCGCCAGACCAGGTAAAAAAAAAAAAAAAAAATCCAATAGTTAAATTTTCTTCTTGTTTAATATATATATATATATATATATATATATATATATATATATATATATATATATGGCAGCGGATGACAACATTTGGCAGCAATGGCCACTAGAAAATGAACTGCAATAAGGAAATCAATTATCACTAAGGCCGACAATTTTGACACGACTAGCGAACCTGGCACGAACACTACACGAAAAAACAAATATTGGGTTTGGCCTTATCGGGTTCGGGTCTTAATCGGGTCTACTCGTTTAAGACCCCGGTTAATTTCGTGTCTAGTGGGTACCTGCTTGAGACCGGGTTAATTTCGTGTACCGCCAGACCCGGTAAAAAAAAAAAAAAAAATGAAGGTCAAACAAGCCCTAAAGTCTAACCCAGTAATGAGTAACCCTAAACGCTTTTTGTTAGCCTTTTTTTATTTTATTATCTTTTTCTTTATTGCTATGATGGAAATATCGTGGGAAATCTAATTTGATCCATATTCATTTCATATATACACCATTAAAATATATGTGAAATTTAATATGAACAGTAAAACAGAAAACATCTAGACTGGTCATAGCAAATGAGTCTCCTTAAAGATAAACTAAAATCATTGTTGCATTACATGAAATTATGGAAATGGATTATCTAATATGTATCGACTTGAAAGTTACTAATTTTGTGAATGTTTTTATTAACAATTGCATTGATATTCATATATTATTATTACATTTTTTTTTAAAAAAAATTAGGGTTTAGGGTTTTTAATGGGTTGGGTCGGGTTACCTTTTAAGAGCACAGATCGTGTCTACCTGATATGACCCGATTATTTTAAACGGGTTAAACGAGTCATGTCGGGTTACCTGATTATTTTCCGTATTATAATCGTGTCAGGTCTACTAACCTGTTTAGCTAAATAGGTCATGTCTGTGTATAGGTTAATCGTGTAACAGGTACCCGTGGGTCGTAATCGGGTTGTATTAGGTATCTATTTTGTCAGCCTTAGTTATCGTGAGTCGATAAGGAGAAGTTAAAACACAAAAAATGGGTTACGAAAAAAAAACAAAAAAAAAAAAAAACCATTTTATATAGCTTAAATGAAAATTTTCTAATCAACTACAAGTATTTTTAGATTGACCAAAATTTTCTATCTTATCGAACACCAAAAGAAATAAGAAACTGAAACAAACGGAAAGTCCGAAAACCTCTTCCCTATTTTTATAACTTTGAACTTTTTCCTATATATATCCTAAAGTAGATTGGCTTTCGGTGTCTCCAAAGGATAACTCAATCGGCTGTGACCACGTCTAATGAAGCAGAGGTCATTAGTTCGAATCCCTTCTCCCCCTTCCCTTGTGTGAACATGTCAAAAAAAAAAAAAGATTGGCTTTCGGTGAAGGCCACCGACACTAGTCATTATACCAAAAACGTACACAATATAATCTCATTCCGATGTATGTAATATGTATGACACTTTGTCTTGTCTTATAAATTCTATATCTATTTGAGCGTAGAAAGAAAACAGATTTAGAACTAAAAGTTAATATCAAAAATAGCATGTTAGGGAATTATTCTGGAATACACCAATCAAGACAATTCTTGCATTTTTACTTTTTTATTTATTTTATTTTTTTTGTTTTTTGTTTTTCAGTACTACTCCGAACTAATGTTCTATTGACAAACTTTAATGATTCTTATGTCATGTACTCGTTCTCATCTCATTGGCCGATGACATCATATGTGGCAATGTCATCCGCCATTGAGTGAGTATCATTTATCATCGTGCGATTTTAAAAATTGTGTTTTTAAAATTATTAAGGCGTTTGGTAAAACATATTAAAAATTATTTTTTATCAAATATTTGTTATACGAAATTGTGATTTTAGTTTAACTTCAAGCACTTTCAAATAAGTACTCCCTACTTATAGAAATCATATATATATATATATATATTTAATTTTATATTAAGCATTTTTTAAATTGTAATGTCAAAAGCCTTAAGTTTTGTAATATCTTTTAAAAATACAGATTATTCTTGTAAAATCGCTAAAAATTGTGTTTTTAAAATTATTAAGGCGTTTGGTAAAACATATTAAAAATTATTTTTTATCAAATATTTGTTATACGAAATTGTGATTTTAGTTTAACTTCAAGCACTTTCAAATAAGTACTCCTTACTTATAGAAATCGTGTATATATATATATATATATATATATATATATATATATATATATATAATTTTATATTAAGCACTTTTTAAATTGCAATGTCAAACGCCTTAGGTTTTGTAATATCTTTTAAAAACACAGATTATTCTTGTGAAATCGCAATTCCAAAAGCTCCCTTGAATGTAACATGTAACATTATTCAAATTTAATAGTATTTTCATTCTTCCCTAAAAAAATAAATAAAAAAATAAAAAAATAAAAAATAAAATTATGATACAAACTTTAGGTATATCACATCTTTAAAATTCGGCTTGTAGGGGATGTGTGCATAAGAGTTTATATACACATGATTATGATTAAACTTAAACTCATGTGAGATACAATAATTGTAACATTCCACCACGCTTCTGCAACCGGCTTACTTTATCAGTTTATTGACATTGATCCGATAGTAACCCGTTCTTATTTGGAGGCTTCACTCACCCACCAGTATTTTTATTTAGCCTATTTCGCGATTCAAAACCCTGATATGGTATTTGACTCTAATACTAAATGATATAAGCTTTGGATATAACTCACCAATGAAAATCGACTTACAAAGAGAGTGTCCAAGAATTTATATATATATAATTAGACTTAACTTATGAGACATAAAGATTGTAACATATTAATTGAAACTGACACATCAACATTATGAAATAATTATAAAATACAAATATAATTCCTATCTTTAATCTATGAAAAAACAGTAAAATGGAAAGATTTATAGCTTATTATTATTTATTTTAGTAAGTGAGAATTGCATTAATAAAAAGAAAAAAAAAAAAAGGGGGGGGGGGGGGGAAGACAAGGGTGTAGGGCACCCTCACATAAAGTCTAGTACAAATATTACATAACCATCAAAAAAAATTCTTAAAAGGCTTGGGAGTAGGCATCGTCTTCCAACACGTGATCCGATAGAGGGTAGAGGAAGACCAACTTAATGGACATGGTAGTTGTTTCATATTGGTTTGGATCGGTTGTTATATGTCATATCAACATAGAAATGACAGAATTCTCCAAGTTGTTTTTATGTGTTTTGTTTTCTTTTATTCGTATATGTGAATATAAATAATTGTTTTAAAATATGTGGTTACAAATAATAACGGTATCTGAATACCCATATATATATATATATATATAGAGAGAGAGAGAGAGAGAGAGAAGCTATCAGCTTCGCTAGTAGAATATTCACTTGCCGTTCACCTTCGATGGCTCCTTCCGGTGCTACCTATCGGTTTAGATTGGATTTATTCATTAAATTGCTTGTATTTGATTTTGTATTGTTGGTTTGTCTATTTTTTGTAGTTCGCTTTCTTTTGTTATACATATTAAGAAAAAAAAAATTAAAATTTAAAATACAAAATATTTAAAATTATTTTAATCTTTATGTCTGATTTGACTGAACAACAAAAAAAAAAAAAATATTATATAAAAATTTTAATCAAACCAACTTATGTTTTGAAATTAGAATGAACTCGAAGAACTGAGGTTTCCAATTTATTAAACTAAAATTAAAGATATTAAACATTAAAATGACAAAAGCCACGTGATAGTAACCTAATTTCCCTAGGAACCAGCTCCTCTTCTTCCCCATTTTCCTAACATTGAAAAATCCAACATATTCAATCGTCACTCCACTGCCAAAATTGACCAGTTTAGCTGCCACTACCGACTTGGTCCTTTGGAATCATAATAAGATGTAAAAATAAAAGAACCCACTCAACTTGTGAATATGACCCATCTAACTTTGATGGGTCCCCAAAAAAAAAAAAAAAAAACACATTTAACTTGGATACAACAAGGAAGGTGATAAAAAGCGTTCTATTGCCTATCGTTTGTTTATATTATTAATTTTGTAGTGTTTTTTTTATTTGAATTTTGTTGTTGAAGAGTCTATCCTATTTTATTTATAGTCGTTTCAGTCTTATTATTGAATTAAAAAAAAGAAAAAAAAAAAAAGAAAAGAAAAAGGAAGGTGATGGGTAAAATAAAATGCTGACCCTTTTGTTTTATTGAGCAGTGAGAAGCTGACTTGACTAGTTCTTGTTGGTCCCTTGACCATTGTCTGTGATAAAGACACTTACCAACCCACCCACCTTCAACGTTTTCTACCACCCAAAAGTTCAGGTTGGGAAATGGACATGTGGCAACCCTATTTATGAGATTTCTCTTCCATTTACGGCCTATACAAGGCTCCCCCTCTTTTAAGACTAGTGTCCAAAACAAGGATTACCCTTAGGGTGTATGATAAATGGGTCCGCCAAAAGACATTGATTGATGCAAAAAAAATAAAAATATTTGGTATAAAAAATTAAAAAAATAGTATAAAAAAGTAAAAAAATTTTATTTTGCAGTGATTTTTTTAATTTAAATAATAATAAATAGTGAATGGTGTAATATAAAAAGTGAAAAAATTAGAATGTTTTTATGTTAATTTTTTTTTGTAAAATAGTGATGAATAGTAACGAGGGAAACTCTAACTCATTTACCAAACAAACCCTCACACCACTTAAAATGAAGGGAAACTTCATCTATTTTGGATCGAAGAGTACTCAGTTAAGAGCTAAATTTTTTTTTTTTTTTTTAAATTTTAGTGCTTTAAATGGAATACTTGTTTCATTACCAAAATAATAATAAAATATTATTTATAATTAAAAAAATAAAAAATAAAAAAGTAAGGGGGGTGGCTAGCCACCCAATTTTGGCCATAGGGTGACTGAAGCCACCCCATGGCCCACCCCCAAGGGCCAAATGAAAAAAAAAAAAAATTGATCTAGGCGTGGCCGGCCACTTTATTTTTGCTACTGGGGTGGCCGCTAAAGCCACCCCATCGCCCTTGAGGGTGGTTTGGCCAAGGGCCAAATAAAAAAAAATAATAATAAAAAAAATTTATAGGGGTGGCCGAACCACCGTCACCATTGTTAAAAGATGAATGTTAGACTTACAAACAAAATTTACAAAAAAAAATTTACAACATAACGCGGCACAAAGTGAATCATGTTGTGCCACATTTTTCTCGTTAAAAACTCAAGGACATGGTAAGTTTAGTAGAAGTGTACAACCTCGTCCTGGATCGGACGATGGTGGTCTCACCCTTTACTGGCCCATTTGACCTCGTGGTCCAAGATCTGTTGGGCCGAATCCGGCATGCTCAAGGGCTGTGCCGTTTCTAGCGCTACGCCCATTTTATTGCTCAATTTTTCTAGTACCTTCCTCTTCCTCTGAACCAATTCACAAACCATTTACAGCTCAGTCGCCACCGCCCGTACATCGTGATCGGAGACGCACTCACGCACATACATACGCACTCACTCTAGACTTCTCTGCCTCAACAATGTCGACGGTTATGCAGAAAATCAAAGACATCGAAGATGAGGTAATTGTTTCCTATACCTCAAGCACTTCTTACATTTTGTGTAACCCTAGAACCATCTATTAACTTTGTTTGGTTACTGAGAAATCAGAGGAAAACTCAGAAAATAATAGACAGAATTCCGAGTATATTTATCTATTTATTTCGTTGTTTTTGGCTATAAGCAGTTTATTTCGACTTAGCATTCGAGTAGTTGTAGTAGAATTTGGCCTCAGCGGTCAGAATCCGTTTGGTTTTTTGAGAGAACGGAGGGAAATGACTGAAAGCATAATTTTAAGTCTCTTTATAATCAAAATTCATGTAACTGGATAACCTGAAGGGCTTTACTATCCTGATTTTTCCCTATGTTCCGCCCAGTAATCAGAAAATGGACAAGGAAAATAAGAGAAAATCAAGTTCTGTTTCCTTTGACTCGTGTTTAAGTTGAATTGTGGTTTTGATATGTCGAAAACATTAGCAAGTGTGAGAACTTTTTCCTTTGAATGATGAATCTCATTTCTAATTCCCTGCACTTTTTTTTTTTGATGAATAAGAGAATTTTTATTACCAACAAAACAAGTACAATTACATCCGCTTTCCAGCAAAAAACTGGAAAACAGCAAGGCTAAGGAGCAGGCTCCAAAGCCAAGCAACAACCACTCTGCAATCTACACAAACAAGAACAAACAGCACCTACACAAAGACTAAACCAAAATCCCCATATCAATCCCCCATCTGCAACAAATTCTCTCATTACCCATGGTCCTTTTAAACTTTCCCTCCCTCAATATACGGGAACAGACCTCCCATTTAATCTTCTTAAGAATCTGATCTTCTAATTCCCTGCACTTGCATGCTCTCAGAAATGCAAATGGAGAGTTGTGCTCTATCATTTTCTTTTCATAAGTATTGAGTTTATGGAACTAGTGCTTGGGAAGTGTAAAATAGAAAAATTAACACCTCAAACTGAAAATATTATGAAAATTGAAAGAAGTGGAAATAAAAACAGACGGAAGCCCATTTTTAATCTAGAAGTGAATGAAAGAACACTAGCTTTAGCTTATGTTATGAGAGTTCAAAGACCTTCAAACTTTAATAATGTCTCTCCCATGAAATAAACAAAATTAAGTCAAGTGAAAAGGCTCTAAGTCACGCTATTGTTGTGATTCCCGAGTATTCGTTCTCATCAAACTAACAACTGAACAACCAACTCAGCGATCAATGATCTGAAACAATGAAAATCTCAGACTGTAAACTCCCTTGCAACAGAGACAAAGCAGTAAATGCACAGTTGTCTCTCTGCTATCCTTGCATATAGACATGAGTCCATAATGATATTTATCCTATTAAGGAGATTCTGGGACATTAGATGAATAGATATATGATCTTGTTTGCTGTTCAGGGTATAAAGTTGACAATTATTTGATTAACTGCAATATGCTCATGGCTGTTCTGTTCATTGCAGATGGCAAAGACTCAAAAGAACAAGGCTACTGCTCATCACCTGGGCTTGCTCAAGGTAGATATTCTTCCGCTCCTTAATATTTTTCATTGGAAGATGTTGTGAAGATTCATATTTGCATTATAACTTCTTTCGTATATCTCAATTTTTTCTATGTTCTTTGTTATTATGGAAAATTGAATAGTGCGGCATGTTTAGTATCACTTAGGAAAATTGTGGTGTCCTTGGAGGGAAAGAAATGATAGAAGTTTTGAAGATTGTGAGAGGACGGTGGTGGAGATAAAGTTTATTTTATTCAACACTCTTTAGCTTTGGACTGCTGCGTTTGACTGTCCTAATCTGCTTATTTTTCATGATCTTTTGTCTTTTTTATCTAGGTGTTTCTCTTGTATATTTTCTATGTACCTGTGTTGTACATTTTGCGCTTTTAATGATATGTTGATTATTTATTAAAAAAAAAAAAATCACTTAAAAAGTTTTTAGCACCTAATACACTGTCTATGCGATCTTAACCCAATGCTTTAGTGATCCATGGAATCAAGATCATTGTTGTGCCGAAAATATGTGCTCTGTGAAATCACAAGTCTAGGCTAAATATTCATCATGTGCCTGATTTATGTGTTGGTCGAAGATAATGGTGGTTGCATAATTGGTTTGATATGATACCAGATTGTAATCCAATTGATCACACTAACTCCTGGCATGAACTATAGCGATTAATCTTTTATTCAAGATCATTTTCTTACAGACATAGTCTAGGATATGACATGAAATGATTCTCCAGTACTAAACATAATATGGATCTCTTTGGTGTGTGTCGAAACTCATTCTTGGTCTAAAACTTGCTTTTGAAATGGCGGGGATCAGGATGGGATTGTTTACATCATCTAACCAGTTCTGGTTAAAAAAATAAAAACAGTTGAAGCAGATTTTGAAAACATTATCTCTACCAAAGGGTTTGAAATCTCTTGGATATCTAATGTGCTATGTGCAAACTGGACTTGGAAAAGGTTCATGACCATATCAATTGGGAGTTCCTCTCCTACCTCTTGAGGCGCTGTTGGTATGGTACTAAATGGAGGAATTGGATATTTGCTTGTATTCCCACAGCCCACTTTTCCATCTTGATCAACGGTAGCCCACATACTTTTTTGGTAGTTCTTAAGGCGTGCCATGGGGACACTCTCTTACCCCTTCTCTTCGTGATAGTCATGGACCCACTTACTAGGGGGCTCTCTGAGTCTCTAGAGCAATGGTTGGGGGCTTTTTATCAGGATTTTGGGTAGTCATCCTCAACGCTACCCCTATGGAAATATCTCATCTTTTGTTCGCAGATGATACACTTACTATGTGTGATGTAGTCACAGATCAAATTCATAATTTGGGTCTCATTCTTCTGGTTTTTAGGGTCATTTTGGGATTGAAGGTCGACCTCTGAAAATCTAAATTAGTCACTGTAGGGGAGGTTCTGCATAAAGAAGAGTTGGTCGGTATTCTTAGTGTTAGCATCTCTTCTCTTCTCTTCCTATGGAATACTTGGGTCTCCATCTAGGTGCTCCTTTTAATCAAAAGCCATTCCATGGTGCATTATGGTGTTTATTTGTAGCTTAAGTTAATCATACATGGATTTACTTGCCCAATTCCATGGTGCATTCACATTCTTTCTTTGACAGAACTGATCTACATATTTGTGATTATGTGTTGCTAGGCTAAACTTGCAAAGCTACGGAGGGAACTCCTTGCGCCTCCCTCAAAGGGAGGTGGTGGCGCTGGTGAAGGATTTGATGTTACTAAAAGTGGAGATGCAAGAGTTGGTCTGGTGGGCTTCCCTTCAGTTGGGAAATCTACACTGTTAAATAAATTAACAGGGACCTTTTCAGAGGTATTTGATGTTCTCCAACTCATAAATTATCTTCTTTCATCCATGAAGTTTGGAAAGGCTAATATTGCCAATTGGCATTTTTGTTAGTATGGAACAGATTACTGGAATCACTTATGAAATGAAAGAAAAAAAGTCTGTTGTTGGTGGAATGCTTCTTGTTGTCAATTTAAATTTATCCTTCCATCAATTATATTGCATTATGAATTACATTACATTTCTTACATGTTGAGAAAAAAATTGATATTCTAGAAAGTAGGGGTGAAATGCGGGTGGATAATAGCGCGGCCCACATCCGCTATCCGCACTTATCCACTATTCGCTATCCGTATATGCGAATGCGGATAATAACCACATCCTCATTCTCTTTATATATAATATATAAATTATATATTTTAGTAAAAATTAACAATTAAATTCACTAAAATGATGTCTTTTTGGATTTGATAAGTTTATGACCTTTAGGTTATGTTAGGTTTTTTTCTACTATCATCTCAAAGTCATACTTCACGCCTCACAACCACAATTTTTTTTTCTTTTTAATTTTAATTTATTTTATTTTATTTTATTTTATGTTTTCCGGATTTGTAATTTATATTTTTTATATTTGCTGGATTTGTAATATTATTGCATTTCATTGCTGGGAAACTTTTTTGATTTGTTCTGATTTAATTGCCTTATATGTTCTTTATTATTATTATTATTATTATTATTTCAAATATTTTTTTCGTTACCAACTATAGTCTATAGATAGATGATACAAGAAGCTAAATAATGTATGAGATGAAAATTTCATGGCAAAATGATTAGCAAGTGTTATATGAATAATAGTGTTCAACTATAGTTAATGCCTTTTGTATTTACTAGAAGCAAGAATTACAACTTCAAGGTCCAAAACGCTCATGACCTTATATGTGGATAGCAGATAATAACAGCATTTATTAACCATAGTAACTGCGTGGATGCAGATATTGCTAATAACTGCATCCTCATTTTCAGCCCTAATAGAAAGTAGGCGAAGCTTAGGATGAAGCTCAATTGACTGGGACCATGTCTCATGAAATGGAGATCATTGGTTTGAATCTCCCATTTTCCTTCCCATTGGGGTCAATTACTTATTTTTTTTTAAAAGATTGGACAATAGAATGGATAAAGAAATATTGAAAATTTAAGGTGTAATAAACACCTCACGCAAGAGGTGAAATATTCTTGTTTGAAATTTTTTAATTACAATCACCATTGTGCACCAAGCATATCTTATGGATGCAAGCAGCTTATGGACGGTGGATCTCCTAGCTCATTACTAGGTGTACATGCCTTTCTAACGTTGAATCTGTTTATTCTTGTCATTGTTTCCTTTTGCTTCTGTAGGAATGGATAATGGATAATGGTGAAATAATAGTTATAATGAAAGTTTCTTTTTGGTTATTTCCATGGTTCATTTGAAGGCTTCTTATGGTTTACAGGTTGCTTCCTATGAATTTACTACCTTAACTTGCATCCCAGGTGTGATCACGTATCGAGGAGCGAAAATTCAGGTAATATCATCCTGCACTGGTTATTCTATTAAAAATGTATTATTCTATAAAATATTTTTATATTTTCAACAGCAGCCATCTAATAGGATAGTTGCTTCTCTTGTATACTTTTTGTGTATGCGAGCTTTTCTTCTTCTTCAATAAATTATTATTGATAAAAAAAGAAATGTTTCAATGTTGCTTGTTTTAACAATGTTTGATTCAAAACAACTCTTCATGGTTCTTAGTATCACTACCTACGTTGTTTTTCATTTGCATTTGAGGACCGCCATTTTTACATGAATGTGGCTTGTTGTCTTATTTGATGTTGTTGTTGATGCGGCAAGGAGAACTTAGATCTAAAGTAGATCTGAAATGAACCAGCCAATGATGCCACCTTTCAAGCAAATTGATGCTTACAAAGGTTTAAGAAGAAATTCCTGCAATAATCAAGACTATTGCAAAGAGAAGAAGATAAGAATGAAGTTGGAAAATAAAAGATAAATTTCTAGGCTCCAAAGAGTCCAAGAATTCAGATATGAAATTTCATGTAATAGAGAATAAAAAGGCTGCCTACAATATAAAGGATTCAACACATGCCATTTGTAAACAGCTAAAACATGTTGATATCAATCATAGCATTATTATAAAAGACTAGTCTTGAGACTGCTAATGGACTGGATAAACCCTCTTTGCTTTGTGCTTAGATGCTCCTGCATCAGTTATACTATGTTTTAATTAGGTAGTGCTACTGTGTGCTATTTGCTACCCTCATTTTGAAGGGTGTATGGTTTATGAAAAATGCTAATGAGTGAGTAGGAATTAAGAACGAAATGAAGTGTTATTATGTTCAATGTGACTTTTGAAGGTTCATGTCGATAATATCAGTGTGTTAGATGTTTATTCTGGTCTCCCTTCAAAAATCAAGGTTTCATGATTGATGAATCTTTAATGGTTGAATATGCCAGCAGTGTGAAAGGAATATTGTCTTGAGAAGATGAATGTATGTTGTATCACCATTTCCCCAGGCTCTTTTCCCTTAAAAATAGGCACAAACACGATTAGCAATACTATTCTGTTTTGCCTAATATGGTGTCTATGGAGGGAAAGAAATGATAGAAGTTTGGAGATCACGAGAGGAAAGTATCGAAACTAAAGTCTTTCTTTTTCAATACTCTCTACCATTGGAAAACTGCTTTAGACTATGCCTCAATTTTTTTCTTTATGTTCCTTTTTTTGCCTTTAGTGGGGCCTTTCTTTGTATACATCTTGTGCACTAGGGTTGCGCTCCTCTGCACTTTTCAATGAATTACTTATTTATCAAACAAAAAATTTGCCTAATTTTCTTGATTTTCTTTCTCGTTCCAGCTAGGTGTATCTCTTGTATCCTCCTGTGTACCTGGGTTGTATCTTTGAGCTTTTTTAATATCTCAATTATGAAAAAAAGTTGATTACTTTTTTGTCGTTCTTTGTTTTATTGGGGGTTGGGAACATGTTAGGTTGGTAGAAGAAAGTCCTGCATTTTATACTAAATAAAACTTGTCTGAAAATTCTAGAAGGTTGCTTTCATAGTTACTCAGAGAGTATACAAGAGAAAAGCTAAAGGAAAACAAAAGAGAGAAAAAAGATATCTAAATTCTAATATTACTAAGATCCAAGAACTCCAAAAACAAAGAGGAGAAGCCACTACTTCTCATCATCTACTAGCTGAAGCCCTATGCTGTTTGCTTAACACCCAGTGATTTTCTCGTACAACTCTTTGTTTTTTTTTTCAAAAAAAAAAAAAATTATTTCCATTCGAGAACTTTGTGTTGAACTTGTTCCTTTGGAGTTGGTTCGGATTTTGAACCTGTAACAACAATTGGTGATCTAAGACTCGAATGCCCTTCTTCAAAAAATCATACGTAAGCATGGTTATTATCATCGGTTGTGGCCCCTTTGGTGGTGATGGTTTTGTGTATTCAAATTGTATAATATCCATAAGATACCACAACATGCTTTGATGAGTGAACTTTTCATTGGATTTTTTTTCTTCTCACACTCGCACTGTCAATGTTTAGTTGTTGAGATAGTCTTCTCTCTCTCTCTCTCTCTCTCTGAATTTTTTTTTTAAACTTTGATTGGCAGTTGTTGGATCTCCCTGGAATTATTGAGGGTGCAAAGGATGGAAAGGGTAGAGGGCGGCAGGTAAAACATTTCTATCCAACTTGGTTGTCCGTTATTATTTGTTGGGTTTTTTCTGCCTCTGCATGTTGGTGATTTTGCTACAATAGGCTGGTCTTGATAACCATTTCTATCTAAATATACATAAATATTTATCGAGTTATCTATGGGAAATATTTTGTATATTCTCTGTACTCAATATTTCATTTTGTTTCAAAGTTTTCCTCGCATATTTTGTATATTCTATGTAGTTAGCATATGAAGGCCGCCTTAAAGGGCAGATTTGGAAAATTAATTGCCTTGAAAATAGGTTGTACCAAATTTAGTTTTCAAGGCCCGGAGGCATATGCGCATTTTAAACGAACAAATGAAAAGAATGATACTTTTTGTGAGACCCAAAAACTTGGTGACGGCTATAGGCTATGTATTGGACGTGCTTGCTATTGGACATGAACTTTGTGTCCTAGAATGCAAATAAGGAATTAACTTACAGTTCATGAAAAGTTTGTCACAGGATATTTTCCGTATCTGTTGTCATCCTCTATGGATATGTCATAAGTTGGTTTTTATTTCAAGTTAGTTGTGCAGTTAACACCAGGTCTAGAAAGAATAGAAGTCAGACATGTTTCATGTCGATACTATATCATTGCATCGTAAGATTTGGTGATAACATCGGATCTGACAGATAGACACATGCTAACCTCCTCCAGCACCTTAAATGCAAGGCCGCTTCTCTTGGGAAACATGGCCCAGATTTTTTTTTTTTTTTTTTCGATTGCCCATTGCTTTTGGGTCCACGTGGTGTAGGGTCATACTTTTAGACCTGGGTAGTGGAATGGATTCAGGAATACCAGAATTATCTATGAACATGATGGCCAACCTTGTCTTTGAATTTTGTGACATCTGGTTATGAAAGATTACAGATATTGTTTTTGATAAGTAAAAGATTACGAATATTGTTTCTGAAACAATTCTGTGTTGTCATTGGGCCTTTGATGCTGTGAAATGAAGGTTTTATTATATAAATCATGTTATTTAACAATCTGTTTGGCATACAGAAGTTCACATGGTATAGATGCTTCTGATGCATGTGTATTCTTCATATGCCCATCTAATTGGGTCTTCTATTGATCTGTCATTGCAATTGCAGGTCATCAGCACTTCTAGAACATGCAATTGCATTTTAATTGTTCTTGATGCAATAAAGCCTATAACTCACAAACGTCTGATAGAGAAAGAACTTGAGGGATTTGGCATAAGGTAACATGTGCACGGTTAATACTTGTGTCTTTGTAAAAGATGCTCTCTTTGTTATTTTGGCAATGGGTTTTTCTAGATTTTTCCTGCATGTGTCTGACAAGTGTCCTATAATAACTCAGTGACATGAACTTTTTTGATAAGTCGCTCAGTGACATGAACTTATGGGATGTAGTTTAATGATATCTCGATTATTTAAAAAAAAAAAAAAATGCATTCAACTGTTGTGATGAACTACGCCTCTAGATTTTTGTTATTCATATTCTTATGGAGAATAAAAATGACAACAATTTTTGAGACTGAGGTGTTATCCTGCCCAAAAGAGATTTTTTGGCTTCTGAACTTGTTACTGAGGCACTGAGTGACAACCAACTTGATGCAAACCTATCGGTTCAGACATCTACTTCCTGGGTTTATTGTGCGAGACAGCAGAAGCAATCTGAAAAAGTGCTGCCCACAACACTTATATGTGGTGGCCAAACAGTAGCATAGATTATGATTTGGAACGTTTTTAAAGGTGAAAGGGATATTTCAGTCTTAATAGATTGAATAAGAATATAACAGGACCAATTTTAGTGGGTGGTAGGTTGTAAAGGGTGTACTGGTTTGGGTAGTTGGGCTGAGCATTATGTTGTAATTGTAGCCCATTTTCCATTATTAGGTTAATTGAATAGTTAGGCCCATTTCAATAGTTGTTAGATTTCAGTATAAATCTCAAGAAGTGTATTGTAGACCTGTCCCTACTGAGAGCTGTGTGTGTGTGTGTGTGTGTGTGTGTGTGAGTGATTTACTTCAATTTCGGGCTCTGACTTCTCTCTCTTTTCTTTGAGTGCTCTTGTGCACTTCTTGTACCCTCTCTCTAGTATTGATTGCTGTCCTCTAATTACCTTTCTTCCTTACCGATTGGCATGTGTTCTTCAATGGCTGAAGCTTACTTATCAGTCTTGCCTTTTGCCAATTGTGAAATCTTATGAGCATGGAAAGGCTTCCGGCCTTCATTTTCTGTTAAGAACTGACATTAGCAGACTCCAGGAGCCTGCTGTTGGTCTTGGTGTTTTTACTTCTGCTGCTAATACTTGATTGACAGTGGATTTCAGATGGTGGTTTGGCATTCCGTCAGATTACCTTTAGCTAATAAGGTTTCAGCTAAATATCTTGTGGATCTTTTTATTTTCTTTTCAAGAAAAAAATTTCTCATCATTTCGATCAACATAAAAGGCATTCTGTTCCTTGTCTGTACAATCCTGATTCTCCAAATATCACTTTTTCTTAAGAAGCATTCTTGGAAAGTTTTTTTTTTTTTTTTTTTTTTTTTTTTCTAGAAGCACATCCCTGAGAAGGAGTTTCAATTGCAGGAAGCTGTGCTAAACACTTCCTTGATATTATGAACAGTTATAGTGTAACTAGGACTACACTCCTTGATGGAGTTTCTTGAAGTATCTTGAATTGCTCTGTGGCAGTATACTGTAGATGATCAAATGTTTTTATTTATGATCATGGTTTGCTGTTCTCTTTATTCTTTTATGAATTCTGCTCAATGGTCCGAAGGCGCCCCTTCATCTGTAAGCGTACTAGTTCGATTCTCCATATTTGCAGTTTATTTTTTACTTATAAAAAAAAAAGAAAAGAATTCTGCTACTTCCTAAGGATCATTAGGTGTAACCCCATGCTTTTGAGTTGCATTTCCATTACTTTATTTGGTTCATAGAGTTCTCTTATATATATTTTTCTCTTCCTCATTAACCTTTTTTTTTTTTTTTCCTCCAGGTCTGTCTGTGCTAACTTTTTATTTGTTTATTTTCTTGATGCAGGTTAAACAAGGAACCACCTAATCTGACTTTCAGGAAGAAAGATAAGGGTGGAATCAATTTTACTTCAACTGTTACCAACACACATCTAGACCTTGAAACTGTGAAGGCAATATGTAGTGAATACAGAATTCACAATGCTGATATTACTCTTAGGTATGATGCAACTGCTGATGACCTCATAGATGTCATTGAGGGAAGTAGGATATATATGCCTTGCATCTATGTTGTGAACAAGATTGATCAGATCACCCTGGAAGAGCTGGAGATTTTGGATAAACTTCCTCACTACTGCCCAGTCAGGTATTTTTTTACCCGTACTGACACTTGGTCCTTATTTAGGACCTTTCCTTGCCTTTTTCTATTTCCCTTTTGAGTGTTGCATACGATAATACACAGTAGTTTGTCATGAATCTGTGTGTGACCTCACACATCATCCCTTGTTTCATTAGGGGATGAGAAACCATTTGGTTCAGTTACCATTGGCAAATATGCTCAACTGTATCTGGACAACATTTTCTCTTTGACATGATCCTGTACCTTGATATTCTGATTGTGCCATCACATATACAATTCTTTTTTTTGGGACACTTCCTTTTTTAGATCATATGGGAGATATGTCCAGATCTTCAAGTACATTACTAGTACAGTGCGCGAGTTCCTCTGACTATAGTTTCATGGATATGTATTTGTTGAGAAATGCTTCTCTTTCTCATAACAAATTTCTCAGTTTCACTAAACAACTCAAAACTGTCTCTATTCAAAAGTATCTGAGCTGTTGCTTGTCTTATGTCTGAAGACATGCTGTATTCATATCAAAATTTGCCCATTTTGTTAACCATGTTGCCACGCACATTACATTTCTCCAAATTTTCTCAATTTAACAGCATTTGTAGAAGTTATACTGGGAAACATTAGTAGGTTGCAGTTTACTTGATAATGTTCAGGACATGGTGTCCAAACATCAAAATTACTGCCTTTTCCAATTAGAAATATGTATATGCATGGACATGGCGTCCATACATTTTTCTTTTTTATTTATCAAAAAAAAAGTATGTCCATGAATCTTTGGGTTTGAATTTTACTTTTTCGTTTAAGAGTAACTTGTAGTCGCGAGTTCTTTTTGACTTGTTATCATTAGCCCCAGGTATTGTTCTCTGAATGACTTTCTTTGGTTGCATTATTAGCCCCCATAACCACCCCCTTCCCCCTTCACCCTCAGTCTTCCCTGCAGAAGACAGCAATTTTTGTTCATCTTTCTTCGCAAGTTCAATTACACATTTATGAACTCATTTATTTAGTGATCAGTTTTATTATTATTATTATTATTGGGTGATTTACCATGGCTATCTGCAGTGCTCACCTGGAATGGAATCTTGATGGTCTGCTGGATAAGATATGGGAATATCTAAATTTGACTCGCATATACACGAAGCCTAAAGGGATGAATCCTGACTATGAGGACCCTGTAATTCTGTCATCTAAAAGGAAGACAGTTGAGGACTTCTGTGAACGAATTCACAAGGATATGCTTAAACAGTTTAAGTAGTAAGTGCCCTCTCCAAAATTTTGTGGTTTTATAGGCTTCAACTTCTTACGAACTGTGGATCAAAAGATTTGAGAGCATAAGAAATCCTTTTTAGGTACTTGTCCACGCCCTCAATAAATTAGATGCTTTGAAGGCTTCTTTCTCTCTCCCTCTTTTTTTTTTTTTTCCCCTAATGAGCTATAATTTATTAAAAGAAAAAGGCAAAGCCCTTGTACACGAAAGTGTACAAGAGAGACCGCGACCCTAAAGGCGTCTAAAATCTAAAATGTTGACATGATTTAAAAGATTCGAAAAGGAGAAATTAGGAACATAGACTGCAACCCAATCTAAGAGAGATCTCAAAAAAGAGGATTTTAAATAGAGCTTGTCGAACTCGCAGTCCTCAAAAAGGCACCGATTCTCTTCTTTCCAAATGCTCCACATTAAGAATGCATGAATAACTTTTCAGATAGTCTCTTTGGAATGTTCTCGCCCTTTAGTCTTCCAACAATGAAGAAATGAAGCAGCTTTAGGATGTTGTACATAGTCACATAGCCCACCAAACTCCAAGTGCCAAAGATCACTAGTGTCTCAAAATGGATGAGGAGGTGATTTACGGTCTCCTCATACTTTTTGCATAGGTAACACCAATTTACAAGAGTAAACCCTGTCATCTAAGATTATCAACTGTGATAATTTTACCCAAAGTTGTTGTCCTTGTAAAGAAAACATTGTGGAGTGGGGCCTCAACCTTCCAAACCCTTTTTTAGGGGAACAGACAGGGCTCTTCAGCCAGTAAAGTTTCATAATAGCTCTTCACTTTAAAGTTGTGATTGCTATCTGGGTTCCACAACACTATTCGCCTCACCTTGATGGGCTTTCAACGAGTATAATATATTGAGTAAAGAGTCGAGAGATTCCACCTTCCAGTCTTGGACTGCCTTAGTGAAACTTGGATTTCAATGGATAGAAGTGCCAGAGGAATCTAAGTTATCCGAAACCAAAGCCTCAAATGCCGGATCCATCCCCAACCTTGATGGAGACAAAGTTGGAGAAATTCCCTAGCCATTCCTAATATTGAGTAGTCATCGGAATTTCCTTTGGCCAAATGCAGCCTAGATTTGGCTTGTAGCTCAGTATTAGCTAATCACTTTGGACAATTGTCTAATAATCTTTCCTGGTGTATCTTTTCTAACCAACCATATAATGTGGCTGAATAGTCAGGGCGATTATGGTCTATACGCCACATTCATCATATAATGTGACTTATCTTAGACACAACAAAATCTTAGAACCAGCTGATGTAGCAGATTCAGTCTCAGTTTTTTAATTTGGCAGAATTGTTTTGACAATATTATTAATTTTATCAAATATTTGAAGCTGAATTTTGTTGATTTAGTTATTGGAAGGCAAATCATCTTATGATTGACATCTTGTGAGAAATAGCAATAACAGCCTAAGCTACTTGACAGCAATTGGATTACCCTTCTAAAGCAGTTAATTACGCGAAATATGCCTATTATAGATGTATAGTAGAGCCATTAGATTGTGGATTTTGGTTGAGCGTCCTCATTTGGTTTGATGCTTTTTCTTCCTCATTTTTACTGTTCAATGGTGGCTTACTCTGGCTGATTTACAGTGCTTTGGTATGGGGGTCAAGCGCGAAACACAAGCCCCAAAGGGTTGGCAAGGTTTATTCAATACCCTCCTTTGTACTTTTTTTTTTTTTTTGTTCCTTTAATTGCAAATTTATTTTTCTCCTTAATTCATTTATATCTCATCTAGTGATTGAATAAATGACTGGTTCTTCGTACTCGCCAGGAACACGAGCTTGAGGATGAGGATGTTGTTCAGATAATCAAAAAGGTGTGACCGTAGGAACAATATAATCCTGGAACAACTTCTCGAAGTTTGTTGGCAAGCAACGGTTAAAAGAATTTTCGAGCACTGTGCAAGGCTTTTATGAGATTTTATTTCATATTTTTCCCAAGCTTTGCCAGGCCTAAGCAGTCCATGTCATCTCTTTTTCATTTGCTGATTAGGTAGAAGAGGGAGAGCTTGATGTGTAATTAAGCTTTTATTTTTGAGGTCAAGCTTGTTTTTGTTGATCGTCTTCCGCTTGGTTGTATTGTATGACACCAAACATGAAATCTATTAGAGAAAAGACTATATGGAAGTTTAAACTTTGAAATAAGTTTGCTATAATTGGTGTCTGAACATGCACTTTTTTAATTTTCAGATCATTTGGAGGTTTTAGCTTCGTCTTTAGTTCTTGTTCTAGCAATGTCATTTGAGAGAGCTAGGGTTTGAATTCTATGCTGCTTAATTATGTCACTTGAACATGGGTGGCCAGAAAACAAAAACATGTTGCCAGAATTTATGCAAAATTTTTCGCTGCCCCACCTGTTAAAGGGAAAAGGTAGCCATACTATTTACTCCAGCCCAAGCATCGTCCGGTTATTCTGATAGATTCTTGTGTTGGCCGAAGCTTGGCTCTTGGAGCTGTTTCATGGGCCTATATTTTAATCTAAATGAGCATCAAATACGGGACAAGATAGAAGATTTTCAAAGAATTTGTAGCGGTGAGAGTGAGTGATAGTGACTCCCATGAAGCCAGCTGAAGTCGTTCATTTGTTCGTCTTTGGCAACCACTTGGCTGGAAACATAAATCATATTCAAATTGAGTTTGTTATTTGAACCATAAAGCTATTCCCAATTAGTCATACGACGCAAAAATTGACTTCTCAAATTTTGAACTACTGTATGTGTTTCGGTCAAATCAAATCCCCTAATGTGGTTGCTTATACAGATCAATTTTATTTATTATTGTATATTATTAATGGTAAAAGCGGCAGACCAAAACATGGCGCAAAAAATCCTAACTTCCTTTAGATGTGGCTTGATAGGGCACAAAAAATCCTAACTTTTTCTAGATGTGGCTTGACAGGGCGTAAAAAATACTAACTTCTTCTAGATGTGGCTTGCTTATCCGCTCAACATTACATTACGATCCTAGATTCCTAATGCTACGTGTTTTATGTGGTTTAAGTACACTTTTAATCAAGTTTGTTTAAGTTTTTGAGCACCTTCTACTTGTAAGTCAGTTTTTAATGGTGAGTTTTATTTAGGGTTTGCATAATTTAGTATTAAAGTAATCACTATTTTGAGGAATCTGGATCCTCTTTGGTCCAAAATGGACCGGAGAGTATCCAGTTAATAGTTATGATTTCTTCTTAAAAATATTAGGGCCACAAATGGGATACATGTCTCCTTAATAAAAGAATAATAAAATATTATTTAGGATAAAAAAAAATAATAATAAAAAAAAAATAGGGTGGCTGGCCGACCACCCGCAAAGGCCAAATGAAAAAATAAAATAAAATAAAAATTCTAGGGTTTGCCTTTGGGGTGGCCGAACCACACCCAAAGGCTAGTCTGGGGTGGCTCCATGGCCATTGGGGGTGGCTACAAACCCTATAATTTTATTTTTATTTATTTTATTATTATTATTATTATTTTCATGTGATCCTTTAGGGTTGACCGAAGGTGGTTCGGCCACCCCCCTTTTGCAAGTTGGGGGTGGCCGAATAGGCCATGGGAGTGGTTCAGCCACCCCTGGCTAGCCATTGGGTGGCCGGCTACCCCATTATTATTATTATTTTTTATTTTATTTTTTAATATTAAATAATATATATATTTTTTTATTAGTGGGACATGTGGCCCTAGGGTTTCTAAGACCTAGCCATTAACTAGATAGTCTCCAATTCATTTTGGACTGGAGAGGCTCTGGATCCCATTTTGAGTGGAATTAGACTCAACTTGTGGAGTGTGAGATTGATTGAATTGCAATTTTGTAGTCGAGTTACAGAAGGGACTACATATAGGCTAGATTAAAATAATTTAGCATTATATGTGGACATAATAGTTTTAAGCCATCGAATACTGATAGGTGAGTGAAGTTACTAAAAAAGAAAAAAAAACCCTATTATCAGGTCAGTATCAAGAGAGCAGACCATTGTGAACGTCGGTTGCAAGGTATGCGGTTATGTTACAATCTTAAATATCATACATTGCTTAAGTACAATTTTAACCATGTACATATAAACTTTTAAACACCCTCTCCTTGCAAGCAAATTTTTAAGGATAAGTTTTACTGAAGACTTGTATAGTCTAAAAGAGCGAAAGTGCTTTTCATATAAGTATTTTTGTTAGAAACCTATACATAACTAATGAAATGCTTGGAATATCTTCGTTGCCCCAAAAAGAAAAGTATCTTGCCAATATCGGTATAAATGATCTTTTCCTATGTTAAGCTATAGCGAGAGCCCTCAAATCTAGAGTTGCTTGGCGTTCCAACAATGCATTTTTTTGACCGAGAAAGTAGAACTGGCCAACGTTGCATATTAGAACTCATTAAAGCTCAATTCGCATCATTATGCTCGATAAAAAGAACCCGAGGGTAATAAGCGAGAAATCCGATTCACATTTGATCAAACCGTAAAGAAGAGAAACCCAAAACATTTAAGCAAAAGAAATTTAGTTTCTCAATACAAATATATCACTAAGCTTCAGCTCGAAAACATGTAATAATGTGTTCTCGAATCTCAGGCTTTCACGCAACAGTTGAAGTAGCTGAAAAAGCTCCTCCTTGCCTGCAACAAATACTCAAAAGATGTTAAAGACGACCATTGATATAATTAAAAAGAAATGGAACCCTAATTAGAAAACTATTATTTCCTCTTTGCACCGCCATCATTATTTTAAATTAGAAAAATTTCGTAAACTTTCCTGTCAACTCTGCATCATCATACCAGAAAAGAAGTTTATTTCTGTTTTCTTTCCCCACAAACAGAAAATATTTTATGGCTGGAAACATCAGTTGCATGTGCACCACAGAGAATTGCGTGCAGCAAAGGTAACAATCTCACTTGTTTCTTATTAGTTTTTGCATCAATCTTTCTACTTTTGAGCACGCATCTCTATCATGCAAGTTGATGATGATGGGTCCCTCTCAAAAAAAATTTAATGATGTAGGACACAATATCATAGAGAAAAAGAGTTATGATGGGTCCGAAATCACTTTTTAAGAATTCATTACTCTATTTATAAACATTCTACATATTCTTGTACCATTAGATTCTCAATTTCCTTTATAAAACTATTAACTAAAGAAAAGGCACCAAAAGAAAATTCTTTGACTAGCGGTTCTCAATGACAATCATCCTGCACATTCACAATTATATCAAATAATAATGCTTAGAATATTATGTGTCGGCAAAAGTTAGCCCTGGGATTAGGGCTTGATAAAAAATAAATGTTAGTTTATTAAATAACATTATTTTATATGGAAAAAAATACTAAGGATCAATGTTTTTCTTATATTTCACCCATTTCATCTTATAAATTAACTATTAGATCTGTGGACTTATGTGGACTCCACATAAGTTAATGGCGGACCCAACAAATCTAATAGTTCATCTATTGAATTTGGAAGAAAATATGGGCTAAATATGAAGAACTTATTAACCCATAATATTTCTCTTTTATATATATATCCCACAATACTGATATGACAGTTTTAACTAACCCTTAAATTTTTTATTTTTTTTTAAACAAGGACTGATTCAAAGATGGGTTAGAAGTGTCACATCAGTATTGTTAGATAGTTATGAGATAAAAATGTAGTTTATAGCATATACAGGTGTTTGTGCATGTGCATGTGCATGTGTTTTCAAATCTCTAATCCCTAAGGAAAATCAATTGAATCAAAGCTTAGGATATATGAAAGTTCCTACCTAGACATTAGCAGTTTTGGGTATTGACCCACAGTATTTCCCACCATCAAGTTAGCAATTTCCCCACCATCCAACCACATGCATGCCACCATCATAGTAATTGTAGACTATGCTCCTCTCTCTCTCTCTCTCTCTCTCTCTCTCTCTCTCTCTCTCACCTTTTATAACTACCAACTACTACATATCTAGCTGTACTCGATACACCATTAAATAATGCCAGCAGACAAAATCACAACAAAGAACTGGACAAGAATCTTACAGTTGGAGAGTGCTGGCTCTGATGGCAGTGCTGATCAATTTGAGGGTTGCTTCCACTGGTACTGGTTGTGGTGGATGAGGCAATCAGCTCTTCCTCGTTTCCAAGACTCGCTCTAGACAAATGCATCTTGTTTTGCTTCCTATTTTCCCTTATTTTTGAGAAATCCAGGGAGTAGTCTGGCACCTGTGCGTTCGGGTCCCAGCCCCCAAATTGTGGCACTGATAACCAGGGAGCATTCTTCTGCATAAAAAAAAAAAAAAAAGATTAAACTTATTCATAATATTACTTCAAAAAATTCAATGCCCCCTCATAGAAAAATACAATTTTCTAAACAAAAAGCATCATCAATGCTTCTTATCTTATCAAAATCACTTTACCAACTCACCTCCCAAGAGCCTGAAAGAGTGCATAATGGAAACCTTATAGGCACACAATCAAGTTCATGATAAAAAGCCATGAAATACAAAATCTACACAGCATCTATTGCTCATGTCTGTGACTAAAAAGTCATGCATCTTCTTTACAATGATCTTAACATGTGAATCTAGAATACCCTCTTGCACAATGCCCAAAAGTAGATAAAATAAGTTTGGAAATCTCAGTTTTACCTTCATTTTAACTTCTAGCTCTGTTTTCCAAAATTGTCAGTTTGGTGGATATCTGAAATAAAATTGGTCTTTGGACATGTTCTTCCAAATATGTATACTATGAAAAGAGATGAAAACTATCATGACAGGAGTGGAATTTCAAACCCAGAGAGAGAAAAAATTGTATAAAGGCGCTAACTTTGACTGTTTCTCATCTTTGAAAAAAAAAAAAAAAAAAGTGGGGGGTGAAATGATTGCTAGTTTGAATGTCTCATAAGGCTGAACAAATCAAAAAAGAAAAATTCAAAAGAAAGAAAGAGGGATTTAACTATCTAGAACAAAAGAGACCATTTGAATGAGTATTTATAGATCTCAATTTATTTCCAGAACAAAGGAGTAAATGACCGTTTGAACGAGTATTTATAGATCTAATTCCAGGCATATTCATCTGAAACAAAATCCAGGTAGACAGAGTAAAAAAGAAGGAAACCAAAAAAGAAAAAAAGTAAACGCAAAATTCAATCTAAAAAGCCATACATATATGTGTGCATGTACATGTATAGCTACACATATATCGATATTAGACTAAAAAAAAAAAAAAGTTTCATGCTCCGTTTGCTTGCCAGGAAAACGAAAGAAAATATGTATATTTTTGGATTTTTACTGACTGTGAAATGAATAAATATCAACATCCACACATCCGTTTGAAGTTTTAACTCGAAGTATCCTTTCCCAAAACCAGAAGAACACGAAACACATAAATACTTCATTAATTACTTCCTTTGTATTTTCCTCGGATTTCTCATCAAACAAACAAGACAGCCCAGCAACCAAAACAAAAAACCCAAAAAAAAACCAGGGAAAAAAAAAAAGAGTCACACTCACACACACACCCACACAAACACACACTCACCCACCTCCTTACGATCCTCCATGAGAGGGATACGAGTTCTTCAAAGAAAAAAGGCGTTTATTTGTGTATATGAACTTCGTCAAACGGAGGGCAAGAGAGGGCTTTGTCTAGTGTTCCCGTGTGGGCCGACGAGAGCTACTGTTCGACAAGCACTGGCGCGATGGGATTGGTCGGCATGACTTGATTACACCGTTTGATCCTCTTATATATATATATACCTTCCATTTACGAGAGTGGTCCTCTTACTTTGACGTAATTACGCAGCTGCCACCCTCAAGCTACGCGCATTTCTTACGTGTTTAGCTTTTCTTTCTCTCCAACTTTCCATGCTTTTCTTCGGCTGGATTTTCTCTGTCATCTGCTAGCTGTTTCCAAGAGCCAAAAGTATCTTTCATAACTGTAAAAGGTGGGCACTGATTAAACGACTACATGAGAGAGCACGGCCAGATTTTGATTATGTTTCAAATAGCTTAGCCTCTAAGCCTAATTGAAAGATTAGGATTAAGATTAATAATTTATTAGAAAAAAGTTATCGGACAGCTGTATGAGAGAGAAAGAACGAGAGGCGTAAAAATGAGTGAGTTTGAGTTATTTGGGAGCAATGCTAGGCTTATCCGCTTAAAAAAATTGACGTGGCATAATATAATTTAGAAGAAGATGAATTCAAATTTTGATAAATTTAATTGTGTTGTGTTACATCACTTTGTAAGATATATATATATATATATATATATATTTTCTTTTGTAATATATTTTGTAAGCCTAACATTTCTAATTGTTTGGAGAGTACTTTTATAGTGAGGAAATCTTGAATATGACCCTTGAATGCTGGCCACAAGGCAGTCCTAAATCCATTTGATTATTGCCATGTAGTGAGCTGTTTTAGTAGGACTTTTATAATAATTAGGCTTTAAGTTTGGGCCTATGCTGAGTATGGAAAATGATTCTCTCCATTTCAAATTTTCTCAATTTCTTCTGTTTAGTGTATTTTGAAGAATAGTGCAGTTAATGCACTACCATCATTAGAACTTTTAGACGACACTATCTTTCAAAATGCACTAAATTGAAGAAATTAAAAGTATTTGAAATGGAGAATCCTTTTCCGCTGAGTATTCGGTTTGCTTGGCCCAGTTAACCCCAACATAATTTATTAGAGATAGACGATAAAATTAGAAGAAATAACTGAAATGGAGTAGGGTAATAATAATTTTATCTTGACAATATTAGTTTTGTCTCATTTTATTTGTAAGTCAATTTATACTCATTTTTATCGATAAGGGAAAAATGCAAAATTAATCCATGTGGTTTACCTGATTTGTAATTAACTTCATATGGTATTAAAATGAATTTAAAGGTCTATGAAGTATGCCAAAAAAATAATTTAGTCCTTACAGTCAAAATTCGTTCACCGACTTAATAAATTCTGATAGCATAAAACGTTAGAGGTAATAAAATTGTGATACTTGCTCTATTTAAGTTAGTGTCACACTAAAAATTAGTAGACAGAACTTGACTGTAAGGACTAAATTATTTTTTTGGCATACCTTAGGAACCTTTGAGTTCATTTTGATATCAAATAGAGCTAATTGTAAATCAAGTAAACTACAAGTACTAATTTTACTTTTTTTTCCCGTCAATAAAGTACTTCAAATTTTTTTATTTTATTTTATTTTTTATCTAAAAAAATATCTTCTTGTGAGACAATATCTTGAGACAATCTAAAAAGTATGAAATCTATTTTGAGACAGGAAATACGTCTGAATGACTTGCTGAAACTCAACCTGATTCTGGTCCACTCTGTCGGAAAAGAACAGGAAAAAAAAAATGGCACTGGAAGTAAAAATCTGGTTTTTG
The DNA here is from genome assembly GCF_965113065.1 of Corylus avellana. Taxonomy (NCBI): domain Eukaryota; kingdom Viridiplantae; phylum Streptophyta; class Magnoliopsida; order Fagales; family Betulaceae; genus Corylus; species Corylus avellana. The sequence goes on along the minus strand of NC_142500.1, from coordinate 15,235,185 downwards.
CATTTGGGCCAGAACAAGGAATTGAATTAACTGATTGGGCCACCATTTCATCACTCATCTTCCTGATGTGAAAAAAGAAATTGTCTTTCATTTGTTGAACATGAATCGAATCCGATCAGTTGTGCAAAGATTTTAACAAATGAAATCAACGAATGCAAAATTATCTTTATTAATTTCTGTAATGAAACTCCACCATAACACAATCAATAGGGGAGTATTCCTAATATTATAAGCAGTTCAGAGTAAGAGCAAAATTTGCTTGCATGTGAGACGTGCTTGTTAATATTACAAATCATGAGAAAAAGCTACGTGAAGATGACTCATCCAAGGGTTTCTCACATTGTACCACAACAGCCTCCTCCGCCACAATCCAGCCCCCAGTGTGGGAATTTTCTTCATCGATTGGTTGAGAACAGTTCTAGCAATGACAAAGGACAGCAACAGTGTAAAACACAAGTTTAAAATGTACCATAATCTTAAAAATAGAATGCATCAAAGTTTATATATATATATATATATGCAGACTTTGAGGGCGACCCTAAATCTACAACTAAACATAGAGGAACAAATTTTTAAGGTAAGACCATCAAAAGGAGTCAGAGACAACCAACCAGTCATATCTGCTTCACTAAGGATATTTGTCAATACGGAAAGGGGCTAGGACAAGGACAATTTGTTTGGTAAGCCAATTTCAAGATAAAGGACAAATTGTTTGGTAAACCTATTCTCCTAACTGAGTGACTAGGGACAATTTCAAGATAGCACCACTAAAGCAACAACTGATTTGTTTGGTAAGCCAATCCAATGACTCTGAAACTTGCGGATAGGAGGGGAGAAGGGTTTGTCATCTACACCAATTAGAGCAGAGTTGAAAACTCACCTTGGAACAAGTATATACAATAAGTGTCATCCAGTCCCAATTCCTCAGCAACAGTCTTTGACGATCATCAACTGCTTCGAGCAGAAAATATAACAACGGTGACATTAGCTGCATTTCAAATTGCCTTGATCCACCACAGAGCCTGCACCTCCCATGGTTTCCTTCATCTGCTGTAGCAAGAAGTGGCTTCCCACCAAATGAGTATCTGAGCGAGCAAGAATATTAACAAACTAATAAAGAGAACAAATCGAAGGTTAGAGGCAACAAAGTTGAGAGAGGATATAATTCGCCAATTCTACATTGATATATGCATCACCTCTAGAATATACATATAAACTAAACATGATGGAAACTCAAAGCTACGTCAGAAAACAACTGTCAATAAATATGCAATTTTCATTTTGTGGCAAACTAGAAGCTGGAGAAGTTACTTGTTTTATTGAGTTCTTCTGTAATTACACTTCTTAGTGGATAATTGCATAGTCAAACGTGTTATCTGTTTCTGCACTTTTAAGTTGTCACAAACTCACCCTCAAAATTACTATAACTGATACTTTCTCCAGCTTTTCAAATCAGTAGCAACCAAGAAATAAGCATGTATAATAGACATATATGTTACTCTGGTGGAAAGTAGAATGAAGATTTTTTTTTTAATGAATAGAAAGTAGAATGAAGCATGTAAACATAAATTCCTTTTTTTCTTTTTCTCCTTTTCTTAAATAATGAGCCCTAACTCTGATATAGATTGCCCCTCAAAGTATAAGTGCTTCTGTGAGACGCCCAGGTGGGGGTGATCTGGGCTCCTTCACCCATAGATCAAGTGGAATGATATTATAGAATGAGACAATGGTAGAGGAATGCTTCATCAATTAACAGCCATATCAAGCTACCAGTAGAATCACACGTCTGTGATTCAGGTCCTAAATTTAATTGGTTTTATACCTGAAGCATTGCTCTGGGTATGCATCCAGTCGACGCTTGAATTTAACGTAAGTCCTATCAGCAGTCAATGATTTATCATATTCATAACGTTCCTCTGCCCAAGCTTCTTCTCCATGATCCTTAGCATCACCACCATTTTCCTTAATGGAAAGTGACGAGTAATTTGAGCATATTGAAGTTATATCCCTTGAGGATAGTTCTTCCTGAGTATAAATATAAAAGCAAGGTACCACTGCAATCATTAAACACAGAAATCAAATATGTCATTTTTAACACAACATTTATAGCTTAGAAACAACCAAGAAATAATTTTGCAACCCAAATAAACTAAACTGCACCAAAAATTAGATTCAAGGTGGGGGCGGGGGAGCTATTCAGTATGACAACATACCGTTTTACATTTCTATTCCACATAACAAGGAAACGAACATATAAGCCAATTCAACTTCTTTCTTCAAGATCCCTTCATTTCATAATTGGTTCTTTTCTTTTCCATGTTTTGTGATTACTTGTGCATTGGTTGTTCCGGTCAAATGATTAAATTCAATTTGAAGCTTGAAAACGGGAGAGAACTATAAACCCGCAAGCATGAAAATCGCATTTTCTCATGAAAAATACTGCTACATTATAGTATTATGGGTAGAAAATTGATGCGGCAGAAGTCTACTCATAACATACAACTCATGAGATATGAAAATCAGGCAACACAATGCGGAAAAGGAAACATATGTTTTAAGCTTTCTTCCACTTCTTAACCATACCTGGTGTGTTGGCATCCATTATTCTTCTTCTAGGGCTTACAGGTGTGGGCTTCATAATAGTCTCAGAATGGTGATTGCTCTGTGGTTTCTTGGAATGAGAAGCAAAGGTTGCAGCTTCAGAGAGTGCTTTACCCAATTCCTCCAGATCCATGTCTTCACCATCTTCATCACCAAAACCCTCCCACCAGCTGGTATTTGAAACTGAAACACAGGGTGCAGGTGAAGATGCCACTTCCAAAGAGTTGGTACGCGATTCTTCTACATCGGGTGATTTCTGAACGCGAAGAGCCCGCCAACTGCAGACGACCAGTATTAGCAGGAGAAAAAGAGAAATATGGTATTGACAATTATTGTACTAACAATTTTATTAAAGATTGGAGGATAAATTGAAGAAGACCTCAGGGGAGAGCTCTGACATTTTTGCATCACACAACCAAAAACAAAAAGAACACGCTCTTCAATATCTAAACTTTTACTTGAAACTGGAGCATAAACCTGGGAAGAAAAAAAAATAATTCCAGTGCTTACACACTTCAAATGATACATTCTCAACAAATATTGTAACCTGCTAGTTTTGAGAATGTTAAACCTGTGCAATAAGACAGAGTTTACTTCCACATGCACCACACTCAAGCAGATTGGATCTTACAGCCTCCTCGGGAAGAGGCCAATCCTGTTAAGTAGGGAGGAGAAAAAGGAGTAGAGGTTATTCAATAACACCACACCTTCAAAAATAAAATTGTGCAAGCAGATCAACTGCAGTTACTTACAGGCAGTCCACCAATTTTTGTTGTATAATGATCAGATGGTTCACGATGATCATTGGCCCATGGTCCTGGCATGCCCAGGAAAACTGCCCCCATCACGTCTCTACTAGAATGAAAACAGGAGTACTTAATATAGTCACATATCATGCTTGGATCACAATATTAATAAGGTCAAAACTCATAATTACATGCCTAAAGGCCACTGAAAAACAATTTTAGAAGCCACAATAAGTTGCATACATGCCTAGGATTACAAAGATCAACAAGTATACAAGAGAGACACCCAACCTTGGAAAAGAACACAAATCCAAAAACGCTAGGAAATTAGAAAAGAGAGAACTATTATAAACAATCATCCAAACATAGAGAGGTGACTCAATCACCAATCTCTCACAATCATCAACATTTTGAGTACAACGTTCCCTCCAAATACATCATATTAAGCAAAGGGAAACCATCCTCTAGACTTCTATACAGCGGTGGCTTCAAAACCTCTCCAACTAACTGACAGGTTTACTACTGGTTGAGGCATGACCCACTCTATCCCAAAAAGACAGAAAACTAAAACCCAGTCTTTAGCCACTTCACAGTGGAGCAGATGATGATCAACGGATTACCAACTCTTCTTGCACATGCAACACAAGTCTCCTCACTATGATGTGCCTTTTTCTCAGTTTATTCAATGTAAAAATCTTTCCTAATACTCAACAACAAAAAAAAAACTTTCCGAATACAGCCGTCCAAACAGATTTGAAGTCCAACATTATAGTTTGTTTCAGCAACAGAAGAGAGCTTATACACAATTTTATCACAATAACCATACAATCAATGATAATTTGCTGATGAATACCAAATACTAACACCATGAACCACATATATGCAAAAGCAGCAGTCTCAAGAATACTAACATGACCTCAGAATTGCATTCCCTAAACCTAAGAATACATAATTGAAGCCTAAGAACTGTACAAGTCTTTTTTTTTTTTTTTTTTTTTTTTTTTTTTGTTGGTAACTTACACCGCAACCACTAAGCCTAGGACCCACGATTTCACCCTCCACCTCTAAGAGGAAGTACCATTTAAGGTACAGCTCATTGGCCTCTAGTACACACGCATCCGGTAAGTTATAAACCCGCAACTTCTTGTTGTTAGAAAGTGAGGAAGCGCTATTTGAGCTGGACCTCAGTGGCGTTTAGCTTCTAAACAGTTATGTGTCTAATATAAGAGAAACACATTGTTTATCTTCAATTTCTCCCGATTCCAGAAAAGTGATTCCAGCATAGTTTTGCAAAGAGCCAACCAAAGCGACTACTACCCATCTCAACATTTGTTACCACGAAGAAGACATCCCAATCCCATAAATTCAATCCAAGTTTTACACTTCTTTTATTAGTTTTTACCTGCCTAGCTCCATTTATCTCAACCAAGTTCTTTACATTAATTCAAATTCATCTGGCCTAAAAAACACATCATCAAGAAAAAATAAAAAAAATTACATCCTTTACCGTTTCCCATGAACCATCTTCCAGAAAAACAAGCAGAACAAAGTGCAGAAGAAAATATCACAAGAAAACAAATGAAAACCAGAGGTAATAACGAAAATAAAGATTGCCCACTAAATATAGCGCCATGTCTTGGAAAAACTAGTATTTTCAGAAGCTAAGGCCAAGATAATATCATGGTTAGTGTAAAATCACGTACCTTGAAGAAACAAGTCGTTTAGTAGTAGTAGAAGTGTGTATAGTGATGTGATTGTGTAGGTTAAAAAGGCGCGAATCGCGATGCAGAGGGTTCAGACGAACGAGGAGCGGTGCAGGGGGTGCGGGCAGGATCCGGCTTCTATGCGGTAGTGAAAACTACCGCATAGATGCGGTTATCCTAAACTACACCGTTTTGGATTTAGTATAAGTAGGGTTTAAGTGACGATGGGCTGAAAGTGGTGGACTGAGATGGACAATTAGTCGATGGGCTAAAACTAGCTGAACCCAAGGCCCATTCGGTGATTATGATTGAAGTTTAACCAATAATAAATTGCCATATCAGCGTAGAATACCAAAACACATAAAAGAGGAAAATAAATGATAGAGACATAACTTAGAGAAAGAATTTTGGCCCAACTTTTCTCTTATATGTTCATTTAAAAAAAAAAAAGTTGGTAAATTAAAAAAAAAATACTTTATATTTTATTTTTTAAAAAAAAATGACCACATAAAAGAAAAGTTTGGTCAAAGTTGTGTTTCTATCATTAAGATGAATACCCATAACATATTCAGAGAAAGACACAAATTTCCTCCAAGGTTTGGAGGACATTTCTATCCTTAAGAGAAACCAATTTGGAACGGTGGAACTCATCAACTACCTAAACAACACCATCAAAGAGAATATCATGTTCGGCTGTCGGCAATGGTGTTGTGTGAGGCGGAGGAATGGAGAGAGGGGCGTGGGGCGAAGGCGGAGGAACCCAATTCCCTGCCACAAAGGAACAAAACAAAAAAAAAAAAAACAGAAAAAAAAGAAAAAGAAAAAACACAAGTGTTTTAAAATTGCAACATGTAGCGTCAACTCATATTTTTTAGTGAGTAAACTAGTCATTTAAGTAGTGAACCGGCTTTAACTAAAATTGAACTGATCCGGCTATTTAATATATATTAATATGTTTGCTTAAAAACTCATATATCGAAGAAAAAAACCCATAGATAGGATTTTTTTTTTTTAAAAAAAAAAGTCATATATAGAAAAAATTGTAGTATATAGAATCAAAAGCTATATGTGTTAATACTTAATACGTTACCTAAAAACCTTTAAAAAAAAAAAAAAAAAAAAAACTTGAGTGAAATATTTTGTTTTATTTTGTATTCATAAAAAAATCTTTGTTTATTTTGCTCTGTATTTTTTTTTGTTCTTTGAATGCTCATAGTTATAAGTTTTATTTTTATTGAAATCTAATAGGTATCATATCAACAATATTAGAGATTCTTGTTAATTTTCTATTCATGCTTTGATCAAGCATAATTCAAGTTTTCCTCTTTCAATTTTTTTTTTCTTTATATTTTATTCATTTTAAACTACTCATATGGGAACAAAGATTTTGACAAGTTTTTTTATTTATATGAATTAAACTAAAATTAAGGGTTGTATGTTTTAATTCATTTGAATGATTTTTGTGATTTACTCAAATTTTAAGACATGTTTTGGAAGTGATTTTTCTGCTTTTGAAAGCAAAAAAAAAAAAAAAAAGAAGAAAAAAAAAAGGGTAAAAACTTATTTGATTGTTGTGCATAAAAGGAACATAAACGCTTTCAAAACACTGAAAAGATAATTAATCATTGAACTTGAGGTAAGATAATTTATTTGATTGCATTAAATGGACGATAGAACTGCTTTTGGAACCTATAATGAAAAGTACGATGACAATACTTTTAAATTTTGTAATTAAATTATAATGAAAAATCTCGCGCATCACGTCGGTTATGGGCTAGTTTCTCATAATGTGTGATCAAGTGCTTTCCTCTCAATCTGTTTTTGTATTCCTAACTGATGTGGCGATCTATTATTTGTAATTGTAAAGGATCTGGTCTACACCCAGTTCTGATAGAAGTTAAACTCAGTCCAATTTAATAGGGAATAAGATTATCTCAATTTCAAATGAAATGGACACCACAAACTTCTCTCTTATTTCTAAGAGTAAAAGTTTTTTTTTTTTTTTTTTTTTTTTTCTTCTTGTGAGGCTCTCCACCATGGAACCGTTGATCTAAGCCTCATCTTCATCCACTTACCATTCCCTGCTGATCTTAGCATCTTTACTAGTGTGCATTTTTTACAGATTTGGTTTTCACACAACCGGATTTATCTTTCTCTGCAGGTCCAGTCCATCGACATGCCTCACCACTGCCTTCCCTGGTCGTCTGCATCCCGCTACCCCCTCCAAGCCACCATTGGACCGCATTTGCCTGCACATGGCCTTCATGTGCCATCATGTGGCTTGCCCTCGCCTTCCAAATGCCACTTCCCTCCATCATTGTTGCTATTGTTAGGGTTTTTGTTTTTGTGTTCATATTATTCACTATATTACTCAGCACTTTTTGTTGTGTTTTATGGGTTTTAGTCTCCATGTGCCTCCATGGTTTAATCTTGTAATAAAGACTTGTGCTATTGGAGTTTGTTCTCCCTCAACATCAGCTCTTCATCTTCCTTTCGGTAGTTGTTTATAAGTTGAAGTTTGGGAAGAGTTGAAGGCACTCTCAAGGTTCATGCCCATTTTGCTTAAGAGAGAACCATGTCAATTGTTGACCAATTTCCTACCTGCACTGTAATTTATTGTTTTGGATCCATTGTTGGGAAACCCACCACTTTTACGGTGTTTTGATTTCCTATAACAATTTCATGGTTAGTATAATAGTATCTAAAGTTGGTCTGGATTAAGGTTTCGTTTGTTTGGCACGCAACTGCAAGACTGTTGGAATAATGGTTATATAAGATCTAGAACATGGTTATACAATTGATATATTAACTTCAAGGCTTACAGAATTAAACAGTCCCCTCATGTTTTTCATTTCCTGTATTACGGTTTTTTTAAAGGAAAAATGTCAATTTCCAGGGATCTGCAATGGTTTGGGGAAAAAACAATGATTCATTGAGGTAATACCTGTAATTCTATTCATATTATATACATATGGTCAACCACATGGCTCACAACGGGCCACCTCATCTCCTAAGCTTTTTCACAGGAAAAATTAGTTTAACAATGCAGAAATGGTGAAACAAGTTTTTGGGCGAATTGGTCAGTTCCACCTCTTAGAATTCTTCAGACCTTTTGATTTTTGTTTTGCCTGCTGAAATGCCTGCCTTTTCTGCTTCTTCATAGCTTCCTTCTCAGCCTGTTAAGGGAAAAAGATATATAAGTTTTGGCTCAGGTTTCCACAGCACAAGCCAAATATCATATTTCCTTTCCAGTCTCAGAATGGATACCTTTGACATCTTGGATTTGGCCTTTACTTTAGGAGCCTTCTCCTCAAGCTCTGCCTCACGTTCTAGCTCTCTCATCCTGGCGTCAAGATTTTTCTCTAGATAATACTGTGAAGTACATAATTCAAGGTCAGTAAATTTAACAATGTCAATGTAGTCAGAATGATTACATGGAGGCTATGGAGCCCATCTTTAGATATTTAAAGTATGATTCTACTATATTGATAATTTGATCAAATGTAAAATAAGAACATGAGATAAAAAAAAAAAAAGAAAACACGAGGATTTATAATCCACAATATCCAATGACAATAATACTTGGCATTTAAAATCTACTAAGTGGGTTCATCTTCAGTTTGGTGCATCACTGCCCGTCACAGCAAACATGAAGTGCCCAATTAAAATGCTTCAGAAATCATGCTATGGCCCTAAGGCTCAGCTTCATTTTCTTAACACATCTCATCAACCTCTTGTTTTCTTTTAAGGGAAAGAAGAGGAGGCACTTACATTGTAATCTCCTGCATAATCCTGTAAATTGCTGTCTTTAACTTCCACTACTCTATTGACTATTTGCTTTATAAAGTATCTGTCATGAGAAACTGCGATGACGGTGCCCTTGTACTCTGTTATTGCCTCCTGATAGAACATTTATGTATAGAATGATTAAAGTGCTGATCAGCTTTTGCGCAACATTCATAATAGTTTACAGTGTTGAATCGAAAAATCACAACGGAGACACAAACCCACCTCGAGCATCTCTTTTGAAGGTATATCCAAGTGATTAGTTGGTTCGTCCAAAACTAGCAGGGTTGAAGGTTTCACCATGAACTTGCAAAAAGCAAGACGTGCCTAATAAAACAGGAACAAAAAAAAAAAAAACCATCAAAGTTTGTTTCATTAAAAGGAAAAGATATAAAAAGCATTACACGATGTACAAAGCAATTGAATGTAAATTTTTGAAGCTTAATGTTGAAAGCTATTAGCAAGAGCATTAATTGTAGCTATCCACCCTAAATTATTGTATCATTTACAGTGTCCCCACTAAGTCACAAATTAACACCCCAAGTTGATATTAAGTTGCAATGTTTACCCCAGCATCCAAATCCAGGTCAAAATTTTGGCAAGTAGGATGGTGGAATGTACTAATCTATCAAAATTAAAATATTTGTACACAGTAATTTGAAATGTTTACCCCATCTCACTCTACTATTCAGTTAATTTTCATTAGGATTTAAACTCTGGGATTGATATAGCAAATTAATCTCGTATTAGGGTGTTGATTGCAAAAAAATTGTCATTTGAGGGGTATTTGCAAACGATCTCATCGTTTAGGTTGGATAGCTGCAATTAACCCTATAAAGAAATAGGCCTATTAAACTGATAAAGAGATGCTAGTTAAGTCCCAAAATGTATTCAAGAGAAAAACAGTATACACAAACTTTTCTGGGGAAGAATTATATATGCAGATAACAGGATACATTGTAATGGGATCCACTTTAAACACTACATCTATCTTCCACATGGTAAAGTAACAGTTACGAATTCACGATAGTATATGACTTGATTATCAATAAAAATTTAGGACAACATATTATCCCCAAAATATGTGTGCCTTCCCTGGATCTTTTCCTAACACATACTAACAGAAAACAAAAGAGCTATTAATAAAGGGAAAAAGAAATCTAAATACTGGAATTAAGAATTACCTTGACAAATTGTTTCAATGATAATTTAGTTGCACATTTCATTTCAACAAAAAATTTATTCTTTTCCTTTTCTATTTTTTGTTCAATCGTCACAACAGTTTTCTATCAGGCAGTGACAAGACTTTAACCAAAAATCCTCAACCTATCAACAAAACCTTCACCAAATTGTGCGGGTGGTAATTTTTGTTTTCCATTAGACTATAATTCTACTATAACAATACGAACTATGCATGAGCTACCATAAAATCACAAAATTACAGAACTTTTTATGCAGCACATTATTGCTAAATCAATGTCGAGCAATAGTAGAAAGTATACAAGTTTTAGTTTACCTTCTCCCCACCACTCAAAAGAGAAACCTTTCGATCAAGCATATTAGCTTTGAAATTACAACGCCCAAGGAGCCCTTTAATATCGTCAATTCTCCAGTTCTCTGCTGCTTCTTCTACTGTTTCAAGCACTGTTTTATCCAGATCAAGTGCCTCAGCCTAAGAGGTAGATCAATCTCAGTTAGAAGAATCAATATATTTGTGTATCTATGCGATTGCAAATTATATAAGAACATAAATGATATGCGTGTGTGTGGTAAATATTTTTTATTTTTTTGCCAAACTGTCGTACTTAGAAAGTAACCATTTATAAGTAGAAGCACCAAGATAATTAGATCGATCATAATATAGTATCTCTTGGCTTCTCTAAACTGTTGGAACTTATAAATAGGTCACCTGATTTTGCTCAAAATAGTTAGGTAGGACATTATGCTCCCCAAGCAGAATTCCGCCTCCTCTTGGCTTTTCTAAACCCATTATCAGTTTCAGCAACGTACTCTTTCCACATCCATTTGGGCCAATAATGGCAATTTTTTCTCCTCTTTCAATTGAAAGATTTGCCCTGTTGAAGAGCACCTGGTACACAACAGATATCAACTTCATAAATATAACATACAGATAATAATAATAAGTAGAAAATTCAATGTTTCTAGAGCCATCTTCCTTGTTTGGCGATGTATGTCAATTCACCTTGTCCCCAAAGCCATATTCCAAATTCTTAATTGCTACAACAGATCTTCCGCTACTTCCATGCTCAGGGAACCTGATCTTCATTTGTTTCCGTTCAAATGGCTTCTCTACTAGCTCGTCTTCTTGAAGCCTCTCCAGCTTCTGTTGGTATACCAGAGTAATAAGAGATTGTTAGATAAGGAATTATAGTAGCCAGAAAATCGTTTAAAGTGAAGCCGTGTAATTGGAGCTAGAGAATTTTTGTCAGTAATTAGCACAAGTTCTGAGTGGTCTTGAGCAACAATCACTAATAGGGTCAATAAAATTGAATCAAGAGAATAGGCAACTCATACTGAGCAATTATTTGGTGACAGTTCAGTGAAAAAAAATCAAATAAAGCAAAAGTAGGTCCACTGCATAACTGTCACACTGCAGAATGAAAAGGAAGAAGAGGGGAAAAAAAGTATCAACTTACTATTTTGGAACACATATTGGTAGTTTGCTTAAAAAGAAGCAATTTAAAGGATTCAAAGTCTGAATCAGAGAAGATCATTAAGCTGTTGTGTAGGAGACAGATTCAATACAATGTCTCTGAAAAAACACGGTGCTGCACAAATACATCATGATTTTTATATGCATATTCATCATTTTCGGTGACTGAAAGTTATTCATCACTGTATCACTCCTGTCAAAACTGGGAGAGCTACTAAACACTAATGTGGGTACCATGTTCTTATGGTCTAGACCAAAATAAAAGAATGTGCTTTGTCATCTGTATATATACATCCCAACAAATAGTAATACTAACCAGATATCAAGTAGATTCGTAACTGCCTACCAAGACAAGAATAGTTCATGTTGTTTTCAGATAGAATGGTATGTATTAGTACTGCTATCATTGAGTAGTTCAGAAGAGATCAATGTACCTTTTCAGCAGTAGAAGCACGACCGGAGTTTGCTCCAGCACCTAACCTGTTTATTAAGTCTTTTGTATGTTCAATTTCCTTCTGCTGCTTCTCCCATGCAGCATACTGTGCTTCAACCCATGCTGCCTTTGAAATGATATACTGAGAATAATTTCCTTCAAATGTCCTGGCAACACCCATATCGGTCTCCACAATTTTTGTGCAGAGCTGATCGAGAAATGCTCTGTCATGAGATATGATAACCATCGGCACCTCTTGCTTGCTAAGATAGCCTTCAAGCCACTCGATTGTGTCAAGGTCAAGGTGGTTTGTGGGCTCATCCAAGAGCAATAAATCTGGTTCCTGCATGTGAAGAGATAAGACTACAATCACACAGTAACACCAACACATTCTTCTGCCTGTCACATATGTAAACAATTGACCAATATCCGATCTAATGCAACATGTATAAGCCATACATATTATTACGTGCAATCAAGTATACAAATAATAATAATAATAATAATAATAACATAAAATAAAGTGCCCCTTCATTAGGCTAGGAAAAAATTGGAAACTTTTCGGGTTATATGAATTGGGAATAATGAGATTAAGAAGAGTTGTAAAATTTACCCCTACACCAACGAAAGATATATTTTTAAGGGAGTAGCAGTTCACTAACGATGGATTACGTTTGCTCATATATCAACTTGTTTCTGAAATACTAACCAACAATTCTTCCTCTCAGCATTTTCTTGGCAATTAAACTACAGTTGCATTGAAAAGAGAGAAGAAAAAAACATAGCAGGAACATATCCATACGTTAGGCAGAATTCTAAACTAAAACTCAACCTCGTACACAAACGTACCTGAAGCAAAATCTTCCCAAGCGACATCCTCATCTGCCAGCCGCTACTAAAGGAGGCCACCAACCTATCCGAATCCTCAGGTGCGAACCCGAGCTCAGGCATCAACTTACTAACCTTAGCGTCCACCCCATCCAAGTTCACCGCCTGTGCCCTTCTCTGGAGCAAATCAAACTCGTCCAAGAGCCTCCCCATCAGGTTCAAGTCCTCCACCGCACCCTCCAACGCCTTCTGCACCCTCTCCAACTTCTCAGAAATCTCCATCTCCTCCTTGAACGCGCTCAGAAACTCCTCTCTCACCGTCCTGCTCATCGACACCTCGAACTCCTGGCTCAAAAACGCGATTTTCATGTTGGGTTTCGCTTTAATCACAGACCCAGAATCGGGTTCCTCCAGCCCCGCAACAATTCTCATCTGGGTCGTTTTCCCTGCACCATTTACGCCTACTAGTCCAACCTTTTCGCCTTTCTTCACTTCCCAAGTCACGTCCTTCAATACCGTGACGCCCTTATAGCTCTTAGTCACGTTTTCGAGCTTAACACCGGATGAAATGCCCGAAGCGCCAGCGTTTGATTTCTTATTGGGCCTCTTTTGGTCGACGGAAGTGCTCGAGAACAAAGACTCAATGTCGGTTTCGGCGACCGGTGTTTCCACAGCGACGGCGGATAGCTGGGAGGTGATTCTGAGGCTTGGGACCTTGCTGGGGTTGAAGAAATTGGCGACTTTGATCGAGTTTGAGCTGTGGAGACGTGGCCGGAAAATGAGTTTGTGGGGATTGAGAAGGGGTGAGCCGGTGAGGAAGGTGGAATTGAGGTGGAGGCGATGGAGTTTGGTGGTTAAGTCCATGTTTGGGGGGGTGAGAGAGTGGGAATCTGGGTGGGAAAGTGAGGAGCTTGGAATGGGGAATGGGAGGAGAATGAGTGCAAACTGCAAAGGGTGTGACGTTCTCTCCTCAATCCCCAGTGGAGTTACACAGAAACTCTCAGCCCATGGAATAATGGTTCAATGGGTGACGTTGGGGCAATGTGGCATTTTCAAGGGAGCATGTAATCCAGCCAAAAATATTTTGATGTGCTTTTTTTTGGGTCTCTTATTTCCTTTCCCTTCTATCTTAATTTCTTCTCTAAATTTGATTTTTGACAATTTACTCCTTAAATTTTTAAAAATTACCCATAATCTCCAACAAATTTTGCCATGCTATTTAGAGAGAATAATGTTAATAAATATTTAGGGTTGTGCTTTGTTTCTCTTAATTTCAAAAACATAAGAGTCTGTTTCAAGAGTTTTATTTTTTATTTTTTTCTACATAAAAAAAAAAACCTTTTATGTAGTTTTTGTAAATAATTATTGAATAAAAAAAAATTAGCCTATAATTTATTACCATTTACCCCTAAAAATTCTAATAATGTCTTTTATTGAGTAATTCTATGTGATCTACTTGTGTCCTACTAAGAATAATGTGGTTATTAAAATCACCATTGAGCTTATGATTGATCATTATTGAATTTTGATCAAAAGATAATTTTAATAGCCACATTATTCTTAGTGAGACACAAGTAAACCACATAGAATTAACCTCTTCCATTGCTAGGAAGTTTGAGGATTATCCATTGCTAGGAAGAGAGTTTTCAGATTTGGTAGGCATATATTGAAATTATACCTGATGCCTTAAAGTTAAGGCATTAAGAGAGATTCATATTACAAAAGGAAAAAGTAAATAAATAAAGGATGAGGAAAAAAGGATATTTCTGTTGTTTTCACCAATCAGAAGCCTCCAAAAGATGAAGTCAATTATTTCTCCTCCTACTTTTTTTATAACCAGAAAAAATCGATGAAAATTATGTGGAGATAAACAACGCCCATGCATGAGAGGCAATACTAGTTTTGTGGTGTGGAATCCATGGCACATGAACTAGTAACTCATACCCTCCTATCATTTAATGCCACGTGGAATCTAATGCATGGTTGTGCACAAACCACGTGTACAGGACTCGAATGACATTGAAATGAGTTGTGTTACTGCGACATTCCATACATGAAGACAAACATTTCACAAATATTTCATAAAAATCTTACAAACAAATAAGTTATTGTTATAATTTTGACATCGTGGCCATGTAGGTTACACGCGACGCCATTCTTTCTGGTCTTTTATAGGCTTATCGCAGTTTCTCCGACTCGAGCTCTTTTGAAATATTAAATTTAATGCATCTTTTAAATGTTTATTGACATTTGATACTATTTTAAATAGGTTGAAAGATATTTTTTCAGACTGATTTAAAAAAAAAAATTTGTCCATAGAAAAAAATATATATGATCTTGATTTTTTTTCTGCCTTACTGTTCTAGATGGTGTTGGCTACTGTACATGTGACGTCCCAAATTTTCAAAGTGAAACAAATTATGCGTTTATATAAAATATACTCTCTCTAAATGATACGAGACATTTTAAATGTAAACTCAATACTAAAATCGTGCGGACAGTAGGGATGGTACCAGGAGCTTTAACTCTAAAGGAGTGGAGCTGTATACCATTGTAATAAGGTTAAAATAAAGACCCTAAATTTATTTTTTTATTTTTTTGGTGAGAGGAGGGGGCTTGGGAGGGGCTATGAGCCTATGGCTGCTCTCAGTCTTCTCTGGGCTCCGTCCTTGATGAGACGCTATGGCAGATAGGCTTTATTGGCAGATTTCCTAAACTTGAATTACTATTAGGATTGTAAGGTTTTTTTTTTTTTTTTTTTTTTTAATGCTATGTAATAAAAGTTCTAGTACTTTTTTTTTTTTTTTTTAAACCAAAATTACTTTAAAGGCGTGGAGTAATTGGCTAAAGTTCGCTAAGACACATTAGTCATCAGTTAAATCTTTTCATTTTACTTTATATGTTTTAGGTTGAAAATGATTCAAATATTAAGAAAAATATAAATATGTAGTAATCTATTACAACTCTGTTCAAATATAATAGAAAAACAGATGGAGTGCAGAATCAGTACTTATACTCTATTCAAATTTCTTAATGAGTGACAGGTCATTCAACATTTTCTCAATTGCTTCGTCATCATGAGCCCGTCCTTTGGTCTGCACATCATAAGAGTCTCCATAAATAGATATAATTGAGGATCAAATAAGATATATTAACAGTTGTAAGCATATTCCTCGTTCAGGTAATACCTTGTAGATTAACAAACAAAAATAGCTCTGCTCTACTGACAGAGGAACCTACTAAACCCTAGAATAACACAGATCAACCAATGATATCTCAATTAAAGTTATTAACATTTATTTCACTAATCTTTAAAGTTCAATAGGGCATTGTTTCTTTCCCCTACTATTTTTAATTTTCCATATACATTCTTTGTCAAGATTATTTATAAGGCCTAAAGATCATTCATAAGAGTTAAGAGTTTTGATGCAAGAAGTTTAGAGGGAGAAGAGGAGGCTGATTCAATATTATTCAGCTTCTTGTTAACCTAATACAAACATCCTAATATATATGATAAAGAAAATATCACAATGACCAAACTACCTTCAAACCCTAATGACTTACTAACCCTAATAACTCTTCTAACACTCTCACTCAAGCTGAATCATATAAGTCCAGCTTGGAAGAAACAAGCAAACGAAAAACATACTCTAACACTCCTCCTCAAGCTGGAATAACTTGGAACACACAATACAAAGACCCATAAAAATAACAAGAAAATTTGCTAAAACTTAAACGCCGGTCGAAAACTCGTTGGAAACTGCAACGAGTAGTCGAATCTCGCCGAAAAACACCATGGCTAATAGGATCTCACCGTAAAACACTAAGGCTGGTAGAATCTAGCCAAAAAACAACCAGTCGAAAACCACCGCACAACGCCAAGGCCGGTTGAATCTCATCGAAAAACACCAAGGCCGGTTGGATCTCGAAAACTAACAACCAACCATCAAGATTTGATCGAATCTCACCACAAAACATCAAGGTTGATAGAATCTCGCCGAAAAACAACTAACCGATCGGAAACCACCGCACAACACCAAGGCCGGTCAGATCTCGATAACAAACAACGATCACGTTACCCATGATCAATCAACAACGAAAACTTGAATGAGAACTACCTCCCTTTAGCAACATGGAGCCCAAACCAACATGAACCGGGCTAAAACACCACTTACAAGCCTTGAATGAACCGAACATGAAACCTACTGAACCGGTCATAAAACCCATTTAACCGATCTTAAACACACTTAACAACTACTCAAAATAATGAAAAAAACCCACTGCAGCAATGCTAGAAAAAGGGCAAAAACCAGCTCAAACCAACACCAATCAGCAAAATAATGATAAAGAGAGAGGAACCAGTGGAAATATGGCTGAAAAACCAAATTGAAACCTTCGCCAGAGACGGACCAAACTCGTCGGAGATAGGCAGACCATGCCGGCAATACCAAAAACAAAAGCCACATAAGCAATCGACGACCACATATCAACTTTTCAAGAGGAATCTTTGCTGGAGACTCGCCGGACGCCGTATGCATCACCAACCACCATAGACCAAGCCAACAACCACACCCATACACATTGACAGAAGTTTTTATTGTTTTTTGTTTTTTGTTTTTTCTTTTCCCTACAAGGAACCACACCCACAGACTACGCCAACATTGCTGGTTACACCTCAACGGCCGACGATGACAACTTGATAGCGGCAATGAGTTATTAGGGTTAGTAAGTCATTAGGGTTTGAGAGTAGTTTGATCATTGTGATATTTCCCTAATCCTATTTTTTTTTTTTTTTATGTCGGGGAATCTCTCCAAGGTAGGGCCTTTCGGACCCACCCCTACAAAGTAAACCTCGGTCCCGTGCACCGCACCCTTAGAAGTTTTCCTACATGAAACTGGTTAAATCGATGGCTTTTCACTAGGGGGTGTGGCCCCAAGAGATTGTTTGCACCAATGAGGTGTTGAACCTTGGACCTTGAAGGGAGCAAACCTTAAGTCCAAGGCCTCCACCACTTGAGCAAACCCTTTGTGTGATGTTCCACAGCGCCTGGGTATGGAGATGAGGATATGCTTAAATGTATACTACACCCTTAATGATAACGTGTTTTAAAGCCATGATGGTTACGATCCCATCAGAACTCCGCAGTTAAGCATGCTCTACTGGAGTAGTACCAGGATGAGTGACCTTCTGGGAAGTCTGGTTTGGGGGAGCCAAAAGCGGACAATATTATGTGTCATTGAGGTGGGGTGTTACACTTTGGGGTTACTTGAGCCAACCCCCTTGGGGTTCCCTAATCCTATATATTAGAATGTTTGTATTAGGTTAACAACAAGCTGAATAACATTGAATTAGCCGCCTCTTCTCCCTCTAAACTTCTTGCATCAAAACTCTTAACATAGTATCAGAGTCATAACGATTCTTCTATCCATACCCCACTCATTCACAATTTTTTTTTTTTTTCTCTCTAATTGGCATTCTGAAAGTTGGGCTTCATTAGATGGCGTCAATATCACCGTCACTAGAGGTGTGATGAGAGCGTCATTGCCACCCTCAAGTTGTCATCGCCGGACGTTGAGGTATAGGCGACAATGTCGGTGTGGTTTAAAAAAAAAAGAAAAAAAAAAAAACTCAGTCTAGGTGTATGGGTTTTGTTGTCGGAGTGGTCTGTGGTAGTTGGTGACGTATACGGCATTCGGTGAGTCTCCAGCGAAGATTTCTGTTGAAAAGTTGATCTGTGGTCGTTGATTGCTTATGTGGCATCTGTTTTTGGTATTGCCAGAGTGGTTTGACTGTCTCCGGCAAGTTTGGTCCGTCTCCAGCAAAGCTCTGGCGAAGGTTCCAATTTGGTTTTTCAACCGTATTTCCATTGGTTCCTCTCTTTATCATTATTTTGTTGATTGGCGTTGGTTTGAGCTGATTTTTGCCCTTTTCCCAGCATTGTTGCAGTGAATTTTTTCATTATTTTGAGTAGTTGTTAAGTGTGTTTAAGACCAGTTTAGCAAGTTTCATGTTTGGTTCACTTTGTTTCGAGACTTGTAAGTGGTGTTTTAGCCCAGTTCATGTTGGTTTGGGCTCCATGTTGCTAAAGGGAAGTAGTTCCCATTCAAGTTTTCGTTGTTGGTTGATCATGGGTAATGTGATCATTGTTTGTTATCGAGATCCGATTGGCCCTGGTGTTGTGCGGTGGTTTCTGACCGGTTAGTTGTTGTCCAGCAAGATTCTACTGGCCTTGGTGTTTTGCGGTGAGATCTGATCAAATCTTGGTTGTTGGTTGTTAGTTATCGAGATCCGACCAGCTTTGATGTTTTTCAATGAGATCCGACCGGCCTTGGTGTTGTGTGGTGGTTTTCGACCAGTTGTTGTTTTCAGGCTAGATTCTACTGACCTTGGTGTTTTGCGGTGAGATCCTTTTGGCCTTAGTGTTTTTCGGCGAGTTCTGACTACTCGTTGCAGTTTCCGGCGAGTTTTTGACTGGTGTTGAAGTTTTAGCAAATTTTCTTGTTATTTTTATGAGTCTTTGTATTGTGTGTTCCAAGCTGCTCCAGCTTGAGGGGGAGTGCTAGAGTATGTTTTTCTACATTTTTTTCGTTTGCTTGTTTCTTCCAAGTTGAAGGGAAGTGTTAGAAGAGTTATTAGAGTTAATAAGTCATTAGAGTTTGAGAGTAGTTTGGTCATTGTGATATTTCCCTAATCCTATACATTAGGATGTTTGTATTAGGTTAACAACAAGCTGAATAATCTTGAATCAATCTCCTCTTCTCCCTCTAAACTTCTTGCATCAAAACTCTTAACAAGAGTAATCTTCCTGTTTTTATTCAACAACATATTGATATGTGCTATGAGGATTTGACCACCTTGATGAAGATCTGTCTTTTCATTGGCAAGAATTTGTACACATACTGCCATTCAATCTGCAATCTAATGTTTTAGCTTCATTCCACTTACTTTATTCTTTTTCAGAATTAAAATGTTCATTCTAATTTAGGGAGTATTAAAGACGTCATGCATAAATTAGGAGGAAAGATAAGGTAGACAGCACTGCAAAAAATTACCCTGCATAATGTGTGCAAGCAGAGTGCCAATGATGCATTCCTTCTTCCATACAAGTGTAACTGTAGTTTTTAGAATTACATTGTTTTGAAGTATTATTTTTTTCTTTTTCTTTTTCTTTTTATTCTTATTTTTTTGATAAAGCAAAACATTTACTACAAGAACAATAGGGCACAGCTACATGAGAAGCCCGTTCATACAACTTTCTTAACTGAAAAGATTAAGAATTAAGAAATATAAATGTATAACATTTTCATTGTTTTTATAAGGTAACCAAGTGTCCCCGCTTCCAAATGGGAGGCTCATAAACAAATCTAACACAAAACAAGTATTACAACATATCATTAACAGCAAGAATGTGGCTCTAGATGGTTCATTGTGACTAACAGATTAATTTGTGGTAAACCAGTGAGAGAGAGGGCTGAAGAAGTGGGTTATATGAACTCTTTTGTTTCACTTATATGCTAGTGTTGACATTAACAAGTATGAAAGTGTATCACGTATCCATGCCAACAAAATCAGAGAGAAGTACAATAAAAATGTACTTCTAGGGCAGAAGAAGTGGGTTATATAACTTATATGAACTCTTTTGTTTCACTTATATGCTAGTGTTGGCATTAACATGGATGGAAGTGTATCACGTATCCATGCCAACAAAATCAGAGAGAAGTACAATAAAAATGTACTCCCATGGAAAGAGGGATAATTGAAGGAAAATGAAGTATACCTTAATAGATGGTACCATAGCAATAGCTTCCTCCACTGTTTCAGGGCAAAGGTTGCCAAGAACACAAAGCTGCGCGACAAAGGGTGGCAACAATTATAGCTGTTTATATATATGTATGTGTGTGAGAACAAACTTTCTAGATATAGTTTGCTAAGTAACTTGGTACATTACCTCGAACTCAGCCAATTGATATCTACTGAGGATTCTGAAAGTCGGTTAAGATTCACACTCTTAATGCAAGGTAGAATAAATTTTTGAAGAACAACTTAAGTATACATTCCACAGAAATCACTGCCCATGCTGCTCTAATCAAGCACTTTATATAAGTATATGATATCTGTTTGTTTGAGCAACATTATTTGGATACTTCGTAATAGCAAAACAGGAGAGATTGTCAAATTTGGAACACCATTATAATCCAAACAACCAGAGTGAATTAAAAAAGAAAGAGATAACATAATGGCAACCTAATTGCCAGATGAAGCATGTTACACAAGGGAATAATACCTGCCATCAGTGAGTTCAAAAAGATGTCCCAGCAAGATATTTTGAGATGATTTATGGTATGGAGAAACATGATGATTTATGACATGAAGTCATCATTTCTGCAAAAGGATGGAGGATGTGTGTGTTCACTGGTTATGGAGCTGACCTAATTGTTAACACAAAGAGTGTTGGTTAATGGAAAACTTAAGGGAAAATGGGCCCTCTAGTACAAGGATTGTAGTTCCAGGTTGGCTTCCCACCTCTGAGCAGTATCATCGCATCATAGATGACAAGTTAGTACAAGACTTCAGTCATAAGTTCTTTGCTAGGTTGAGTATCAAATCAATAAGATATACAGGCTGAAAAGTCTGTGGATGTATTTAGGTATGTAATCATGCACATGTATGAGCAAATAGGAAATGGCACACCAACACCATATAAATTTTGAGGATACTCTCGCACTTGTCTAACAGCATCAGGATTTTTATAGCGGCTAAAGCGCTTCACATACTGCAGTGACTTTTCGAACACTCTGAAAAAGAGAAATAAGAAAAAAGAATGAAGAACAAATAAACCACATTTTGTCAGAGGGCAGAAAGTTTAACTCATGCAAGTTTATAGCCTATTAATGCTAACAGGCAAGCTGGGAAACTTAAATTCATAAAAGAATAAACTCTTCATAAAAATAGAAAGAATAACAATGCAGAGAACCCGCTTGTCCCATCCATTAATCTGTCATATCAACAATTACAGATTTTGTAATCTTTCCTGGTTCGTCAGGAACAGCACCTTCAGCATTTATAATATCATGGTCAAGATCAAGATAGGGGTTGGATGTAGAAACAAATTAAGATAAGTTAAAGGGAATTCATAGATTGGACAACACTCAAGAAGAAATCATAGTTGATATATTGGTGAAATAATTACAGGTAATAATAAAGTCGACATATAAAGTCAATCAAAAATCAAAGCTAAATAAATGGTAGTTCCGCTTAGATAAAGGAGAAGAAAGATAACTTGAACACGACTTTAGCTTATCAGCTATAATTTTAGCTGTAATTCAGGAATAGACATTTTTTTTTTCAGTTAGGAAAATGGCTAAAAGAGAGAACCATCTTTGCTGCCTTCTTTTTTACTAGCAAAATGTATGAAGTTATGTCACCCAATAGAAGAATCCGTCAACTTGCACACAAACCAGACAAGGAGGGTATATCAGAGCTTAGACATAGACCTCACTTCATACTCCTAAACACACTGCGCTAGGCCTTCTAAATAAACACGCTCAGCAGGTAAAACAGTGAACGATGTGGGAACAAAATCTAAGCAAGAACTTGATTTTTCAAATTCATATAAGGTGAAGCTCTAGTTTTGAACCTAAAACCAACAAGCGGAATTGGGAAATTATACATATATAAATAAACATGAAATATACCCATATATTAAATAAATGATATATACGAATTTAGGGTAGTTCCCTGAATTAAAACATGATAGGAAACATGTAAAACCTTGAGTTACCCCATAATCACATCTTGGCCAGGTGAAATTGAGCCCTTGCACAAATATCTTAAGCAAGAACCCATTGGAATGGCCGCAAAAACACGAGAATAATTAAAAATTAACCAAAAAAAAAAAGATGTAGAAGACATTTCTTACTCGTCAGGATATAAGAAAAAAGAAAAATTAGGACTTCTATAGTTCTATGTGCCCACAATGGAACACAAACAACATACAGTTATAATATACCAATAATATCTGATTCAGAAAGCTAATATATATGCCCTAAACCAGAAATTAGAAACTTTCAGAGTCCAAAGTTTCTCTCATTTGACTCCTCAATTGAAAGAAAGATATTTATGCCTACTTTCTTCTTTTTTCCCTTTTTTCTTTTTTTCATGAAATTCACAAAAACTTAAAGGGAAAAGCCTTGTAAGAAAGATGTTAAAACATGGTAAAGCAAACGAAGTAACATATACCCTGACAATAGATTATACGCAACTCAAGAAGAAATCATGGTTGAGATATCACAACTGCATTAAGTTATAAAATGTATACAAAAAATCCAGCATCATCAGAGTCTGATAAGTGATGGCACAACTTTCTAAAGAACAGTCGAATTAACTTGAATATGTATAAGAATTAATATAGAACTGAAACTGTGCTCCTAAATACATCGTATGTTGAACTGAAATAATGAGCTTATGAGGAATTGGTATAGTACTTACTGGGAAACCTGATTCAGTGGATCCTCTGACATTTGTTGAAGCTGCTCATATTTGTGCTCAAGAATCAAAGCAACTTCACAATTCATTAAACACTTGGCCTTCAAAAACTCTGGAGAGAGAGAGAGAGAGAGGGGAGAGAGTGGAAACTTATTAGTGGAATATGTTAAATGGCACCTCAAGTAGATTCTTCATATACCATAAAAACCGCAGATCAGTGTTAAATACTAGACAAACCCAACCCAAATGAGCAAATGCAACATCTTTTCCAAATTGACATGACAATTCATTTGCATTGAGTAAGCCGTTTGTAACCCTTTTATGTTCTTATATAACATCAATTATCAACCTCGTAAGAACTGTATCAGGGAGGGGGAATGATATTACATACTGGCAAGTGGAGGTTTGCCTGCAATTTATGTGCGGGAAAATACCTACAGAGCTATGCATTAGCATATGACAAATACACATATATAATTCCTTCTGTGCTGCATCTTTTCCAAACATTACTTCAGCTCCTAACCCATTATACTTAATCGCCATTCCACCGTTCAGGAGAGCAATCTAATGCCATCTAAATACCCAGAAACAGAGACGCGCCAACATCTACTTCTATTCTTCAAGACCAATCCCAGAGAGAGAGAGAGAGAGAGCGTTACCGTCTCCGATTTTCAGCTCTGTAGCATTCTCTTCCTCTTCCGCAGACATTTTGAGGAACAAACTGAAACTTTATCCGATTGATGAAAAATGAAGGAAACCTAGCAATAGGAAGAGATACTCAACCATTAATTCGAATCCAGAAGCAACAACAAAATTTCTGAGTAAAGTAGAAAAGTTAAACCTCGAAACCCTAATTTTTGGAGTTAAAATTCTGAACCCCAATATTATGTAAATTTAATTTCTGAATTTTGCTTGTAATAACACGATATTCAATTGGAATTAGAAGAATACAAAAAAGTTCGACGTGGATGAAGAGGAGGAGAGGGTAAGCACCTGGTGGCAGTCGCCGAGTCTCCGCTCTGGTTTTTGCGTTTTCTATATATATTCGTTTTTGGGTAAATTACAACTTTTACCCTTCCAATCCAAACCTTTACCGCCGAGTCCTACGCGTGTTTGGTAAATACCTTTGTAAAATGAGTTTTTTATTTTTTTTTGGAAAACTTCAGAAAACCTCCTTGAACTTCAAGCTGATTTGAAAAATCTCCCCTGAATTTTTAAAACTCTCACTTAGGCCCCTTGAACTTTGATTTTTTTTTTTCACTTTGGACCCTTTTAACATTAAACTACGTCGTTTTGGACGTTTTATACTTGTTTTACCCTCAACCAAAACTACGTCGTTTTGGACTCCAAAACTACTTCACCACCCAACTCAAAACGACGTCGTTTTTTAGCATAATATTAAAAAAGAAAAGAAAAGAAAAAAAAAAAAAAAAAAAAAAAGAAAGGAAATCGGGGTGGCTTCATCCACCCCCTTGGCCAAAATGGGGGTGGCCGGACCACCCCCAAAAGGCCCAAAGGAAAAAAAAAAAAAAAAAAAAAAAAAAGGAGGGGGAGGGGAATGGGGTGCATTTGGGGTGGCCGGACTACCCCCAAAGGACTGGGGGTGGTTTCGGCCACCCCATACGGCCGATATGGGGTGGTTTCGCCATATGGGGTGGCCGAAACCAACCCAGTCCCTTGGGGGTGGTCCGGCCACCCCCAAATGCACCCCATCCCTTTTTTTTTTTTTTTTTTTTTGGCCAAGGGGGTGGCCGGACCATCCCCTTGGCCATAGGGGTGGTTTGACCACCCCCAGATCGGCCAGGGGGTGGCTCCATCCACCCCCTTAGCCAAAAATGGGGTGGTCCGGCCACCCCATTTTGGCCAAGGGGGTGGCTGAAGCCACCCCCGATTTCCCCCTTCTTTTTTTTTTTTTTTTTTTTACTTTTTTTAAAAAAATTAATAAATTAATACCTAAAACAATGTCGTTTTGGGCTGGGTAGATGCTGTAGTTTTAGGACACAAACGACGTAGTTTTAGGGAAGGGTAAAATGGGTATAAAAAGTCAAATTATTTGACTTTAACGTTAAAAGGGTCTAAAGTGAGAGAAAATCAAAGTTCAATGGGCTTAAGTGAGAGTTTTGAAAATTCAGGAGAGATTTTTCAAAACAGCTGGAAGTTCAGAGGGACTTTCTGAAGTTTCCCCTATTTTTTTTTAAATAATAGTAAGTGATTGATGTGATATATAAGTGGAGTAAAATTTAAATTTAGAAAAGTGAAAATATGGAGAGAAAGATGGTTGAGTGGCAACCCCCATCTATTGTGAGAGGGAGTGGCTATGTGGCCGCCCTCTCCACGCAGCAACCCCTTTGTTGCGGTGGGGGGGTGGCCACGTGACAACCCTTCTATTATGGTAGGAAGTGATTGTGTAGCTACCCTTATGTTATTCAAGATTTTGTTTATGTTTTTGCAACATTTTTTAAAAGTGATTTTAAAACGATGTGTTTCAATTCATGACAAAGGTAAATTTGCTAGGAAAAAGTGTCTCGATATCATGTGCCGCTCACATGTGTCGTTTTCCATTAATATATATATATACATGGCCGCACATTGGGAGGAAAATGGAGAAAAGAGAATTCAAATTAGTGCCTTTCGCTTCATAAGGCATAGTCGCCAACCGATTGAACTATCCTTTATGGGCTTGTGATTGAACTAGTGACTTCCGTTTTCTATTAATATTAATAGGCAAATCTAACACCAAGGGATAACTTGAAATATTATGTAATTTGTAAATTTGAATTGTAGTGGGTCATAATTTAGAGGTTAAAGTGCAAATGGAATGTAAGTTTGGGAGTAAAGTGTAATTTACCTTTATTTTTCTTTAAAAAAATAAAGTTTATAGAAGCTGTTTTTTTCCACATGAGCTTATAGAAGTTCCTTTAACTAATTAATAATTCAAATTATATGATATAACTTAACGAGATGTAATGAATTAAGAGAAATTCAGAATCCTTTCATAGATGTTAAATTCACAAAATTTGAATAATTTAATTCAAGATAACGATTAATATTTTAAAGAATTTTATCTTGAGGTTATCTTAACAAGTCGAGAATTTTCATCTACAAATAAATATTTTAGGCCCGGTTAACAAATATTTTATTTTTTATTAATCCTAAGATACACTTGGGGTGACCAAAAATCACACCAACATCAAGCTAAGCTCAATAGGTCATGATAAAGCTTGAGCTTCAACCTAGGTTGATCTTGAACAATTCAATACTAGGAGAGTAACGCTAAATACTATGTCCCCATCCCACCCTCATCTCATTGGATGGCTGATGTCACAGTACTCATCAGTTTTTAAATTTATTTTACTTTATTTTTTTCAACAAAAGCTAATCCAAAGACAAATGGACGCTGTCACATCAAATCAGTGAAATGAGAATTAAACAGGAGTGTAGTATAGAGAAATGATTGGTGTCAATATTTTTCTTATCTTATATTTAAAATCAACCATTAAATTTGTAAATTTATTACACATAAGTCAATGATAAACTCCACAAATCTAATGGTTGATCTATTGAATTTACAAGAGAATATTAGAGAAATATGGACAAATTATTGACACAAATAATTTCTCGTATAGTATATAACATTACTCGTACTAGAATTTTCAATCAAGACTGAATGGCAAAAGGCTTAGAGTTATAACGCTAGTGATTCACTTGATTGGCTGTTATATACAGTTGATCAGCTCAACGGCCAAAATGAATATGGAGGTCCCCCAATATTGGATCGAACATCTCCATTAATGTCTCTCACTTTTGAACAATTCAAAGAAGAACACCTACATGAAAGATGCTAATCCCACGTTGTCATCCATGTAAATGGAACATGTTTTCAAATTGCAATTCTCCTGAATCCCTTCTTTTGATCCCCCCCTCCAAATATACTGGCATGGATAGATCTATCAGAACGATCACTACATTCTTTCTTCTGTGGTTCACCATTGTTTCTCTTCAAATTCTCCCAACAATTGGAGGAGGACAACACCATGCTGCCCAAAACCAGCAAGAGAAGCCCTCTATTGCAAAGATAGTGAAGGATACAATTTCTGTATTGGCACATTCCAATCAACAATCTTGGAACAAAATCAAAACTATTATGAAACAAATGCAGTTTCAATTTTCCCACCCAGATCTAGAGTAAGTTTATTGATTCATGTGTACCCAATTGTTTGTTTTCATCATTTGTATGTTTTGGTCAGGTTCAAGGGCAAGGATGAAGCAAATGGTGTTGATGGCAACAGCGCTGAAGGAAAGATTAGTGAAGCAGCTGAGAAGAGTTTTGAAACGAGCAAGAACATAGTTGAAGGATCTGCCAAATTGGCAGGCAAAGTGGTGGGGGAAGCAATGCACAAGATGAAAGAGGCGGTGAAGGAGAGCATGTCAGATAAAGATGAGTCTGAGGCAGAGCTTTAATCAACTTTGGTGCTTTGGTAGTGTGTGAGAGACAATTTGTTGTGTTTTAAGACAACAATGCTGCATTGTAAAATTGTATTGCATCTATTCATTTGTTTCAATGATAACTTCATCGCAAAAGAAAAAAAGAAAATGAGTAACTTCAGTCTTCGGTTTGCAGGCAGAGATAGATTTAGGGGGGGACCGGCAGTAGCCCTCGTCCCCCCAAATTACAAGACAAAAAAATTTTGAAGGCAAAAAAATAATAATAATTTAAGGTATTTTTTGCCAATTGGTCACACCCCAAAAATTTTTTGGCCCTAGATCCTCTCAAATTTAAAGCTGGTTCCGTCCCTGTTCGCAGGACCATTCAAGCGCCACCTTTAAACTATAACATTAATTTCATTCTCTAGAGAGAGAAGCTTTGAAACTTTTTTTGATTTCTCTTCCGCTTTCTTTGTGGAACAAATCTACCTCCTCAATGAGTGCATTTAAGGAGGAGGCATGGCTTCTATCCTCCTTCACTCTTCTCTTTTTTTTTTTTTTTTCCTCTTTGTTTTTCTTTTGTTTTCTCATTGTTTCTTGGTTGATCGATGGTTTTCTCTCCCATCGCCCCTCTCTATGGCTTCTCTTAACCTCCACAGGCCAGCGCGTGGCCCTCATGTGCCGGTGCTTGAGTTCTCTTTTCCAGCGCTTTTCTACTTTTACTCTCGACTCCACCGCCCTCCTCCGCCTAATGTATTTTCGCAATTATTTTTATTATTTGCTGCTTTTGAGCTCTTATGTGATTTGATCTTTTAGTGGAGGCTTTTTTAGCCAGATCTGTGTTGTTGCATCTCTCTTCTGCAGTTCTTGATTCGACTTTGACAGTACTTTTACCGCTTCAGCCTCCATTTGATGGTTGTTTCCAAGTAGGGTTTCGATAGATACGCATTAATCTAATGTCCTTCTGCTTTGGTAACCATTTGTTTGTCCTATTTCCTACGGTTTGTTTCTATTTGTATTTTCGCACCCTTGTTTCATTTTGGGTCTATTATTGAGAAGTCCACCCCTTTTTCGGCTTATGGTTATATTTCCTTAGGATCCTCCATTCTCTCTTCCTTTTGGATCAAGAATGGGAAGGATCCTCCATTGCAACCATTTCCCAAATTTCTATTATGTATGGTGTGGGGGAAATTTAATCTAATTATTATTGTAACTGCAAAATAATACCCAACAATTAAAGCAACAATTCCAAGAACTCCATGAAACCAATTGCAGAGGAGAAATGGGCCCATGTCTAATGTTCTTGTGTCGTGTGAGCACACTAGTAATGTTTTTCATACCTTTTTGTGCATGCATACTTATACCAGAACCAAATATCATGATCACCAAGCATTTTTTCAGTCGTAAATAATCTTTCTTGGATTCAATCAAACAACCAGATCGTCCTAGACAAAGAGTTAAATGCTGATGAGAAAACTTGATAAGGTAAAATGCATTGAACAGGTAGAAATCTAATTCCCCTCCAATTAACCATAGACAGTATGAAAACCAGATGTAATTCTAAAGTTTCAACGCTACGCCTAAATCCATGGAAAAGAGTAAGATTACTTCTTAACTCACTTTCTCCAAAAGAACGCAAATGCCCGTGCGTGCCGACATGCATGTGTGCGTGAGGGGGAGAGAGGCAGAGAGGCAAGTCATGCTCTGACATGTATAGGGACTTGGCAAGACACCTAAATCTGCACAAGTTCTAATCTGATACATAATGAGATGGCACCTATATATGCACATGTGCCTTCAACAAATGCTGTTCCAAACAAAATCTAGCAAGTAAATTAGCTATTCAAAGAAGCAATAATCACCGGCTTCCCCCACAAAAAAGCCATGAGGTTATTCAGCACACCATCTTAGCTCGTGGAGCTTGAAATTGATTCCAAACTAAATCACATTGAGATTTCAGAGTCAGACAAAACATTTCAGAAGGTGGGAATCAAACATCACTATGATACCACCACGGTTTATCGCTTTACCGTCTAAATGAGGAAAAACAATGCACTACGAAGAACGGGCATCAGAGAGTTTGAGACATTCACTCTGGCATCTCCTTAAGCAGACATCATTCCAGTTAGGCACTTGATGTTGGTTTACACAAACAGTGCGAGCACAGGCATCAGCACATGCATCGAGCTCAGATACACCACAGACAGTAACACAGGTATCAGGAATTGGGTCCTTTGAGAAGGCACCCACCTTTTTCAACATTCTCTTTGATGTACATACCCTTTCGCAGACAAAAATTTCATCAGAGCTCTTCTCCCTCCCTCTAGCACTCTTTAACCTCTGCTCTTCAGCTCGTTTTTTCTTCAGTCTAAAAGCTTGCCCTGCCACAATTGCTGGGATAGCAGCCCCCAATAGGGACCACCATACTTCCACCATTACTGATGCAGAGGTCAAGCTCCTCTTCTTCCTCTACTCTTTCTGCACTCATTCCACAAATGAGGTTGAAACTTACAAACTTTGATGTGCATCTAATCTTAAATTTAATTGTCAGCGCACACATTAGTACAAGAAAATTTTACCAAGAGATTTTGGTATATAATAGAATTTATGAGATACAGGTCATGGCGCCAACTCCAGTGACAGCAGCAATATTGTAAAATCAACGGACTAATACTACTCACAGTAAACGAAAAATTTCCATATAGTTGGAGAGCTCTATTAAAATTTCATAAAGAATACAAATCAGGAAAAGATATTCAAAGGACATTCAGTGCTGATGCCAATCATGGAAATGGGAGATCTTTCTAACCAATACTATTATTAAACTTTGGATTCCCATATAATATAAGATGAATATGCTATATGCCCATCATGCAAATCACATCCCGATGTATTACCACTAAATTAGTGAGCAAAAACTAAAACCAACCATGATTTACTTGACATTTCGTGGTGCACATCTAGGATTAAGAAAAGGGAAACTAAAGACGAATCCAAAGAAGTTAATCAAAAAATTCAATAAAACAATCTAAACTTCATGCAATGCCGAGCCCTTTTACTCGTTCTCCATACTGCAGACACCAATTGCTTGACCCAAATTTTCTTTTTTCCTTCTAATTTTACTTTGGGTGACACCATGTTCTTTAGCCAAGCCGAATAAATTGCTACAATTCAAACCAAACGCCAAGTAATGGAATAAGAAAACCCATTAACCCTCTGAGGGTTAAGTTAAGAGTGATGAGGTAGGAAAACCCTAGAATAACAGAAATCGCTTTGTTCACCTGGCCACCATTTTCAAATTGGGGTTTCGGATTGCTACCAAAAAAAAAAAAAAAACCCTAGAAATCAAGAGGAGCAGGTACAGATCAAATTCACAAAAAAAAACCACAGCATTTTACAAGAGCACAAGCAATAGGGTTTAATCTTTTACATAGTTCAGCAAAAAGACCCAAATTCCACATATATTGAAGAGCACAGAGAGAAAGAGAGAGGTCTGACCTGGAACAAGGAAATCGTCGAGCTTGTGAGAAGGTGAAAAGAGCGGCAAAAATAGGGTTCTAGATAAATGGCAAATATCTTTTTTTCTAATAAAGTGAAAATTTAAATAATAGAAATACAATTAAATGATACATATATAGTTCAATTACTTAAAGAGTAAGTTTAGAAAAACACTTTTATTTTAATATTATCTCACTTTATTAACGTTACAGTATTAATTAACTCTTAATTTTTGTTTAAAGAAAGGCTGATTCGTTAATCAATAACATTATCTTTTCTCAATATCATTATCAATCCCAAAATCTAATCAAATCCTATCTTATATATATATATATATATATATATAGGTAGAAAAGAGTTCTTTGTAGGTATACCCATGTGCTTTTATATTATGTCTATGTATGTTTGATTTATCTATTAAATAATGTAGTTACCTTTTTTCTTTTGCATGAATAATATGCTATTATCTTTTTTCTTTTTCTTTTTCTTTTAAATTTGATCATAAATTTGAAAAATATTTATTTGTTTTAAAAAGTATATTACATATTGAATTGTTTGTTTAATAATTTTATAAAGTTTTTTTTTTTTTTTTTTTTTTTTTTTTTTTTTTAGTATAAAAACATATTTGGGATTGCGTTGGAGACATAGAGCTTTAAAGTCGAAAAGAGCTTTTGGGCAAAAGTTATATTTTTAAGCTTTTGCGAAAAATACATTTTGACAATTTTTAGGCTTTTTGGACCCTTAAAAACGCTTTTAATTTTTTTACTAAACGAGTACTTTTTTCTTCAAACGGACTTTTTGAGTGTTAAAAGCACTTTTAAGCCTATCGAACACAATCCCAAACCGGCCGTAAATATTTTTGATTTTGAAATTAGAAAAAGTGTTTGCATTAAGCCATTGAAAACTAGTACAGCTTTTGTGTGTTCATGCAATTGTATTTCTATTTATGTGTCTCTTAATCTTTCCATCCCACTTTGCTTTTACTGCATGGTAATTACTTTTATTTACTGTTTCTCTTTTATAAAACAAAAACTAATCACGATAAAAAACGTAATCTTTTTCCAATTTCCAAACACTATAAGAACACTTGATTCCTAATGTTACAGTGAAACCCTCTCTCTCTCTCTCTCTCTCTCTCTCTCTCTCACCATTCTACTTTGCTCGTAAAAACTTTGTGTGATCACCAGGTACGTTAAACTGAAAATCTCTTTGTTTTCACAATTTATGCACACCTGTACAGAGATTACTTTTGAGAATTAACCCAGAATTTTCACAATATATTCACCCTTGTTTTGGTACGTAATTTTGCAAACGCTTACACTAAACCCTAACAAATAATATGACTAAATTTAGGGTTAATAATAACATGTTTATTTAATTCTGAATTGGACAGATTTTCAGAAATCATGGCGACAGAGCACCCAAATCCAATTAGCAAGAGCAAGACCTCCACGAAGAACAACCCGGGAAACATGCCCAAGCAAGCAACAAGAACGCAAAGCAAGCCAGAAAAGAGCAAGAATTCAGTACAGGAAGCAAGCAAGACGAAAAGCAAGGCAAATACAAGCAGCTATTCGACTTGGTTGCCGTATATGGACGGCATAGCCCCCTTACCCAAAGGAATGCGTCCGGAGCAATTAAATGATGTAATCAATTTAGCCCTTTATCCTCCAAGAAGGACTGCAAGTCGATTCCTGTTTGATAATTAATTTTGCCCTAAGAGAGCTTTTACACATTTGATTGTTTATCTTTATAGCGCGTCTCAGCTTTCTCTTAAGTTCATACATTCGATATCCATAGTAATTTTTCACTTGAGCAGTCAAAATAATGCTTTTTATACAAGTAGAATTTATGAGGAAAAGAATAACGAGAGTTTGATTACAAAGATTCAAAGAATCACCTGCAGTTTCAGGTCCAACAATCAATCATTGTACATTATAACCAATGGTATGACAAAAACCAGTTACTGTGGGAGAGCCTGTTGATATAAAAGACTCAACACAATTTTTAACAAGCATAGCAAAGAGAAGAATTAACAGCTTTATGTGATCCCCATTCGAGCAAGAAAGCAATCTTTGTAGCTCGGTAATCAGAGCCAGTGATTATCGTGTACCTTTCCCTCGGATTTTTGGCTAAGATCAAATGTGAAGCAGCGATAATCATACGTTGATATCTGAGCGCTTTGATCTGGCATTACTGCTGCTGATCTCTTGAGAGCCAGTTATGGAAAATCTTGGAAGGCTGTAACTTTCAGAAACCGAAACTGGCTGCTGGGGATAAAGTGTGGGAGGCGGAGTGAGATTGCGTTGTGCTGGAAGGGGAGGGAGCACATTATATTTGTAAGGATCGCCACTAAAACTGTGCACATAATGAATATATTGATGAGTATAGCTGCAAATAGGGTAATCCAAATAAAAGTAGAATGGGGGGATATGACAACTCATTGATGCGATTATGTCTTACACACACACAGTAACATATCAGTGGTATGGCCTGGTAAGACCTCAAATTGTGTCATCAGAACACAAGCCCTGCTGAAAAATCTTGCAAATACCATTCAAAACCACTCATAGAAAAAAAAAAATATTCAAAGCTTTTGGCCTCTCTCCCATCTTTCTGGTAATTAAACACAACCCAAAAACTACAATACAATACCGATGTTGAGCCTGAAGAATTAATTACAGCCATATTCTATCAACTGCCAAAATTAGTTTTTAAGCAAGTATATCTCACCACAAGACAATGACAACGACAATGATGATTATTGTTTAAAGAAACTTTGTTGCAAGCAAAGCAGAAATTGTGAAGTGTTCAGCTGAATGTACCTCGTATTCTTATAAGACAAATCCTCATCGCCTAAGTTTTCATCCAAACGATGTGAGGCTCTCTGAACAGGAGATACAGACCAAGGAGTTGGTGCAGGTAACTCGTCTGAAAAGTATCTTCTTCTGATTAGCTGCAACAAGGGATTGACACAAAAGTTGGATGATGCCCCATACAAAAGGGAAAGGAAAGAGGGAGAATACAGACCATTCGAAAAAATTTCATCACAGCTTCCTTGTCATATCTTGCTTCTTTAGCGGCCTGCATATGCCAAACACATACACCATGACATAAAAGTATCGCACAATGGATATTAGTTAATAACTATTTAATTTAAGAGGAAAATACATTTAGTCCCTCTAAATTACCACTCCTTAGGAAGTGAAACCATCAAACTTTAAAACCCGACAGTTGACCTCCTTCAATTACCACAACATTACAAGTTACACTCTTCGTTAGTAGCTGGCACTAAAATGGATGGAAAATGCTGCACGTGATATGCATGTGAATTTTTTAAAACTGAATTGCCCAAATTACCCTTAAAATTTATTTAAAATAATAACAGGAAGGGGTGGCCGAACCAACCCCCACACTTGACCATTTTGAGGGTGGCCGAACCACCCGCCATTGCTGTGGAATATTTTAGAAGTGGTCAAACTGCATCCATAGCCACCGCTTACCAATTTTGGGACTTCAATCTTTTTTAATTTTTTTTTTTTAATTTTAATACTTTTAGGGTAATTTGAGTAGTTCAAATAAAATAAGTCATGCGTGTAACTTGTAACTTGTAATGTTCAAATAAAATAAGTCACCACCTCAAAGACCTCATCTTCCTCAAAAGCTCTCTCCAACCAAATGGCCTCATCCTCCCCAATGGAATCAAAACTAAGGTCATCCAACCTAAGTTGCCAACTGAACCGTTCGGTAAACAAGCTATCGTATAACTGCACAATGTGTTCTCTAATCCAAGTATGATCTAAAGAAATTGTACCATTAACCAACAACTAGTCAATGGAATTATTCCTTCTATTCAAATTGACCACTCGATGAAAGAAATGTGTGCACTTGTTGCCCTCTCTTAACCATAGCACTCTTGATTTTTGCCTCCCCAACTTACCACCTCTAAAAGAGCTATCCTTTCCAAATCATTAATCATTGTAGCCTTCCTCGTTTTCTCCTCCTCAATTAAAAGTCCCTCTTCTTCCAAACCCTCAAGAACCCATAAACCATCCAAAAGAAGCTTTTACTTTCTCTCTACATTGTCAAACACCTCCTCATTCCAACTCTTAAATCAACTTTCAATGCCTTGAGTTTGAGAGCCAAAATGTAACTCAGAAAACCCTGAAAATGATAAGAAGTCCACCACTATTTTACTCTATCCACAAAACCCTCTAATTTTAACCACATGTTCTCAAAAATGAAATACCATCTAACTCCATGAAGGCCGGCTTCCACAATCGAGAAGGATAGAAAATTATCCAAGCCAATCTAGGCAGCCTCTTCTAGGTCAATTCAGGAAATTGGGTTTCTAATTTTGCAAGTGACTTCAATTTTATAAGATACAATAATTCTAGGCAAAAGAGCGAATGATTTCAAGTCCACACAAGTGAGATTTATAAAAGGTGAATATGATGAAATTCAAGGTGTCCGTACATTGATGTAATTAAAAAGTTCTTACCGCAAGAAGGCCTCCACCACCAGGAAAACTCTCAGTCAGCGGGAGTTCCTCACTGGAAGGAAGCAAACCCTGCTTCTCAACCCACTGACGAGCTGCGTCAACAAGATTGCCACTGCTTCCTCTTGTACCCTCTTTTGCAGCAATATCAGCTTTGTTACCGATAACAATAAATGGGACAGGAAGGCCAAAGGGACCTTCAGATCCTAGGGGAGCTGAAAATGCCCCATTTGCAGCAATCTCAGCTGCCCATTTCTGCAAGCTTGTTTTTGTCCTTCTCTGGGAGAGATCGTGAACAAAAATGATACCTACACTCAAATTTCAAGCCAAACTCAGAAGTAGAAATCATAGAAGCCATGTTCGCAATATGTATATTGAGGCACCATTAGTTTTAGAGGGAAATAAAATTAGTAAAACAATGTCTCATCTCTGTCGAACGATGACTGTACCACTACAATGGTAATAGCAGTGTGCTGATACTACTTAAGAGAAATGTGAGACAATGAGAATTGCATAGATGTCTCCAAAAAGCTTCCTGTAAAAAGATTTTTTTTCTCTGTCTTTGATTCACATATTTACTTTCAATGAATTCTTAGATAATTATGATCAAATAGTAAATAGACTACTTACTAAATTTACTTTTCTGTAGCATCAAACTTAACCTAAATCAGAAACTAATATATGGTTGGGAATATTATATATTTGTTTGCCCTTGATGCTAATGTGTCAGCAACTTATTGCATGGTTCCAAGTGACCCACGGTTTTCATAGTCAGAAAGTCCAATATGGGACCATTTTGGATTATCATGAAGTAGAACCCACATGGATCAGGAGATTCAACAATGTTTACTAATGCACCGAAAGCCTAGCAAGGCCTGCAAATTTCTTAACTAGAGATATATTATTGACATTAATTACATATTGGAAATTACTATTACTTGGGAGTCGTTTTTCTCTTCTTTAGATTTGACATATAAGTGCATTCTTTTGGAACCTTCTCTTCTTTTTATTTCTCAGATTTGAGTCACTTGACATACACGATTAGCTATCAGGAATAGAACATATATGGAAGGAAGGAAAGTCTGTACTCACCATTAATTTGGGAATAAAAAAGAGACCGGCATTCTTTGTAACGGTCATGTCCTGAAACATCCCAAAGTTCCACAAAGAAGTCTCTCTCAGCATCACCTTTTATACTACTTGAAGAGCTACCAGAATTTCCATAAGTGGTGTGCTGGATAAAAGAAACAGGGATTATTTGGTGCAGACTTAAACTTCAGCAGCTGCTGTGGATTTCATTGCAGAATCAAAGGAATATTAAGTCTTACCTTCACACCAACTGTACATCCAATTGTTTGAGGAGGGCGAGCGATGGAAGAACCATTGACAATCAGATGAACAAGAGAAGTTTTCCCAACACCTATCCAAGGTTTATGAATTGAAGATAAGTACCTAAAGCATAAGAGAAAATGCAAACAAGAAAAGGAAAAAGACTGTTACAGACATAATAAAGCAGCACCCACATCGTGAAAGCAGATCATGAGTATTCGTCCGTTCTTGTGTGATATGTTACCTTTAGATTGAATGTCTCATTTAGGCCCCATATAAAATTTTCTTTTAAGTAATCGAGATATCTTAAAAGTGCAAGACACCTCCATATACACAAAAAGAATACAAGAAAAAATACCTAGTCAGTTAAAGTAAGAAGAACAAGAAAATCATAATAACTAATCACTAAAAGAGAAACAAAAGCAGAGCTGTCCAAAGATATTTAGTATTGAAGAATAAAAACTTAATCTCCTCCAATGTCCTCTCACGGTCATCAAAAATTCAGTCATTCCTCTCCCCCCATAGACACCACAAAAGGCACGAAGGCACCATCTTCCATATAGCAACACTCCGAGAACTGCTGGTAGTCTATCAACAAGCATACAAGTTCACTACTCATCTAGGCATAACCCAAGACAGCCCAAATTGCCTGAAAAAAAAAAAAAAAAAAAAAATCATATGGCACAAGCAACCTCACAATGAAGAAGAAGATGATCCCCGGATTCTCCTATTTCCTTTTACACATGCAGCACCTATCAACCACAATGATGTGCCATTTCCTAAGATTGTCCATTATCCTATTTCCTTTTACACATGCAGCACCTATCAACCACAATGATGTGCCATTTCCTAAGATTGTCCATTAAAAGGATCTTTCCTAAGGCCGCCAACCAAGCAAAAAAAATTTGTCCTCAAAGGAACCTTAGTCCGCCAAACACTCTTCTGAGGAAAACGAACGCCATCATTACAACCCATGCACTATAGAAGGATATAACGCCAAACACCCTCTTTTCGAGGGGACCCACCACAACTTGTCTTCACCTTCCCGACTCTAACTAAATACAACACCCTAAAGACCGAGACAAAGACATTCACCTCCCAATCATTAGTTGCTCTAACAAAGCTCACATTCCACTAAATGGAACCACAATTACAAAAACATCCTTTGTGCAAGCAATACCACATAAATCTGGACAGGCTTTCTTAAGGGCCATATCCTCACACCACATATCATGCCAGAATCTAACCTTGGAACTATCTCTCATCTCAAACCTGGTATGGCTCGAAAACTTCCCCAAACCCTCATAATATTCTTCCATAACCCCACCTCATACGCCCCAAGAGGCTCATTAGAACACTACCCACCCCATGAACTGTCAAATTTAAAGTCCACCACCATTCTCTACCAAGCCTCTCTCTCCATGCCCATGGTGCCAAAGCCATTTTTCAAAGAGAGTTCGATTAAACATCAACAAGTTCACATTATCAACATTTCTCACATTAAGCAATTTCGACTTAGCCCAAGTTTATCATTAATTAAGCCTAAAACAACTTCAAAACATAAGAATAAGCACCGCAGATGACATAGATGATTTGGGTTAGCCCCACAGAAAATCAAAGTAGCATAAACAAACAGAAGGTGAGAGATATCAGTCCCACCAACATCCTTGTCCCCACAAAGAAGTCAGACAACAAACCCCCACTCATTGCAACAGATTTCATTATACCCAACGCCTCAATCACCATGACAAACAACAAAGGAGACATAGGGTCTTAGAGTGTGCACTTAGCATTGTGATTTCGTAGATAAAAAGTGTTATTGTAAACCAAATCACAGAAAATGACTCGTTTAGGATTGCGTTTTTAAAAAAATTACAATTTGAAAAGGCAAATTTTTTGCATTTTCAAATTGCAGGCAATTGAGTAATTTTTTGAAAACACACAATTTTAAAAGTTAAACTGTAATTTAGTCAACTACATTTTTAAAAAACACATTTTCAAATCACACAATTTAAAATTGCAATTTTTAAATCGCACATTTTGAAATCGCAAATCCAAACGGACCCTTAAGCCAGAGGACCTACCAAAAGGACCTGTGGAGTGTTGTTCATCAAAATCAAGACACGAACTGAGAAAATACAATGAGCTATCCAAGAGTAAAATTTCCCCCCAAAACTTCATCTCCTCAACATGTACAACAAAAAATCCCAATTAACATGATCATAAGCTTTTTCTAAGTCTATTTTGCATATAAGACCCGGTTCTCTAAATCATACTCTACTAGCAAGGCATTCATTGGCAATAAGAACAAGATCTAGGATTTGCTTACCTTGGATGAACAAATTTTACGACTTAGAAATAATCTTCTCTAACATAATCTTCACCACCCTCCTATTCTACATAATCAAAACACCACTTGAAGCC
Source organism: Corylus avellana (assembly GCF_965113065.1). Taxonomy (NCBI): domain Eukaryota; kingdom Viridiplantae; phylum Streptophyta; class Magnoliopsida; order Fagales; family Betulaceae; genus Corylus; species Corylus avellana. The sequence continues at coordinate 15,195,754 of NC_142500.1, read as the reverse complement.
CCTCTAGATTCCAGCCAACACCAATCCACATGATGGCACCCTCACAAACTATGCACAACACTACGAGACATGACCTTCAGCTTAGTTTCTTGAAAACATACAATATCAACTTTCCACACTCTGACAATGTTCACCCTCAGGCATTTATCCCCCTCATTCAACCCTCTCACTTTCCAAGATAGTGATTTAGGCTTCACTAAAAACTGAGATACCCCTCTCCTATCCTTTTTTATGGCTTGCACTCTCACTTTTAGAGTCGTAATTTATGGAGCATTCCAATCTCTTGAACTCCCTAGTGCCTTATACAATATCTTAACCATATCTTCCATTATCCTCTTGGATGTCTAAAAAATATGCTATTGCATAATGATATATTTTTTTTGACAAGTAAAGTTGTATAGATAAAAAAACGTAAGGCACCCCTAAGTACATAGGAAGTATACACATGAAAACCAAATTTAGCCCACAAAAGACCCTCATAAGAGAACCCTAAAACCCAAAGAAGCCTTAAGCCTGCAAAACAAACCCCTAAAACCCCAAATAAGCCCTAAACCCACAAAACAGTCCTAAACCCGCAAAGTTGTCCTGCCTTTACCCCGACTAGAGCCACTATCTCTAGCCTCAAATGATATATTGCATAATGATATATAAATCATCTTTATAGAGAGCCTTGAAGCGGTAGACTCAAAACCTCTAAAAAGTAATAGATACTAATAAAGCATACACCTCATGCAAGGAAGGTTTGCCTATGCTTCATATGTGTGCCTCAGAAAATATATATATATATAATAACAAGTATGATAGTAAAATTCAAGACTTGAAATTCTTAGTTAATTTTTCCGATTTATTTAGAATTATGTTGCCTAATGCTTTTAACGCATTCAGAGTTTAGGGCCCTTTCAAGTTGTTCCAGTAAAAACCACCAAGATAGATCAGTTAAAATTCAAAGCCACTAGACCCTAATGTAATTATTCCTTTATATACAGCCATTATTACAATCCTAATCAGCAATGTGTTTCTTTAAGCCCCTAGTTCTGAGATTGTAGACACATTTGCATCTATAACCTGCTAATCAATTTAAGAACTATATGAAAAGGAATGAAATGGCATGATACTGGATGCAACTTTTAGACTACTATCACATGAAATTTAAGCCAAATTTGTTTCAGCAATTTTTAATCTATCATTCATATCACCCTCCATTTGTGTATACCTGTGTAGGTATATGTATGTGTGTGCACGCACGCGCGTGTGATATTGAAGTCTATGATAGCACCTTACACCTAACACACACCACATGACCAAAAATGGTCTCCTCTCGCCCTTGCAATCCTTTTACATTTGCAAGTAATAAAATTAGAAAGACATAGAAGGAGGGTAACACCCTTGCATTTAAGCAATTTGCATGGATTCTACAAGAAAGAGCACCAGAAAGTTAAACAATTCAGAATTACTGATTCACATCCATATAGAGGATGCACCACAACCATCATCGATTTACAATTTTTTTTTTTTTTTTTTTTTATAAGTAATTTCAATATCATTAATAAAGCGCAAAGGGGTGCAACCCTAATACACAAGGAGTATACAAAGATGAGCCTTTAATAGGGAGAAGAATAAAATAAGTTCATGAAATCTGCTAACGTAGGAACATCCGCTCGATGATGTGCCACCATCCACATATGCAACAAAGATTTACAATACTACCATCACCTAAACCCCTATTTAAAAAATCACATTCAAATCACAGTCAACATACTTTATGAGTACTACGTAAACCTAACACAGTTATTCAGCAAACAGCTCATAGCTGTCTAGTACAACTTAGCTCCATAAGCCAACTCGCATGTTCGGTATCTATAGACACACACACAAACATAGAGAGGGAAGATCTAGAAAAAACAAGTACCTGAAGAATTCATAAACTACATAGCTTATTACTTCTTGGAATACTAAAGTCCATGTTTTTTATGTTGATTTGAGGTAAAGGCAGGTAAGGATTAGCCTAAAGTGTGGCAACAATTACCAAGTCCATCTGACATAAGTACATTTTTCCAGTAATAAAAAAGAATCAATCTCTAAGATGAGACCATTTTAATTTTCAATTCTGTTAATTAACGTTATAATCCTACCACAGCAAGAAATCTTTCATGCCCATGCCAATGAGCTCTAGCTCAAATGGCAGCTCCTCCCATCTAGGATCAGGACAGCAGGTGTTCTATAACTTACCAATAAAACAAAAAGGAAAATCATGTCCGCAATTACCTGCCATCAAAGAAAATAATTGAAACAGAGACCACATACACTTCTAATTTACAGTACAAAAGATTAGGAAGTATTAAATCATCCGTGAAAGAAGGTCTATAAGTTGGACTTATCAAAAAAGAAGTTCTATAAGTTTCATATCTACGGCCAATTCCATGTGTCACATAAGTTCTCATATTCTTTTTTCTTTCCTTTTTTTTTTTGACATATAAGTAAGATATGTTATTGTAACTATTACGGTTCATGTTCTTGTAAATATTACGGTTCATGGAAGTAGAAGCGAGAACATAAGTTCCACCAGTCAATTCAAGTTGCACTTCTTGATCCAAAGCGCAACAATTGAAATAGCACAAATAAGCAAACTCCATACAAAAATTGACACACCGCCTCCTATTCATCCTCATAGTTTCAAGCAGAATTTAAGTCTCAGAAGCCATATTCTATATTTGGGGTTACATAAGAAAATCATTTAACATCCAATACGACAACCCAATACCACAAGCTTAAAGGCATATATAAGAGCAAACACATGTCGGAGCCAATCAAAATTAGGAAAAGGCCCATACTATTACATAACAGCAAAGAAAGAAGATAATCAATTCAGAATAAAATCTTAACACGTACCTGAGTCACCAACAACGAGCACTCGAACCTGCCCACAAGGCGGTCCACCATTTTGCTCTTTGCTCTCCCTCTCACGGTCCCTCCAAAACATGTTTTCCTCCAAACCCTTAATCCAAAATCACCTCTAAACAAAGACCCACCAATTCACTTCCTTACACATTCACCAATCTACGTCCCATGAAACAAACTCAACCTCCATGAAAAGCAACAGTTCTCAAAATGGGTACCCCAGATTTCAATCTCAAATCCATACTAGATGAAAATTTGGCTAAGATCTAAGCAGAACCAAATCATCTTCTATAAAAACCAATTAAATTGTTCACCATGCTCAACACCCCAAAAAAAACCCAGCTTCACCAACAGATCTGGCAAGAAATCTTGAAGTGAGTTTCTTTGGAAACAAGCTTAGCCTCAAAATCTCAAGTGTGTCTCTTCGAGAACAAGTTTAAGCTTCCAAAAAAAAAAAAAGAAAGAAACCGCAAAACAAGAAGCTGGTCTTGCTCCAAACTGATGGTGTAGTTCAGTATTGAATGATATCAAAAATCGAACAAGATCTGAAGGATAGGAAATTAGAAAATGGGCTTTGGTTACTAAGCGGTACGCAAAATTCTTTGGATCGGTGAACAGTAGGAGCTCCAAATCGAACGTGGGCTCCGGAGACGAACTTGAAGGGAAGTGGTATCGTTATTGGTGCGTGTCGTTCATGTGGTGGAAAGCGCGTGAACATAATAGTTCGTTCATTTTGCTTTCAGAGGTGAGGAACACGTTAGAGAGGGGAGTGAAAAATACATGCTTGTTAAATACTATTCATCTTTTTTTTTTTTTTTTTAATCACATCAATCACTTTTTTATTATTATTTAAATAAAAAAAATTATTACAAAATAATTTTTTTTTAATTTTTTTATACCAAACATTCTTACTTTTTCACTTTTTCAAAAAAATAAATTTTTACATTTTTTATTATTTTTCACATCAATCAATTTTTGCTACAGTATCAAATCATTAAAACTCCAAAACCCTTTAACAAACGGAGTCACGTATCTAAGTGTCACCGTATCAATTTTTGATCAAGCAATTTGAACTACAATTAAAACCACAATTAAAAATAAGATTAAATATATTTTAGCTCTTTAAACTAGCAATCATTTTTTAGAAAGCCTCATAAACTGACAGCTGTGACATTTAGATTTATCAAACTACCCGTTTGTTACATTTAAGCCACTCTGTTAGAGGCTACCGCTTGTTTGGATGGAAAAGTGGTTACGTGTGTGAAATATATTTTACCCGTGTCAACTAACAGCCATTTTTTAAAAAGTCTCACGAACAGAGAATTGTGACACCTATTTCCATTAAACTACCAGTTTGTTACATTTAAGCCACTTTGTTAAAGGTTGCCGTATGTTTGGATGTAAAAGTAATACCCTCCTTTTTTCTTTTTTTTTCTTTTTTTTTTTTTTCAAATCCAAAATAATATAAAAAACTTAAAACATAAATCTAAAGGATGGCGGAACCACCCAAAGGTGGTAAACTTAGTTTTTTATTTTATTTTTAAATATTTTTTATTGATTAATAATTATAATAGGTAAATTTGGGTTTTTAAGTGTCAAAACGAGGTCATTTTCAAAAAAATTTGGTCAAATATGGCCTTTCCATCTAAACATACTGTCAATGCAAACAGAGGGGCTGGATTACAACAAAATGGTAATTTAATGGACCTAAGTGTCATATATCAATTCATGGGGCTTTATAAAAAATGGCTGTTAGTTGAAAGGTCTGAAATATATTTAACCCATACTCTATTTATATGCTTATATAAAGACTCACTTCATGAGTTTACTTCCATGAGTATTTTACTTACTAAGTCATGGAAGTACTTTTCCTTCTACCTATAAAACATTTATCTTACAAAGAAGCCATCACTAAATGTTAGTTTTTAGGTTGGTTAATTTGATGTTCAACATCCTTGACAGGGCGGAATTAGACTTTTAGGTAAGGAGATGAAGAAAAAAAAAATTAAGGGGGTTAAGAAATTAATTTTAGAAGAGTTATCTCATAAAAGCATATATTTTTTGGCAGAACAAACTAATTTTAGAGGAGTTATCTCATAAAAACATATATTTTTTTGGGCATCTTTAAATTCTCAATCAGGTGTATGGGTGCTCTAGAATGGTGAATCAGAGAGATGTCACTACAAAAATTATGTTGGTTAGTAACAGTAGTTTAGTAACGTGTCACTAGGGTTAACATGTTACTAAAATTTAGTAACATGTCTGGCGTGTTACGAATTTGATTGTTGCTAAATCCAGTTTAATAACGTGTCAGTTTTGACACGTTACTACTTAGTAACGTGTCAGTTTTTAACACGTTACTACTTAGTAACGTGTCAGTTTTTAACACGTTACTAATACTTAGTAATGTGTCCACCTTGTATCCCCTGTCCAATGTGTTGTCCGACCAATCACACCTAAACATAACATACTTCGTCCTGTCGTAATACTCCACCTCAAGTATTTGGGTTAGCTTCCCGAAGTATATTTCGCCATCAACAGTCGGCACGCACACCCCACTGTTCTGCGACCTCTTTCCCACATCATGTGCAACCGTACGAAACAACTTGCCGTTCACAACATATTTATTATACTCGACTGCTGAGATCATCGGCCCTCTACACTATATTACTGGTTTCTGACCCATTTCATTCCTACGTCGATCGTCCAAACGATCGACCTGCGAGTATAATATAATGAAAGTCGCACAGTTAGTGCGATGAGGGAATAACAAATAAGAAGCAAATACAAGAAATTTAATAGGCACACATGATATTACTCTTACATAGTCACGGTACCAATGGCAAAATTGCTCAACATGTTGGGTTTCCAACTGATCGTCCATCAGTCGCCCCCTAATTCTAGGTTCTCTAAGTGTATCCATGTGCATCCTACAATTTCAAATTTAATATGAAAATCATACGATACAACTAAGGGTGTAAGATAAATGAACATTCTATGCTATAAACCGACTCACATCCGTAATTGGAGAAACTCGTCCGAGTTAAACATAATATAACGGTGGATCTGAGTCAATGTACGTTTGTCGAGGTCGACTCGTGTCCCCACCCCTTTAGACCCATCCGGGTTTCTTTGCGGCCTATTGTGAAATGTCGGTACGTTATCTAAATAATGAGAGCAAAACGTCACCAACTCAGTTGCAATATACCCCTCCGCAATGCAGCCCTCAGGAGCCGCTTTATTTCGCACATTAGATTTGAAACCCCCAAGACTCCTATATATCAAAGTAGTCAATCATTTGATTTAGTTGTTTTTAAATAAATGAAGAGCAAAAAAATTTAAGTCTTGCGTCGAATTAATTTTACCTCTCTCCCGGATACATCCACCTATATTGTACAGGTCCACCGAGGTGGCATTCATCGACAAGATGCACGACAAGATGAACCATGCTCGTGAAAAACCCAGGTGGAAATACCTGCTCCATCTTGTACAAAGTGATATAGACATCACCCTCAATACGGTTCATATTCTCTGCAGTCAATGCCGTCGAACAAATGCCTCTGAAGATTGCAGACATTTCAACAAGAAGTCTAACCACTTTATCTGGCAGTGACGTGGCATGCAATGCAATAGGAAGAAGTTATTGCATCAGTACGTGATTGTCATGGCTCTTCATTCCCGAAATCGATCGGTCTTTAAGATGTACACACTTGGAAATCTTCTTGTAGCATTGGTAGCTACAAGAAGATTTAGTTGTAGGGAACTGCATCTCAAAGATTAAGGTTCCTAGCTCTGTTTGAGAATTGCACACATGCCAATAATATTTATTAGAACTTAATGTAATAATGGCAAAATGTCTAACCATTGGCAAAATTAACAAATAATATGCCATTCAAACAATAATATTAGGAAATCAACCAAAACCCCCATGACTCCTAATATGCCATTCAAACAATAATATCAAGAAATCAAACAAAAGCCTAAAAATTAACAAATAATATGCCATTCAAACAATAATATCAGGAAATCAAACAAAAGCTAAACAAATTTGAGAAATTTGAGTATATACCTGCAGTATAGTATTGGAGAGGGAGAGAGTGTCGGAGAGTCACCTGGGTTCGACGCCGCCGGAGTGATAGAGGCCGCCGGGAGGGAGACAACGCCGGCCAACGTAGAAGAGAGGAAACGAGCAAGGGAGAGAGGAGGCAGGGCGCACGCGTGGGAGGAGCTAGAAGCAGAAATGCAGCAATGCCGGAGAGTAAGAAACGCCGGAGGAGAACCAAACGGCCGGAGGAGGAAGAGAGAAAAATCACTGTTTGGGAGGGGATATATGGTGCTGGCGCGCTGGACTGGAGGGAAAGAAAAGGAAGAAGAAAAAGAAGAGGGAAAAAAGAAGAGAAATTGGGGGAAAAGTCGTGCAGTGATGTACTGAAGGAAAAAAAATTTAAGCAACTTAGTAACGTGTCAAACTGACACGTTACAAATTTGTAACGTGTGGAATTTCACACGTTACTAAAATAATTAGTAACGTGTCACACTTTGACACGTTACTAATTTGTAACGTGCCAAAAAGTAATGAATAGTTAACACGTTACTAATCAACATAATTTTTGTAGTGCGTGTAGATTCAAGCTTAGGGAAAAAAAAATGAAATTGCAAATGAGAGAAGGAAGAGAGCATCGAGAGTTTTAATTCTTTTTTTAGCTTTGTTTACTTTGTGTTCTTGCGTTATACTAGAAGTATGGTTGTAATTAAGTTTGAGAGAGCATATTAGTAGCTCTCCATATGATTATATTAGGCATAATTATTGAGGTGCTACAAAAGAAAAAACCCAAGTTGGAGGAAACAAATTAAAGGGTATTTTCGGTTCTTCATAAAGAAGGAGGGAGTAAAATTAAAAGAAAAATTTTGAGAGGGAACAAATTTATAAAAATAACATATTTTAAGCGAAAATTTATAACTTTTGGGGATGTCCCCCCACCCATCCAAGTGGGTCTGCCCTGATCCTTGATGTAATTTATTTTCTTGGTTAAGTATTTGTGTTGTAATTGTTTATGAAAGAAAATTATCAAGATTAGAAGTCCTTGAAGAAATCAATATGGCATGTTTGCAATTGTACGAACGAGGAACTTAGTGAAGTCAGGCAATGCATTCTGGCTACTATCTTGTCAGCAACTAGTACGGACGACACACCAAAATTGTATTGTAATTGTTGTGCATTTACAAGGCACCAACAATGACATACGAACAAGGTTCTTAAAAATTGCCTCGTTCGTAACTCGTTAGAAGTTGCGTGTGAAGGTTTTGCCTCGATAGCAAATGTTTGCCCAAAAGGGGTCGAACGGTTCTGAGCAGAAACTCGTTCTGAATCAAAAATTCCTTCTAGACTTCATCTCGACACGACCTAAGGAACATACATAATTTTCATTAATAACATCCTCATGCAAAACATGGAATGCCCAACATCATTAAGCTACTAATCCAACATTAATCTAGTATTAACACCAAAACCAACTAAAGATTAAAAACCATAAGTTAGGATATGAAAACGATATAAACAAAAAAATAAGCAATAATATAACAACCTAATAACACTAGTAAAACAAGGCTATGCTAAGAAAGTTATCTCATTTGAAGAATAAAGTGTAGTAATATATGTGTGTTACAAACAATTGTTTTCTTTTCTTTCTTTTAAGCTCTTTTATTATTTGCTTAATACTACTGGTTTTTTAGAAATAATTTTGTGACAAAGGACATATATTTTTTCATACGTTTTTTTTTACTATGTCATCAAATCTATTGATTTTCAGTTTTATTGTTTATGACCGTTGGTCATTAACAATTCCATGGGTTTTTATTTCTTCAACAGTTTTGACCATTTACATGATTTTATGGCATTGTTCATTAACAAGGTTTTACGGTTTTCTTCAATCCTTTTGACCGTTTGGTCATAAAGTCTTTCAAAACTTTGGTTAGGAACAAAAAACGTGAACTTCCTTTATATATATATTAAGCCTACTTTTCTTGGCTAGGAGAGAAAAAAAAAATACAAAAAGGAGCACTTGATATATATATATATATATATATATATATATATATATATATATATATATATATATATATATTACTTCTATGTTTTCAATTATGTTTTTTGTTGTTCTACAAGAAAAGATTTGGGTTGTTCTATTACTCTTCGTTATTTGGAAGTGAGTCCTTAATGAAGATAGGCGCTATAGTCTAATCCTGAGAGGTTGCGTGTCAAATGATCCGATCGCACCGAGTTATACACTCCGGGAGGCACGAATCAACCTTTAAGGACAACGCTCTTGCATGATTCTATAGCATTGTGAGATCTTTCCATACTCTCTTTTCATCTCTTGTATTTTATTTATTTTATTGTTAATATTCATATTGTAATTATTTTATATCAATGAGAATTTGTGCACCATCCAAAATTATTTCCAACAATCTTAAAAGTAGATTATGATGGTTGCACAAATATTTTGATTAGTATCATAACAATAGTATTTAAGCTTATAAGAATGCAAATACTATAAGAGTGTGCGGTATGCAATTCGCATATGAGAAAGATGAAATCAAATATTTGAGTAGAAAGATTTTGTATTCATTTATCAGAAAAAGAATTTAATTTCTTGTGTAGTTGTTGAAAATGAAAATATTTTGATTATAAGAGTTTTCAATTATTTGAACTCAATTTATTGATTGTCAAATAATCTTTTATTGTTGGGTTACTATTCTTACAATAAAAAGAGTTGAGCTTTTTTATGGATTTTTTAGAACTTAGCATTTTTTTTGTTTTGTTGTGCTAAGCTTGGCTGGAAAACATCCATGTAAATTAATAATAATAACTGTGAGTGATTACTAATTTTTGTGATGGAGAAAATACATAGGTATTGCTAATTGTATGCAAAGAATACCATTTTGCTAAAGATTTTTGCAGGTAAGCACATAGTAAGAAGAAGAGATGTGGTACGTGTATTGAGTCGATTGGTTCTCACGACACCTAGTTGGTATGTGGTGATGACAATCTATTTTGGAAGATCTTGGAGTAAAGCTGTTGGCTCCGCTGTGAGTTTTAAATTCTGATTCATAAGTCTTATTTTTTAAGACATAATATACATTTCATTTATTAAAATGAAAAAAAAAAAAAAAAATTTGAAGTTATGATAGTGCTCCTTGATTGAATTAAAGCTGTTGCAAAATTTTATAATTATATGAATTTTGTATATGATACGCGATAGCTTCTATTAATTCATCTATTTCAAAAAAGAAACAGTATCTAACATTTATGTTAGCTATGACATGCTAGATTTAGCATAACCATTTTAAGTTATTTTGTAATTCCTCATATATATCATTCAGCTTTCAAATTTCTCTGACATGATGGTTCAGAATAAAATATATGTGATTATTGAGATTCATTTGATACATGATAAATTTATCATATCATAAGAATGATATCATTGACGTATTTATTAAAATGAGCCAATAATAGTTGATTATTATTTGGTTGGGCTTGATACTTTGCATATTTATTGGGGCTTTAGTTAAAAAGATTTTATTTTTAAAATCTTGATAGAACTTGAAATATGCAACCCCTATATATATAATATATAAGGATCATGTTGAAAAATCACAAGTGGTGATTAGTATTTTTAAAATATCTTTAGAACTGTTAATTGATAGAAAAAAAAAGAAGAGTAAATGATAGATCATACTTATAGAAAAATGGGCTCATAGAAGTTATTTCTTAAAGTTCTTGTGAGCTATTAATGGAATTTTAATTTCTTGTAATTACTTGATTTATTTCATTCGGTATGATAGATTTATACATGTAAATCTAGGCGATACCAAGAAAATGAAAAGAACTAATGAATGCTATGATTGTCAATTTTTGGGCTATCCACCAAAGTGTGGGGGGAAGCCTTTATTTTGTTTGTCATATTCATAAGCATTGTTTCAAATACCTCGAAGTGTGGAAGTATTTAACAAATGTTATGTTATCCAAAACCTAAAATGAGGAAACTTGGTTTTAAAACCTATGATTGTGATTTTACTGGTTTTACATGTAATAGTTCATGCTATAGATTTCCTACTATCAAGAGTGATATTTTAGATTACAATAATATTTTTGAATCTAAAAAAAAAAAGGTTATTATCTTTTGAGCATATGTTCCTTTGAAAAATAAGGAAAAAATTATTTCACGATTTTTTGGTGCTTCTAATAAAATTGTTGATGATGTGTAAGAATTGAGAAGAAGCAAGCGAGCTAGAACGAAAGGAATCTCGCTATGGATTTTATTGTTTATATTGTTGATGATGATCCATTATGTTATGGTGAAGCAATTAAATCTATTTTTGATGCATTTTATTTATTTTTAATTTAATTGGTTAGAAGCTATAAATAATTGAAATCAATTATGTCTAACCATGCTTGGGAACTCATTGAGTTACCTCCTAAGACCAAATCAATTGGTTATAAATAGGCGGCTAAGAATAAGCTTAATCCGGATGATACAATAGATAAGCACATGGTAGACTTGGTAGCTAAAAGCTACAAGTAAATGTATATGTTGATTATTATTTTCCGGTTACTAAAATTGCATCTTTTGGAATGTTATTTGTCATTGCTTATATTTATAAATTTGGTGTACATCAAATGGATGTCAAAGTTATTTTTCTAAATGATGAAGAGATTTATATGGAGCAGCCCGAAGGACTAGTAATTCCCGGTCAAGAACATGAAGTGTGCAAACTAGTGAAATCCTTGTATGGATTAAAGAAAGCTCATAAACAATGGCATGAATAGTTTGACAAGGTGATGTTATCTATTGCATATTTGATTAATGGTGCAAGTAAATACATAGCAAATTTTACAATAATGAATGTGTCATTATTTATTTTTTAATATATTGATGACTTACTTATTTTGAACTAACATTGATGTTGTGCATAAAGTTAAATTATTTCTTGCATCTAATTTTGATATGTAAGACATATGTAAAGCTAATGTCAAATTGGACATTAAAGTTATTAGGGATAATGATTGCATTATTTTATCTCATACATATTATGTTGAAAATATGCTTAAAGGATTTGAGCACTTTTATTATTCACTTATGTCTACACCATATGATTCAAAAATACACTTGGTTAAGAATCATGGTGATGGTGTTATTGCAAGAAAAATATGCACAAATCATTGGTAGCTTAATGTTTTGACAAACTGTATATGCCTTGGTATTACATATATTGTTAGTAAATTGAGTAGATATACTCATAATCATGGTATTGAGCCATTGTGGTGCGATCTCTAATTGTTGAGATTCTCAAAGGGCACAATTAATTTTGGTTTATCTTATTGTGATTATCCTGCTATATTGAAAGGAATGCAACTGTATTATTGATTCAGATGAGCAAAGCCTACTAATGGCTATTATGTGTTTACTTTGGCTGGAGGAGCTATTTCTTGAAAGTCCTCAAAAAACTTGCATAACAAGGTTTACTATGGAGTCAGAGATAATTGCCTTGGAGAAGACATAAACTGAAGATGAATGGCTAAAGAACCTATTGGTTAATTTATTTAATTTGCCTTTATATGCTAATATAGCTAGATCTATGTGTTTATTGTGATTGTCAGGCTGCCAAAGCTCAAGTAAAGAATTTATAATGAGAAAGTGCACAATATTATGAGGCAGCTTATTGAGAAAAGAATTATGCAGATTCTTTGACCATGCCACTAGCAAGAAGGCTAGTGAGAGAAGCATCGAGGGGGATAGGACTGATACCCAAATCATGACACTGTGATTGATACCCAACCTTTGTGATTGGAGATCCCATGAATGAGGTTTAATGGGAAACGAAGTCACAAGTGAAATGAGGTATGATACTGTCAATTTATGTTTATTAACTATCTTGTTGAGAAGATTAGTGATGAGTCCATCCCTATGGTGTAAGACAGTACAAGATGCAGAGTGATTAAAGATGAGCTTAAAGCTCTTAATGGATCCATAGTTCCTACCTGTTGGGATCGAGTGTTTCCTGCACACACTCCTGATGGATACCACCTATATGAGTGTGGATGTGCTATCTCCTATGAGACTTGGGTAGGTCTCTAGAGCGCTCATGAAAGCCATTTTATGGTGTAATAACAAAAGACGCAGAGTGAGTAAGGATGAGTTTAAAACTCTTAATGGGTCCATAGTCCCTACTTGTTGGGATGAGATGTTCTCTGCACACATTCTTGATAAACGCCACCTATGTGAGTGTGGAAGTGGTGCCGCTTGCTATGAGACTTTGGCAAGTCTCTATAGCACTCATGAAACCCAGAGGCGCATGGCCTGTATAAGGCGCCAACCCGCTATAGAAAAACTCAATTTTCTTTATTTGATTTGATTTGATTTTTTTTTGAGAAAGTTATGTGGGTGATAAGTTTGATTAACTTGTGAATTTGGTTAAAAGAGTTAAACTCTACCACAATTCATTAAGTTCTTACTTATTTATCCTAGGTGCGGTTAAAAACTTCAAGTACCATATCGATGCATACTTTCAATCTCCTTTATTCTATTGTTTGTAACATGTGGGGGATTGTTGTAATATATGTGTGTTACAAACAATTGTTTTCTTTTATTTCTTTTATGCTCTTTTATTATTTGCTTAATACTAATGGTTTTTTAGAAATAATTTTGTGACAAAGGACATTTATTTTTTCATACGTTTTTTTTTACTATGTCATCAAATCTATTGATTTTCAGTTTTATTGTTTATGACTGTTGGTCATTAACAATTCCATGGGTTTTTATTTCTTCCACAGTTTTGACCATTTACATAATTTTATGGCATTGTTTATTAACAAGGTTTTACAGTTTTCTTCAATCCTTTTGACCGTTTGGTCATAAAGTCTTTCAAGACTTTGGTTAGGAACAAAAAACGTGAGCCTCCTTTATATATATATTAAGCCTACTTTTCTTGGCTAGGAGAGAAAAAAAAAATACAAAAAGGAGCACTTGAGATATATATATATATATATGGGAGGGGGGAGGAAGCGCAATATGCATATAGATGCAAGGAGTAGGGGAGAGTGATGTACATGTAATAAGATAATTTAAAGTAAAGCAGTAAAACTAGCCATGAAGCGGTAATGACAATTATATAATCAAAATAAAGAATTGAAATTAAAATAGTTGAGGACTGGAAATCAAAACTTGATATATCGTTATAGATAAAATAAGTTTACAAAAGTAAGTGACAGAGGAGAAGAGAGGATAGAGAAGCAGGGGAATGGCTAGAAAGTTTATGAGGAAATAAGAGTCTCTCAAAAAACCTCTGCCTTACAATGGGGGAGGGGAGCCTGTTATATAGGCCAATTACATCAAATAAAATAAAATACAATCATGAACCAAATAGTAAAAGCAGATGCCGCGTTAATGCGGTCAAAAGTAAGCACGTTTGGTGCCAATTTGAACAGTAAAAGTAAAAGTCTTCAATCTTGAACAGTAGCTGTCGGCACTGTAGTGTCGGCAGACAAAATATGAACAGTGAATAGTGAGTCTGAACAGTAATCCTGTACAGTGTCGTTCGTGACAATGAACAGTAAAAGTGAACAGTGGTTTAGTACAGTAACTTCAAATAGTAGTATTCTAGCCGTCATGAGCTAGTCTAAAATCTGAAAATCAAGAGCCGTTAAAGGTTATCCGCACAGGGCTGTCAAGAGCCGTTCAGCTTTCATCATCGGACATAGAATCAAGAAATGTTTGAATCCATTGTTTCTTTTTGGAAACAGTTGGAGAAGAGAATTTTGGTACAGGAGGTGGAGGAGGTGCTAAGGTTGGCATGGCAGCAGCAACTCTTTGAGTTAATATTTCAACCTTTTTGACAATGGGGTCAATCTTGGGGGACAATTCCCAAGTTTTAGCTTGAAACCAAAGTCTTTCAATCTTTTCATCATTCTTAGCATATTTCCATTTTAGAAACCATGGAATTCTGAATTTTTTGGCAAAATGAAGCATTGAGGGAAAAATAGGGCTATAATCATCACAACAACCGTCACAGGTGATGTGGGATGAAAATAGATGGTAAGCATAAACAAGCTGAGGAGGGAGAACGTCTAAAGTTAGACCAAATTGATTCCACCACTGGTTAAACCAAGCGGGGAGAAAACCATTAAATTCTTTATCAAAGCTGATAAACCAAAAGTGTTTAGAATCAGGGTTATGAAAAAGCATAAAATGGAACAAGGCATTTACATAATCATAATAAGAATAGGGAATGTGAGAGTTGGAAGAAGGTTTAAGGGCAGAAGGGTGAGAGCCCCAATCATCGACAGAGATGAAATTAACAAAATATGCAATGGTACCAACAATCGTTTGAGGATTGTTATGTTTGGGAATAGGTCTGAAACAGACAGAATTGGTTTGAATTAAAATATCAGTAAAAAATGACAAATCTTTCAAAGGATGTTTAGGGATCCAATGAAAATGACAAGGAAAGTAAGAATGAGCCAGTTGCTTTGGGGTCTGAAAATGGGTAATCCTTCTTCATCACTTTTTACTGTTTTCCTGATCTGATCTCTTCTTAATTCAGTGAAATAATTATCCCACCAATTTCTAAGAGTATCAGAGAAACCAGTAGCAAGTAAATCCACAATATCAGCTTGGCTTTTATTGTGATTAGTGAGATAAGCATTAGCAACCATGGACATATGATTCATGATTCATCTTATTAAGCAGTTCTTGCTCAGACAAACCATCGATATTCCATTCATACAATTTATCAGCAGAGACAAAGAATTGGGATTGGAGAAATCTTTCTTCAAATTGTAAATCAGGAGGAGTGGGTTTTGAATAAAAATTCTTTGTAAGATTAAAGGATTTAGATCCGTCAAAGATCCTTTGGAGTTTAGGCTCCATTTCAATCTTACCAAAGTTTTGTTCAAGGATTCTAATATCAGAATCAGTAGAATCCTGAGAAGAAGTTTCTGAATTAGAAGAGGAAACTTTCTTAATACCAAAATTTTGTCCAAAACCACTGGCACGATTACTTTTTAAACTAGTCAACTCAGAAAGTAATTTGTTAACTTTCTCAAGGTTCATTTGAGAAGTCGTTTTCAAACCAGAAGATTTCTTTAAATCAGGAAGAGAAATCAAAGGTTTTTCAATTTTAGAAGGAGTGGAGGAAACTTTTGGATTAGAAGAGAGAGAGGGATTTTTCTCTTCGATACGGTCCAATTGTTGTCCTAAAATATGAAGAGATTGAGCACAAAAATTATTTTGTTCGATAATTTTCCTATCGTTATCAATAGGATTTTCATCGGGAATTTTGAAAGGAGAACATTTCACAATAACTTTATTGCAGTCAACAAGAATATTTTCAAGAGGAGGATGAGAAGATTTGACAACAGATTTATCTTCTTTGACAAAATTTCTTATAACAACATTCAAAACATTATCGACAGGGAAATGTTTTTGAAGATAATCAAAAAATAAAATATGTTTTCGGGACTTAATCATCATTTGGGTCCATTTGACCTTAATGAGATTTCGTTCATTTTCAGAATATTTGGCACGGTAAGCATGCCTTAAATTGCGATTTTCAGAAGAATTAAAATCTTTGTGCAAAGCTGGCCAATCAATGATGGAAAAGAAAATTTTAATTGGGGCAGTAAGAACATTACACTAATGATGAGTAGTGGGGAGAGGAGCATTAAAATCGGAAGCAAAAGGAGAAACAGATCCACCTTCGTCATCCGTTTGGGGATAATTTCTGGTAGAGTAAAAAGCAGAAGAAACTTGGGAATCGGTAGAAATTATTTTGAGTTTCAAATCAGGGTTAACAGCAGGATAAAGAGGAGGAGGAGGGTTAAGGGACTCATCCACATCCTTATCACGACGTCAGAGTCCTTCTGAGGTGGTAGAACCAGCAAAAGAATTCCTTCGTTCGTTAACCAACAGAGGCCTTTCAATTCTTCTTGAAAGTCCTAAATCAGAAAAATTGATTTTGACAGATCCATCCATTTATTGCTGGATGTAATCAAGATTAGAGGCATCATTCACTACTCGAGAAGGTTTTGTAACATCTTCCAAAAGCCACTCGTTGGGGAGGTCAATCTCATCCCAGCGAATCATTTTTGGAGTTTTGATATTTGCATTCTGAGTAGAATTTTAAATTAACAAAGTAGATTCATTTGGATTCTTGATCACAGCTTGTGGATCTAGTTTTGTCTTCATCAATTTATAATAAATACGGTAGATGATAGCAAGGGGTCTGCTACCTTCTTCCATATTATAACCAGAAGTAAGAATATTCAGCGTCAAAGCTTTAAGAATATGAATATCATTCAAAGTAAGAGAAATATTGGGGAAAACATCAAAATGGACAGGACCATTAAACAGAGAAGACTGAATCATACCAAGAATACTAGTACAAAAATCAACAAATCTTGCGTCACGCAAACATAACAAAACAGAAGCATTAATACCAAGTCGAGTCAAAGGCTTGACTGCAACTTGAACAGAACCAATATGCATAAATTTATAACCTTTAGCAAGAGAATCATTAACAAATTTCTTATTAAACAAGGTAATAGTTTGATTATTACCTGAAATAGCAAATGTTTGTTCAACAGTTTTGACAGAATATTCAGATTTAAAATAAGATTTAAACCAAGAAGTAGTGTAAACATCATTAGCGTCAAGCTTAGGGATATTCCATTTGTCAAATCTGAAATCATTATCACTTTCAACAGAAAATTGTTCAAAATTAACCACGTCAGGTGGTAAACTGGAATTAGAGCAAACAGAAGAATTAGATCTCCACATATTGACACACAAACTAAACTCAAAATCACTCACTGGGTAAAGTCTTACAGAATCTCATCCTAGGTACTCACTCACAGGGCAAACTTCCTAAGCATGTCCTTCCTAGACGCAAAACTATCCACACAGACCCTTGGCCTAACACACAGAGCTACACATACCCTTGGCCTAACCTGCAGTTTCTTCTTCACACCCTAACACGCCAACCCAGGCTTTCAACGGGACTTACAGATACCTCGCAAACTGTAGTGACGGGGTGGTAGACAAACTGTACTGACGAGGTGGTGGACTACCGTTCAACAACTAGGAGCTCGACACAGAGAAAGGTTAACAGGGAGTAAATAAAAAGGAGAAGATCAAGACCATACTCAGAGGGGGTCAAGAGAGAGCAGGGTGTACATCAAGGCAGCAAAGAGATCACAACTCTTATATATATATATATATATATATATATATTACTTCTATGTTTTCAATTATGTTTTTTGTTGTTCTACAAAAAGATTTGGGTTGTTCTATTACTCTTCGTTATTTGGAAGTGCGTCCTTAACGAAGATAGACTCTATAGTCTAATCCTGGGAGGTTGCGTGTCAAAGGATCCGATCGCACCGAGTTATACACTCCGGGAGGCACGAATCAACCTTTAAGGACAACGCTCTTGCGTGATTCTATAGCATTGTAAGATCTTTTCATACTCTATTTTCATCTCTTGTATTTTATTTATTTTATTGTTAATATTCATATTGTAATTATTTTATATCAATGAGAATTTGTGCACCATCCAAAATTATTTCCAACATAAAGAATCAAGAGAGGTCATTCTCCCTCTCTAGGAACAAATTAATAGAAGGGGCGAGGGTGAGGGCATTTTATAAGCGTGCATGGGCTCAAGATAAGGCTGATGTGTTATTTTTTGGAATTGTACTATGGCGAACGTTTGTCTTATACTATATTGAACGTTCGGATATAGGGTTGCAAACGAACGTTCGGTTGTACTATATGAAATATTCGGCTCTAGAGTTACAAGCGACTGTTCAGATACCCAAATTCGAACATTCCAATAGGATCGCAAACGTTAAGTTGGACCCTCTACCTCAAACATTCTATTGAGACAGAAAGTCAAGATTCTACCTCTAACCATATCTACTTTTTCTCAATCTTTTTTTATATCAAAAGAAGTCTCAGGGTAAATACACTTAAATAAGGGGATATAGTTGGATTTTTTTTTTAATTCCTGGATAAAAAATCCTAGTGACCAAGCAGGCCGGCCCAAAGGTTAGGCGAGTTAGGTCGTCGGTTAGGGCTCCCGATTTAATAAGCCCAAAAAAACAATTTTAATATGGCCCAAATTCTTTTAAAAAAAAAAATTTCAAAAAGGTTTAAGGCCCAAAAAAAATTTTTCATCAAAATTTAAGACCTCTAATCATAATAAATAAGTAATTTAAAACACCTCAATTTAATAAGGCTCCAGTTTAATAAGGCGTATGATAAAATAAGAACAATTCAAAAAAAAAAAAAAAAAAAAATTATGACAAACCCACCCACATCGATTATCTACATAGGCACAACGGACACAACTCTAGACTCTATTGTTAAAATTTTATAATTTATTTTAGGGTTAAATACTCTTTTACCTTCTAGGGTTTCAAGACTTTACTTTTTTTCTTTAGGGTTTCATTTTTATCACAAGAGGTACTTGTAATTTTCATAAAAATTAAGATAGTATCTCCGTTAAAATTCTGTCCAAAACTTAATGGAATGCCACTTTAGCACCAATCAGATGTCGCCACGTGTCAGTTAATTAATTTTTTAAATTTTTTTTAATAAAATTAAAAAGATTAAAAAAAAAAATCTTCATTGTGAGATCTTCCGCTATCAACAATAATGGTGCTAATGTTCATGACACGTGACTCTTCACTGTGAAAGGTGGAGATTGGATTCTGAGCATTCTGTATCGGTTTTTGAACCCATGAACAGTAGTCTCTGTTTGGGTGAGATCTTTCTTTATTTTTTGTAGAAGTTGATTTGTGTCAAGAAATTGCATTTCTTGAATGATAGTTGCTTATTGCATGCCTCTAGTTAAGACCAGAGAAGACTCATGTGTTCCCATTATCATATATCATATATATATATAAAAGCCGAGTTTTGACATAGAGAGTGCTTAGAATTGCGACACGTGTCCATGTTTTTAATATCTGAACCATCTTTTTTTTTTTTTTTTTTTTTTACCTCTGGTCATTAATTAGCGTAATTAATTGTGTTGATTATATTTCAAGAGTTTTCCATACATAAATTATTCAATAAATTAGGTATTATTAATGTCTAAATCAAATAAGGAAACAAATAATATAAATGAAATTATAACCTTTTTTTTTTTTCACACCAACAATATTTTCTTTAAATTTTAAATTTTTTTACTCATCATATCATATATCATATATATTATATATAAAAGCCGAGTTTTGACGTAGAGAGTGCTTAGAATTGCGACACGTGTCCATGTTTTTAATATTTGAACCATTTTTTTATTTTTACCTCCTGTCATTAATTAGCGTAATTAATTGTGTTGATTATATTTCAAGAGTTTTCCATATATAAATTATTCAATAAATTAAGTATTATTAATGTCCGAATCAAATAAGGAAACAAATAATATAAATGAAATTATAATCTTTTTTTTTTCACACCAACAATATTTTGTTTAAATTTTAAAATTTTCTACTCATAATTTTTAATAATTGAACCGTGCAAATATTGAAAGGGTTTTTCCTTTTTCTGTTTTTTTTTTTTAATGAATTAAGTATACGATTTTTCCTTAATTAATTCATTTTGACATTTCTTTTTATTAACTCACGTGTCCATGTTTTTTTTTTAAAAAAAAAAATTAAAATTTTTTTATTCATAATTTTTAATAATTGAACCATGCAAATATTGAAAGGGGCTTTTCCTTTTTCTATTTTTTTTAATGAATTAAGTGTACAATTTTTTCTTAATTAATTCATTTTGACCTTTCATTTTATTAACTCACAGAGTGCTTAGAATTGCGACACGTGTCCATGTTTTTAATATCTGAACCATTTTTTTATTTTTACCTCCGGTCATTAATTAGCGTAATTAATTGTGTTGATTATATTTCAAGAGTTTTCCATATATAAATTATTCAATAAATTAAGTATTATTAATGTCCGAATCAAATAAGGAAACAAATAATATAAATGAAATTATAATCTTTTTTTTTTCACACCAACAATATTTTGTTTAAATTTTAAAATTTTCTACTCATAATTTTTAATAATTGAACCGTGCAAATATTGAAAGGGTTTTTCCTTTTTCTGTTTTTTTTTTTTTTTTAATGAATTAAGTATACGATTTTTCCTTAATTAATTCATTTTGACATTTCTTTTTATTAACTCACGTGTCCATGTTTTTTTTTTTAAAAAAAAATTAAAATTTTTTTATTCATAATTTTTAATAATTGAACCATGCAAATATTGAAAGGGGCTTTTCCTTTTTCTATTTTTTTTAATGAATTAAGTGTACAATTTTTTCTTAATTAATTCATTTTGACCTTTCATTTTATTAACTCACATTTATCTCTCTCACCCTAAATCACGTCGATCTCTCTCACTCTAAACTCACCCTCTCCTATGTCTCCAAGAGGTAGCTCAATCGGCTATGACTATGCTTAATGAAGCAGAGGTCACTAGTTCGAATCCCCCTACCCCCTCATGTGCAGACATGTCAAAAAAAAAAAAAAAAAACTCACCCTCTCCTTCTATAGCAACAACGTTTCAAAATTCTTTTCTACAGAAGTTGACGGTTGCATAAAGTTTATTTGATCAGTTTCATGGAAATATAGAAGTTGACGGTTGAAATTAGTATACTTTTTTCGTGCTTTTTTTTTTTAAATTTTTTTTTTATGCTTTTCGTTTTAAACTACACATATGGGAACAAATTTAGTTTGTTTTAATTTATTTTTTAGATTAAGGGAAGATTGAAATGATTTATTTGATTGTATTAAATATTGAGTGAAGGATTTTATTATTTTTGTATTCATAAAAAAAAAAAAAAAAGATTTGTTATTTTGCTTTATATTATTTTTTAAATGTCCAGAATTTTATGAGTTTTATTTGTATTGAAATATAATAGGTTTACACAAAAACCTATTGGGTTTACAGTTACTCTCAATTTTGTTACCATTCTCAATATATTGTTATAGGGTTTAGGGTTACTTTTTCCTTATTTTCTGTTCTAATTTATATATTATTTTTTACTCAAATTTATGGGTCTTATATTTTAACTCATTCTAGCTGGTTTTAAATTATACATATAAGAATTTTTTAATATGTTTTAATTTATATGGATTAAAACTAAAATTATATATGGTTCTTTTGATAGTATATTTTTATGTGATTTATATATTCATGCAAACTTATGTGTAATTGTGTCACTATGTTCAACAATATACTGTTGAATAACTTTTCGTTTTTTTTTTTTAATTGAAATAGGCATGATAGATTTTTTTACACAACTTTTTTGACCTATAATAAAAAATACAATGGAGATGTGTTTTAAGCTTTAAAATCAAATTATAATGAGTAATCTCGCACATAGTGTGGGCTCTAAGCTAGTTGTTGATAATGGAAGTGTTTGGGTGGACTACGGTCCCGTGGGTTTTTTTTTTTTTTTTCTCACACCGGAAAGGTTTTTCCACGTTGAAAATCGTGTATCTTGCGCTAGTAGTGTTTGAATATATATTGCTTGCCCTATTTTACAGTTTTCTGCAGATTCACACAAAGAGGAGTTTTGTGTATTATTGTTTCTCCCAACAATATATAGTACAAAAGCAAAACTTTATATCTTATGTGATGGTGCATGAACATCTTGAAGTTTTACTAAAAAGGGATATAAAGCCACCATGATAAAGCATTGTAATGTACAAAGTAGAGGCTGTGATGATGATGCAGTCAGATTGAGGTAATATATATTGCCAACTCAATCGCAATCGCAGTTAATTTCCAAATTGCAATGAATCAAGTGGTTTCCGGCCGGAGCCCATCCCACGTGAATTATACAGAAAATGTCATTTTCATTGTCATGACTTTGTTATATATATATATATATATATATAAGTATTAGAATAATAATAATAATAATAAAGTCGGAAATATGAAATTTCATGAAGAAGAAGAAGAGAGGGAGGAAGCTTGAAGAGTCCAACCGGTGGGAACCATAAGAGGTGTCTGGTTATAGTAGACAACACAAGGGCTTTCATGGTTGTGCACTCCCTCGTATGTCGTTATCACGTAGCTTGGGTCCTCTCTGTCCCTCTCCACCCTCTTCTTCACGTTACATCCTCCGCTTGAGCATTTATAGTAATTCCTGTTTCATTTTTCACAACCTTAATCTTAATTAACTACGTACAATTATATATATATATATATACATAAAGATCAAATACAAATCTCAAATCAATTATACCAATTAATATTAGAAACAGAAGATCAAGGTGAAGTTAATATTAAAATTTAGAAATTTATTAAAAAAAAAAAAAAAAAACAAACAAACAAACAAGGGTTTCCTCATATTGCTTGCCATAAGCTAGGATTTTCCTTCGGTACTAATTAAGTGTTCCAGTTCAGGTTCGTGTGTCAGGTCAATTCATGTCAAGTGATCATGAGTTTAAGTTCACTCTAGCTAGCTAACTTGACTAATTTAAGTAAACGGATTAGGCTACTAAACCCTAATTCATTAATTTCATGTTGGGTTCGTTGGTCTTGTCAAAAATTGACAACTCATTTAATTAAACGGGTCAAACCCATTAACATTAGCACACTAATTTATATCGAATTAAAAATAATCAGTCCTACCTTCGATTATATATATAGTAGTTTTCAGTATCGCTAATCTTTTTGTTACCTACCAATGATCATATGTTAGGCACAACAAAACCATTCAATTCCAAGAAGTTTCATGTCGGAACTTTGAGGAATGATACAGCCCCAACTTGGGGCCAACTTTTTTTTTTATTATTTTTTTTAAAAAATAAAAATTATTGCTTCAGAAACTTTTTTTATTTTTTATTTTGTCATTTTTAAATTAAAAAATAAGACAAAAGTTGGCTCAAAGTTGAGCAAAATAATTGTGTCCTTAACATTTTCCTCTATATATATATATATATATATATATATATGATGGAGCTATATTTTAATTAATCTTGCTAGCTAGGAAATTTCTAAGCGTCTGGAACCCAAGCATGACGCTTCACAAGTCTTGACCCACCAATAATTGAGAAGCACCAGATAATATATTCTAACATATATATCCTGAACTACCTTCTCAGTAGCCAGGTAGACCTAATACTTACACAGGGAAAGTGGGTACCCAACTGAATTGCAGCATATAATTATATAAAGAACACTCCACCTTGAGCATATATATATATATATATATGTCGTAGTTAATGACAGCAGAAAGCAAAGGAAATCATTATGAAATTATTTTCTTCCTTAATCACACTAACAGTATTAATTTCTATGACTTAATTTGTTCATATATATCAATTAATCCATATATGTGCGTGGATGTAAATTTTTGCAACAATGATTTGTTGATATGGTTAATTGGGAAATTAAACTAGACCAATATATAGTTCAAACCTAAAACTAGAGATAACTATATAAACAAACTATAATCAAATACTAAATATTTATTTAAATCTCTTCTAATTCTGGTTAGATAATATTGTACAAACAGACAATGATTTAATGCATCTCACCATCTCTATGAATTAATATCTCACCTGCATAACTCACCATTGTCTCCAAATTTTCTGTATACCAAGAGATCATAAAATTAAGTCTAAAATTCAACGATAATTTTAAAAGTTACATCACAGTTGAGAGGACGCTAGAAGAACACTTAATATTTTCCTAAAATTAATCATTGATCACTAGCTATTATACCTAGAACTGATAATTTTTTGACACTACTTCTAAATGCAACACAAACGAAATTAGTTTGATAAGATTGAAAGGTCTGATCCGTTTAGCTAAATGAGAATCGAGTTAAAGTTAACCTATATAATCATATACTTATATTTCGATATCTTTCAAACCCGACAAGCGAATTATACCCCTTATTTTCGGGCATAGTTACGTATACAAGTGGTTGATAACGAATGGTCCAATAATACAAGTGTATATATATAGTCCAATCAATAGGGAATAGAGACATCTCTAGCAATATATCTAATGTGCCAAGCAAGTTTGTCTGAAGATGACGTATAAATAGTACAGATGCAACTAGCTTAAATTAATGGCCTCAGGTTCTCCCTTGGAGGGATGTGGCAATTCCATTGCCTTTTACTCCCTTCTGTGTTCTGGGCATACATGATGTGATATATCATCATCATGCGCCCGCTTTCCCTTCGCTTTTAGTGTTTGAAGCCGCCGTTGGGTGATAATATCCCCAATTCTACCATTCTTTCGTTGCAGGAAATTACTTTTACACAAGCATATAGAAATATACACGACACAATCATCACTCCAACACATAATTAACTAAGTAAAGACCAAACTACATATGACACACAAAAAAACTATAGGGTGTGTTTGGCAAAGAGTTTTAAGAGGAGAAAGAAGGAAGAATCAAAGATTTGAATTTTTTATGAGTAAAAAAAAAAAAAAAATCCTTGCCAATTATACAGCCGCCTTGCCCAACACAATGAATGAAGGACCCAGTGGGTACTACATGCAGTGGTTACCTTCACATCACATGGACCACTCCATTACTCTCACTAACCCACTCTTTACTCTTCCATGCATATTTTAACCCACTTGCCACACTTTAGGCACCTCAAACATGGCTTCACACAACCTCAAAAGTAATGAGGATTAATTCAATATAAATCCAACATAAAATGATAAGGTTATGATTGAGTGGTCGAGGTTAATTAAAATGGATTAAATTAGAACTAATTTCTATATATAGTCTTTATTAAATCACCAGTTATTTCAAAAGCTTAAATTTATAGGAACTTTCTTTTAATAGGTAAGATTAAACATGTGAAATATTTAATTTAAATAGAAGTCATTTGACGAAGTTAATGTTCGAACTTAAGACATATGACTTTGATACCATGTTAAATGATCATCACTTATATAAATTTAATTATTTAATCATTACTTTAACAGTTTTTAAACCCGTGCCTCAACACGACTCGATCCTAAAACGCGAGGATTGACAACTTCTTTACATGAACTCAATACAAAAATTAGTGAGATTAAGATTGAAGAGTAGTCTAACCTGTTTCAAAATCTATATTTTAACACGACCTGAATTTGTAACGTACACAATTGCAACCCTCACCAAGAGTACTACAACTTCAGTGGATGGAGATCACATGTGAAACCTAGGTATATATATATATATATATATGGCAACACACCTTCATCTTGATTCACCATTCAATGACCCAGTACTCATCATATTTGTACTTGATTTGCTTGATTACCAAATGAAATTCAATCTCTCCGTGACTTCAACAATGGAGGCGTGCGTACGCCGCAACTTGTGGGAGCCTCTTTTTCTATCGTGATATATAGTACTCTTATATGAGTTACCGTTAACTAAATTTAGAGTTGCGAGCTTGCCGCTTTCTCACTTTTTCTTTCACACAATTTAACAAACGCATATATATAACATAGATAGACGAAGAAGACGTAAATTCAGAGTTGCGGGCTTGCCGCTTTCTCACTTTTTCTTTCACACAATTTAACAAACACTCGATGACGGAGGAGGAGGAGAAGATTATATGGGTGTTTGAGAATGGAAGAAGGAATAAGAAGAAGAATATTATATGGGTGTTTGTCTGAGATTGGAAGGAAGAAGAAGAAGAAGAAGAAGAAGAAGAAGAAGAGGAGGTGGAGAACAGACACACGAAGGAGGAGGAGAAGATTATATG
This sequence comes from Corylus avellana, assembly GCF_965113065.1. Classification (NCBI taxonomy): domain Eukaryota; kingdom Viridiplantae; phylum Streptophyta; class Magnoliopsida; order Fagales; family Betulaceae; genus Corylus; species Corylus avellana. Next base: position 15,169,060 of record NC_142500.1, on the reverse strand, counting down.
GGTGTTTGAGAATGGAAGAAGGATAAGAAGAAGAATATTATATGGGTGTTTGTCTGAGAATGGAAGGAAGAAGAAGAAGAAGAAGAGGAGAATATTATATGGGTGTTTGTTATGAGAATGGAAGGAAGAAGAAGAAGAAGAAGAAGAAGATTATCTGGGTGTTTGTCTGAGAGTGGAATATGGGTGCCTCGAGTCCATAGTGGCAACCAAATAAAAAATAGTGCCTCGAGTCCATGTTGTGATAAAAATATTTCAATAGCATAATCCAAGGAATGAATCTTTTCATTTCCCAGATCTCTTCTTTACTTATTAATAAATCATTAATAAACCAAAAAAACTATCTGCAAGAGATGATGTCAAGTTGAGCGGAATTCCCATTGATCAACACATAGGTGATAGGAAACTCAAAGATGGGTGCTTCGATCTCATAGTTTATCCTTATAGAAAAGAGTGGGAAAGATTTCTAACACCCAACGGGTTTCTAAAGTTCAATCTGTTGCTTGTTCTAACGTTTGCGCTACGGCTTTTCGGCCACCGTTTGCTGTGAATTAAATTCTAAGCAATCAATAGATGCCAACAACAGCATCTCTATCACATGGTGGAATTCGATCATTAGAGGAAAAAGTAGAAAGTGAGAGATTTATATTGCACGACAGCTTTCTAAAAGGTAGAAAGTGAGAGATTTCTATTGCACAACAGCTTTCTAAGGCTCAATCCGTTGCTTGTTCTATCACGCAATACCGCTTTTCGGCCTCGTTTCATAATTATCTAGGCAATCGGCAGATGCCAACAACATAAACATCTTTTTTTATACCCAAAAACACCCACCATTTTGTATAGATATTAATTATACAGTTCAATATGTATATATGCACATAATTAAGGATCATGCGCATTAACCCACCCTCATCCGCCAATTCTTAAGTTGACTAAAAAAGAAGTAATAAAAAAAAAAATTAATTAATTAATTAATTTACCTTGGGTTTGGGCTGTTCTTGACAGCCTTCTTTCCGTACTTCCTCCACTTGAATCCATCATCCATGATCTCCAGCTGCGACTTCGTCCTAAATGCAACCCTATGACCAATATCCATCTTATTTTTCATCATGACCCCATTTCTGCAGCTTCTACAAAAATCACAATAAATATAATTCAAATAAAAAAACAAAAAAACAGAATCGTATATATATGTATATATAATAAATATATCACTTGCATGTTATTATTTCTAGATGTTGCACCAGTGGATCCACCGCAGCCGGCATCCACGACGTGATAAGTCTTCTCCGACGAGGCGAGGCTTTGGGAGGTTGAATCGTCGAGCATCAGATACTCGGAGAGTTCAAAATCCAGCGACAAAGGGTCGCCGTCGGCGAGGTGCATGCAATTAGGGTTCAGATTAGGGTTTTCCGGGAAGTCCATTGCGAGAGAGAGAGACTGTGGAAATGGTGGTAGCTAGCTAGCTAGTGCGAAGAGGGGATATGTGGAACATGTAGTATTAATACCCACATATAAATAATAAATATCTACAAAAATTTTATTTATATATGTCATCTTCCTACGCACTTTCGTGGACAATACACTGAAGTTTCTTTCCCATAGGACCCACGTGGCACATCCAGAAAACAAAAATGTTGATGATGTCAGCAGCATGACGTCGGCAGGATCATTGTTTGGAATCGTTGTTTCGGACCACATGTCATATAATACTGGTTGTTTCTTGTTTTTGATAGGCGAAGGGTATTTTGGTGGTGGGGGGGGGGGGGGGGAAGTGCTGATCCTATGTCGCCACTATGATTTGTAGATAAGAAAAGCCATGATGAAGAATCCCTGTCATATATATATATATATATATATTCAATTGGGTAGAAAGAGAATTACAAAATTATTTTGAAATTCAATGTGATGGCAACACTACTACATGATCACCAATTCTTTTTGGATCGTATCGAGTCATATATATAAGATTATATGGTTCAATTTGAACCCAACTCATTTAATTAAATGGATCAAACTCTTCTATCCTAATACATCCCTTTTAAATAAGCGGGTGATATAACACGACCAACATGACTCAGTTCTTCATCATTGAACTCAAAGGTGTTCAAGGATCGATAGACCTGTAAATAAAAGTAAGCAAATGACAGATATGAAGTTCCTGCAAGAAATTGGTGAGAAAGCCTTGTGGAGAAGGCAGATCCGAACATAGAGAATGGACGTGCGAGCTAAGATTAGTTTTCGAGAGAAAGAGAGGGAGATCCGAATTCGAGTGATTGAGACATGAGAGTTAAGCATAGTAGTTTTTTTTTTTTTTTTTTTTTTTTTTAATTGTCTTAAGGCTTTAGGGTTTAATTTTTTTAATAATAAAATATAAATAAAAAAAATGTTTTAATTTATATGGATTATGTAGCTTATCTATGGAGTATCGGTTAAGCAGGTTCACTCGAAATTGACTCATTTAATTTATTAATTGTCTCTGATCAAGTCGACCCAGTTTTACCCTAATTACATTTTTCTAAACCATAACCTGCTAAATTCATATCAAATTTTCATATCACATCAAAAATTACTAATATATCACATAACAAGGTAGAAGAAGTTGCCCTCATGATGGACCAGCTCTAACATTAACAATTGCCCTATATATATATATATATATATATATATATATAGTATTTCATTAGTGGCACTTTTAAAGTAAATCTAACCCATAAGTCAGTGGAGCCTATCAAATCTTGTGCTCGAGGACTTGCACAAACATCAGCATTGCGTAAAGATATTAGAATTATATCATTATCTCGCAATTTTATATATATATATTTTTGTGTCATCAGCTTATTTAAATTACTTATTGAATATTCTTCGTGAACAAAAAAGAACAGAGAAAAATTACTAATAGAATGATGGTTACATTTGTGATTTGACCACTTAATTAATTACTGTACCTAGATTGAGTAATTAGGTACAAAACCATTGAATGTTCGCTACAATCTATCACCCTCACAAGAAACACTATTTCCCCCTTTCCACCTCTCCCACTTCGATTAAAAATAAAAATAAAAGCAAAGTTGAAGCACGTCAGGCTAAATGTTTTTTTTTTTTTTTTTTTTCAAAAAAATTAAAAAAAAAAAAAATCACGGCCGGCGTGCTTCACTGTGCGTGCTCAATATCTTTACCCAAAGTATTAAGATAATTCAAGATTTATACATCAAACTAACGGCTAAAGTATGACTTTTAATTTCAAATTAAGTCAAATTTTTATACTCTTGACGATTTCTTAGAACCTCTTATCTGCACAATTTATTTAGGCCACAAAATATTTTTTTGATTTTTTATTTATTTATTTGTAAGTGTTTAGTACAACGTAAAATATTGATAAACTTGAAAATGTTTTCAATTGAGCAAGAAATATAATCTTCATAAGGCGTAAAATGATTTATGCTTTTAATCTGCGTAAACCATTTTGTGCAGTTCTTCCACACCTCTAAGCAGACTACTGTGAGAGTGCTCTTATGAGGCCTATATGCCTGACTAGTGTGAGAGGGCCTTTTATGGGGCCTATCTGTCTAAGCAAGTCTCGAGTTGTCAAAGTAAGTGAGTCCCACAATGGTCTTCTCACAATTGCTTGCCAAAATTCCAAATAATATGAGCAGATAATTGCATTGTATCTCAATCTTACTCTTCGTACGATTATACATAGGTATCCAAGGATGGAATCAATGGCTTTATTCTCTTTTTTATTTATGAGAAGTTAAAAGTTAATTAAGAGGATATACAAATATAAAAATTAAATTTCAATTTCATTTTGTAATTACTTGGGAGGGAAAAGCATAAAGCTTTACATGATCATTTGGCTCCGTTAAAGTGACACCTTTAATATATAAAACAACTAATCATAAGATTACTTTTTCTTCTTTTGATTTCTCATATTCTAACAACCAAATAAATCACTAAAATATTATAAAGAAGAAGTCAAAAAATATGACTTTAACCGACTACACCTTTAAAGGTAATATTTTATAACACCGATAAATTGGAATATTGTTTCTCTAAAGAAGTCAATTTTTACCGCGGTCTAGTTTTAGGAAATTTTGGTAAATGTAATAAAAAATAAGCTTCAATGGGCTCAATAAATAATAGAAAAAGTAAGAGAGTTTCTGACCACTCTTAGGATCTGTCTAGGATTGCGTTTGAGAAATAGAGTTTTTAAGTAAAAAAAAAAAAAAGTTTTTGGGCAAAAGTTTCATTTTAAAGCTTTTGTCAAAAGTGTGTTTTTGTCATTTTTAGGTTTTTTGACCTTCAAAAGCGCTTTGAATTTTTTCTACCAAACGTGTTTTTTTTTTTTTTTTTTCAAACGAGCTTTTAGTGTGTTAAACGCACTTTTGAGGTCTACAAATGCAATCCCAAACAGGGGGCCCTTATAGTGCATTTGAGATTGCGATTTCATAGACAAAAATAAAATTTTAAATAAAATCGTAGAACATGAATTGTTTGGGATTGTATTTTTTAAAAATTGTAATTTGAAATCGCAGGTAATGAGGTACTTTTTTTTTATAAAAAAAAACACACGCACACACACAATTGTAAAGGCTAAATTGTGATTTTAAATGTCAAACCGCGATTTTGCCAAACGCTTAACTGCGTTTTTAAAAATCATGTTTTCAAATCACATTTTTTGAAATCTCAAACTCAAACAGACCCTTACTAGCTAGAGCAAGTCGTAGTTTGTTGGTAAGTTTTATGCATGAAAAATGATAGAGGTACGAAATTTTTTATCAAGAGATGAATATCAAGATGATGTGGAGCTTATTCATCGGAGATGATCAAAATAATTAATAAAGAAAAATACTACGGGTACAAATGAATAAGCTTCACATCATTTTGGTATCCATCTTTTAGCAAAAAAAATTGATACCCATAACATTTTTCTTTATAAATAAAGTAGTAATAATTCGACTTCTATCGTTGCTGTTTTGACTGCTGTAGTTACTCTTTTAAGTGTGATGTGATTGCAGCTTTACAACGTAATTTTAAGATGGGTTGGGGGACTTGTTGGCTATGTTTGGCAAATGAGTGGACTTAGGAAATGAACTGAAACTGGAGCAGATTTGATTGATGTGGGAGAGAAAAGTAATAATATTTTGTATAAAAAAGTGAAAATTTTTGTTTTGTAGTTTTTTTTTATTATTATTTGAATAGTAATAAAAAGTGACTGATGTGATGTAAAAAGTAAGAATGTTGGGGTTGATTTTGAGAATAAGTTTTTAGAATTTTGGATTCAGTCCGGCCCACTCCTTTGCCAAACACAGCCGTTGTAGTTCGTGTCCCTTCTCATCGATCTTAAATTGTCAACTAAAACGGCGATTTATTTTAACGTCAGCTCATGTGAAATGAGTGCAAAAAAATATCATTAATTATTTGTATGCAAAACAAGAATCACCAACCAAATACATGTGTGCTAAGACTGCTAGTGATATTAAAAGAAATAGTCAATAATCATGGCATTTAGATACCCCCCTCTCTCTTTCTAGCTCTCCTTTGCGTGTCGTGTGAGTCTGGCTTCCTCTTTGTCTTGTTTGTTTAGTATAGACGTCACCCCATGGCCCATTTAGTGCCCTAGTGAAAAAGCTACAAACAAATGTTTGTGTTGCATATATATATATATATATATATATATATATACAAAATTTGTTTTGAGGACATAAAGAAATTCATGATAATTGATTCTTTATCTATGTGTAAATCATGTAAACCGACAGAACATAAACAAATTCTTTATCTATATTCACAAAGAAGAAAACCATATATCATTTTGGGTCATGTGTTATGTGTGTCATACTTTGTAGCAAAAAATGTGTTGTGAAGAAAATTAATGTGCTTTTGGGTATTTTTTTGTTTGAAAAAAATGTTATGGTATGACGTCAATGTGAAAACAGTTAGACTTGAATGTGTTTTGTGTTTTGGATTGAAAAAAAAAAAAAAAAAAAAAAAAAAGACCTTGATATTTTTCCTAAAAATAGGGCAGACTATTTGTGTTGGCATGTCAAGTCAACTCACAGATTAGCCCAATATGGGTCGATCCAAACCCGACCCATTTAGTTGAATATGCCAAACATTTAATCCTATCACAATCCCCTAACCTATTTAATAAACACGTAGTATTGAATTGGCCCAACCCAACCCGACCCCCAAAAATCATTTAATAAACAAGTCGTGTTGGGCATGAGTCGCATGATCCTGTTTTGACCGGTAAAAATATATGAATTTTAGCCTTTTAGGGTTTTCATTTGAATTGTTAAAAAAAAATTAATTTAATTTAATTTAACGGGTTATGCTGATTACTCCTAGACTAAACGAGTTGACCCATAATTAACTCGTTTATTAAACATATTAATTCGGGTCGACCCAATTATACAAAATTTTCGTATTAAATTTATAAATTTTGTTAAAAATTGTCAGCCACACCTGCTATGTTGTTATCTATTTTGGAGTTTGAAAGGAGGAAAGCTAGGGAAACCACCATACAAGTTTCAGTCAAATACATTAAATATGAGGTTCATGGGTGACCATATCGTGACAAGTGAAGCAGTAACGAGGAAATCCTAGGTAGCTGTAGACCCATTGACTGCCCCCATTGTGTTTTTTTTATGAGAGACAAGTGTGACGTGAAAGTGCAAGGAAATGTGTTCTATCTTGACCGACTGACTAGTACTTTCTTCCCACGTCTAGATTCAACTTCTTTTATCTCTCTATATATCTTCTTCAACATATATATAAATATATAGAGAGAGATTAGGTTAAAGCCAGAAAAATGTAAGGAAATTTCAGATCTTCGGAGATTCTCTTGGTGCTTATTAATTTCGTTATTAAGTCAATTGTTTATCATATAATTTATTCACTTTTCAAAGATATATAGCTTTCACTATTAAGGGCCCGTTTGGGAGTGCGATTTTAATAAGTGCGATTTTAAAAATTGCGTTTTTAAAAATTGCGTTTTTAAAATCGCTACTTTTTAAAATCGCACAGGCGTTTGGTAAAACATACTAAAAAGTACTTTTTTATCAATTGAGTGTTTGGATAACATTAGCATATAATTGCGGTTTCATGACCAAATTACCAATAAGGATGAATAAGACAGAGAGGATGAAGAAAAAAAAAAAAGTTTTAATATATTTTAGGTGGGTATTCTTAGTATTTTTTTCATTCCCGTTTTAAAAAAGGTAACTATTGCGCCAAATATCTTTTTAATAGAAATCGTGATTTTGTTTTAAATTCGCACTTTTTCAAATAAGCACCCTCTAATCAGCTTATGAAAATCGCAGACTTTTTTGCGATTTTAAAATTTGCGTTTTTAAAATCGCAATCCCAAACACCCTAAAATTGCGATTTGGTTTAAAATCGCAGATTATTTTTTTAAAAACGCACTCCCAAACGCACCCTAAGTCAAGTATGGTATTTTTCCATATTTAGCCTTCATTTTGTACCTCATGCTTCTTCAATCTCTCTCTCTATCATTGTAGTTCTTTCCCTTTCCCACCTTAATCTATCTTGACCGACTGACTAGCCACGTCTAGATTCAACTTCTTTTATCTCTCTATATATCTTCTTCAACATATATATATATATATAGAGAGAGAGAGAGAGAGAGAGAGAGAGAGATTAGGTTAAAGCCAGAAAAATGTAAGGAAATTTCAATCTTCTGAGATTCTCTTGGTGCTTATTAATTTGTTCATTAAGCCAATTGTATATCATATAATTTATTCACTTTTCAAAGATATATAGCTTTCACCATTAAGTCAAGTATGGTATTTTTCCATATTTAGCCTTCATTGTGTTCCTCATGCTTCTTCAAGCTCTCTCTCTCTCTCATTATAGTTCTTTCCCTTTCCCACCTTAATCTAATTACAACAAAAATTTCATTCAAACCAGTTTGGAAAAAATTTCCTTCAACGTATTTCAATAAGTCACATGTGTCATATTTCACCTTTTTTTTTTAATATTTTAAAAAGTCATTTATTGTCATTCTACTAACCTAGGAATCTAAATATTAATTTTTGGCAACAGAATCCCTAGATAATATCCAATTAGTTATATTGGAAAGATATTTTTATCTTTTCACTTTTTAGTTATATTATATAGTTTAAATGAACGGGAGAGGATTGAATGACATTTGTCACTCATTGAAATAGGTTGAAGAAAATAAATTTGTGTCCATCTAATTAGGTCACTAAATCAAATAGATAATCCTCTTCTGTTCATAAATCTTGTCACCTTGATCCTTCATCAAATATATTTATTTTTACAACTTAATTAATCTACCTTGTACTACATCATTTCTCATTAATTGTTGTCCTACGTCAATAAATAATTTTTTTTTTTGACATGTCCACACAAGAGGCTTTCTTTAGGCGTGGTTCTCAGTCGATTGAGCTACTCCTTGAGAACATAATAAAATTTTATTGGATAGATTTTTCCTTCAAACTAGGTTGGAGGAAATTCCTCCAACCTATTCTATAAAAATGACATGTGTCACTTTTCATATGAGAAACACATGTTTTTTAAATAGCATGTACTTTTAAATAGCATGTGAAAAGCACATGCTTTTTAAATAAACTTTCTTTCATGTCTTTGCAATTAAAAAAATCACGTGTTTCTCACATGAAAAGTGACACATGTTATTTTTATAGAATATGTTGAATGAATTTTCTCTAACCTAGTTTGAAGGAAAACTCTGTCCTTAAAAAAACATGTGCATCTTACATGTTAAGGGACACATGTCACTTTTATATACTAGGTTGAAAGAAATTCCTGTAACCCAATTTGGAGAAAAATTTTGTATATATATATATGGTGAGAATTATAGTAGTGCACCATTTTTATTTTTTTATTTCTGTTCAAGTAATTATTAAATTATCGTTATCTCAAAAGCTTGAGTTGATTAGGAATTAATGAATTTAATTTTTTGAAAAAATACAAAATCAGTCCATGTGGTTTACTTGATTTGCAATTAACTTCTTATGGTATCAAAATGAACTCAAAGATCTTTGAGGTATGCTCATAAAAATAATTTAGTCCCTACAGTCAAATTCTGTTCACTGACTTAACAAATTCTGATAACGTGAAATGTTAAAGTCAATAAAATTGTGATACTTGCCATATTTAAATCAATGTCACACTAACGGAATATATTAAATTAGTGGACGGAATTTGACTGTAGGTACTAAATTAATTTTTTAGCATACTTCAAGAACCTTTGAGTTTATTTTAATACCACATGGAGCTAATTGTAAATCAGGTAAATCACAACGACTAATTTTGTATTTTTCTCTTAATTTTTTTTAATTTATAGTCTAACATTCTCCCTTATGTGTACGCTCAAACTCCTTATTAATAAGTAATGCCTAAATGCCATAGAATATTTAATTAAAATGAGAAATCATTTAAGGAAACATAGTTTAAAACTAGCTAGTTTCCTAATGTGTCCAAAGTTTTGTTTGTGAGGGTCCAATAATTCATGATCTTTTCAAAATCCTCCAAGAATTCACTTTTTTTCAACTTGGCACAGGCATTTGCTTCTTCTATTTATTATTATTATTTTTTATTAAAACACTAAAATTGAGATAGATTACTTAACAACATACCAAAAAAAATATTACAGTACGAAAAATACAAGTATAAAAAAGAAAAAAAAAAGGTTATAAAATGATTTGATCTTCTCAACAAGGGCCACTAAAAATGGTTTAAACACAGAAACAGAATAAAGAATACGAGCATAACTTCAATTTTATTTGTTTGTGAGGACCCAATAATTGATGGTATTTTCAAATCCTCCAAGAATTCATTTTTTTTTAACTTGGCCCATTCATGCACGTGCTTCTTCTTCTGCTTGAGAGTTGATACATTGTACTACTGGAGCCACAGTCGCAACTCCCAATGTTACTCCTCCCATGCAATTAATCCCAAGTTTCTTACACCTCTCTTAAATCACATCAATGGGTTTACTTCTCAGTTTGTTAATTAATTAGTCTAGAAAAGTAGAGAAATTAATTAAGAACAGCAATATTCTAAGCATAGTTTGCTAGAAATTCTGGCTTTAATTAACGGTAATCGCCTTCTATAAGTACTCTAGGACATAATTAATCAATTAGTCCCATCAAATCAATTGCTAATTAATGAAAAATCTGGTCCAAAGGCTTATTCAAGTCGAGAAATGCTAAAGTATCTATTCCAATTCTTTTTTCATTATATATATATATATATATATATATATATATATATTAAAAAAATCAAGAAAATCAAATCCAATAATTGATTTTAAAAAAAGAAGGACGAAGAAGAATTAGGGTGCGTTTGGGAGGGCGTTTTTAAAAAAATAATCTGCGATTTTAAACCAAATCGCAACTTTAAGGTGTTTGGGATTGCGATTTTAAAAACGCAAATTTTAAAATCGCAAAAAAATCTGCGATTTCCATAAGCTGATTAGAGGGTGCTTATTTGAAAAAGTGCGAATTTAAAACAAAATCAGGATTTCTATTAAAAAGATATTTGGTGCCATAGTTACCTTTTTTAGAACATGAATGCAAAAAATACCAAGAATACCCACCTAAAATATATTAAAACTCTTTTTTTTTTTTTTTTCTTCATCCTCTCTGTCTTGTTCATCCTTATTGGTAATTTGGTCATGAAACCGCAATTATATTCTAATGTTATCCAAACATTTAATTGATAAAAAAAAGTATTTTTTAGTATGTTTTACCAAACGCCTTTACGATTTTAAAAAGTAACGATTTTAAAAACGCAATTTTTAAAAACGCACTTTTTAAAATCGCACTTATTGAAATCGCACTCCCAAACGGGCCCTTAGTGAGACAAAGACCGAGATACACGCTCATCTAACCTTAAATAAAAAAAATAAAAAATCTCTTGTGCTTCTTTTTCTATACTTTTATGGTAGAAAATTATTTCTTTCAAGGAATACAATTCTGCTAATAATTCGAACAGTAAATATAAAAAATAATATGAAATCTATGTACCTAAATAAATTTTAAACCGGCCACCGGCCACTCACTTAAATAGATGAAACCTTCAAAAAAACTCTTTTATATTTACCGTCCGAATCGATCCGAAATCCGATAAATTTTGAAGGATCATAAAGCTGCATGTATTACAAGACAAAGGAGGTCTATAAAGTTATTCAAGGCTATGAATATTATTATAAGAACCCCTTTTGAAGGCAGCAAGCTGTAAGTGTCGCATAAACTCTATATGTGACAACTGTGTACTATCTCAAATTTAAAATCTGACACCTTTGACAAAAGCCCTCTTGATTCCGAAAAGGATTTGGGTTGTTGGAATGTTGATGAGGGACCAAGTAATATAAAATAATGTGACGTTGATTAAGCAAATTAGTTGTATTAGAAAATTCATTTTATAATGATCGAATGAAAGAAAACATGGCCCCCGGTGACGAAGAACAAGGGTACTAGTGTGAATGTAACGAGTCCTTTAATTAGTAAAGTGTTCCGAAAGAAATAAAATAAATAAAATAAAAAACCCTTGAGAAACATACAAAATTTTGGTTGTGAAACACGTTGTATAGAGTAAGAAATACATGATTTGGCTCCCACTTATGCCTTGGTGGCATTTGATCAAGCTATAGTTTAATTGATTTTGAGGGAATGTTTATCATTCTCCACCTGTTTAGGTATCTTCTAAGCAATTTTCCTTGAGTATGTACCACCAAGTGGCAAAATAACGCTCACATAAAGTGGCTACAATTTTTCGTCCCATTCTAACCTTTTGCTTATATATATATATATATATATATATATATATATATATATATATGGTTTTGATTCTTTAATAACTCCGTCATCAGTACAAGATCTTTGATGAGACCATGAATAATATTGTATAAGGAATACAAACGTTACTTCCATTGTGGGTGATGAATTTGGATTTAAGCATGGTTGTGAATTTTTGACCTAACCTGTAAAATTAGTGGATTAAGGTTAAAGGGTCTGACCTATTTAATTAAATGAGTTAGGTTATAATTGACATATATAGTCTTATATCAATTTCTCTACATGATCTGAATCCGATATGTAAATACAAATTACTACTCTTAAAACCTTGTGCGCAGGGACGGAACCAAGAATTTGTACTATAGGGGTCAAAGCAGTAATGAGAAATATATTAAAATAGGGGGGGGCCAAAGCATAGATGAAAAATATACTAAAGTTAAAAGGTAGTTTCTTTGATTGGCATTCAAATAAATATAATTGAAACATCATAATTAATAGTCAACAAAGTGCAAAGTGTGATCTCCATAACAAAAATTTAGCAAACAAATCTAAAATAGTTACATTTAATAATGAACAAAGAATACATTTTATAATTATTTTGTTTGGAGCCCATCTTTTAGTTGCACCATATTATTTCGTGTTTAATGACTATTGACAGACAGACATATTTATGAAAATTTTGGCTCAAATGTAAATTTAAAGGCATATTTAATGAAACTTTTCAAAATAGCGTGCTCCGTCTACACATGGGATTCTGTCTCAACTTGTGTGAACTCGATATGTGAATACGAATTATCATTCCTATGCATTTATTTTAATCCAAATTATCACATTTCACGTCGTTACTTTTTAAGCCAAAATAGTTTAATCGGCGTGAGTCCGTGGCCAGGATCTTGTCTATATCACTTGCTCCATGTTACAAAGGTTAAAACTTGAAGACTATTACATTTTTTTCTTTTTTCTTTTTTTTCACACTCATTTATCTTAAACATTTTGTATTGGTTAACGTAATATATGTTTTAAGTGGATTTTTCTTTTATTTTCTTTTTACTTAAACTATATCATATTAACCGGTGTAAAATGAATGATATATATATATATATATATATATATATATATATATATATGCTGAAATTATACAAATATCTTACTTCAGGTCAAAATAACTGTAGTTCTTTAATATCTTATTTCTCATTAAAATCAACGATCATAATTACACGCAATATTAAGGGTCCATTTGGTTTGCAATTTTTAAAGTGGGATTTGAAAACATTGTTTTTAAAAGCACAGTTAAGAATTTAGTAAAATTGCAGTTTGACTTTTAAAATTACAATTTAATATTTAAAACTGTACGTTTTTAAAAATGAACCCCTTTGCCTATGATTTGGAAGCACCAATTTTCTATGTTCAAATCGCAATTTTTTAAAAAGCACTCTTAAGCGATACATTTGTTTTTACGATTTTGTTTAAAATCATATTTTTGGTCCGCAAAATCGTAATACCAAGCACATTCTAAGAGGTGTATATCTCTAGTGAGAAATCCAAGTGCGCACATCTACCTCGGTCCTTCTCCATTTTTTTTTTTAATAAAAAATTAACCATTAGATTTGTATGATCTACCATCCAATGGTTGATTTAAAAAAAATAGAAGATGCAGAAGGGGAGAAAAGAATCGAGATAGATACTCTAGCATTTTTCAAAATTGAACCAATAGCTTCATAATGATTGCATTTTATGACCTTTAAAAAAAAAAAAAAAAATCTTCAACTAATAGTTAAGGAGAAGAAAAATATTTTAATGCGACATAAATATAATTAAAATGATTTTTTATATATTTTTGTTTGGTAAGAAAATGGTAAATTTGCTCTCGTTGAGAGTCAAACTCAAGACCTCCCCCTTACTAAACGGGTGCTCTAACCAACTGAGCTACGAGAGCTTCCATGTTTGACTTGTATGTTAACATTCATGTTTTGAGAAATAAAAAAAAAAAAAAAAAAATAAAACACAAAAAACAAAAATTTCAAGCGTGTTGCAAACATGATTGGATGATATGTATGATGAATCTTTCCCAAATCCGTCCTACTTATATTTAGGAAACTGAAATTCTGTTTAAATCTATGAATTTACTTTATTGTGCTTATTATAAATTAATCATTCAATTTATACAAAAAAAAAAAAAAAAAAAAACCAAACTCATCCCAAACACCATTGTGTTTAATTTTTTAATTTTTTTAAAATTCCATCCCAAACACTTCCATAAAAATAGAGGTAGCTAGAGAATTTAAAACAACAAATTAAGGATAATATGGAGAAGAACTAAGAGATTGCTTTGTTAATGTAATACAAAGTCTCGACTATTGAGATCAAATTTTGGCCTAGCTATGTCACTACAAAAAATTCAGGATTTAGTGATGTATTTAGGCCTGTGTATCGGTTAAAACAGTCCGATTTTGGCTCTTATCGGTTATTAACCGATAATTTTCGGTTAAACGGTTTATTAACCGATACCGAACCAATAAGAATTTTAACCGAAATTATTGGTTATAACGGTGCACTGTTAAACGGTTCGGTTAAACTGGTTAACCGATTTAACCGTGGGCTTTATATTGATTTATTTTGTTAGACTAAAAATGAGTTTTTTTTTTTACTTTTGAGAGCCCAAATACTTTTTGTTGGGCTAAAATAACTTATTAAAAATGAGTTGTTTTAGGGCCCAAATACTTTTTGTAGGGACCCAAATATTTGTTTTTTGGGATAAAAATTGAAGTTTTTTTATATTGATCCACCACAACTTTTTTTATATTATAAAATATATTTTTCCAAAGCAAATGGACTAATTAACATAATGAATGCTAATTAGATTAACAAAACTAGTTAATGAAAAATGCTTTCACCAAAGGCAAAGAAGTCTCATCCAATGCCATCACTAAAAAAAAAAAAAATCAAACCTACCTAAACCCAAATTAAGATAAGGTTACATAAGTATATATATAATCTCAAAACTACGTCATTTTAGCATCCCTATCTAACGGTTTATATCGGTTAAACGGTTAACCGATATGAAATTTCTAATCGAACCGAATCGAACCGATAAGCATACCGGTATAAAAAATTTAACCGATAAGGATATCGGTATATCAGTTATGGTTAATATCGGTTCAGTCGAAATCGGTACACGGCCAGTAATCGGTAACCGGTTAATTTGCCCACCCCTAGATGTATTTACAGTAACTTCTTTTTTTCTTTTTTCTTTTTTCAAAACGTCACTATTGTAGTGACATGCTAATTTTTCACACGTTACTAAAGTTTTTTACGGCACATGTGCTGAAAAAAAATAATAATAATACCCTATATATATATATATATTTTATGAATAAGCAACTTTATAGTTCAAAACAAGAACCAATTCCCCCATCTCTCTTTTTCCTCATGAAAAATTTTTAAATTATATATAAGAAGACAGGTTATGGCACCCGACATGCATGTGCCATTAATATTCCTTGTCTTTTTGACACAGCCATGATACACATGCATGTCTTGGCCGGTCATCAATCAAGCAGCTGCAGCTGTGGCTGCGGCATGCCTCGTAAGACCAATCAAACGGTGGATGTTGAAATGGGAAGCCAGAAATTGAAAATCAAACCAGAAATTAATTAAGACTCCGAAGAAAATCAAACCAGAAATTAATTAAGCTGTCCGAAGTCTAAGTGACATGCATTTCTAAGATTGCTCGTAAAATGACTGCAGGACATTTGTTCACATGCAGCCTACAACTTCATCTTGGCTTCACATTTATCATTCACCACAGAAAAGACAAGATCCCACAGGGAAGCATTCAAAGAACACTAGTGGAGGCTTGCTTAAAATATTAGGATGAAAGTAGGGCGACTTTTAATTGCCAAGAAATACAATCCTGGCATTTACTTTCTGACGTATAGTAATTGTCAGCAATCAAGTGTTAGGCAAGACTAATATCATGGCGTTTAATACGGGTTAGGATCTTCTACAATTTCTTTAAAATTGTAGATTTTTAAATTACGCAATTTTAGTCATATCATAAGAGGTACCTGTGGTTTTAATAAAGACCAAATTGGTCTTTCCATCCATTGACCGTTAGTTGATTTAACGGAAGTTCACGTCACTGACACGTTGACCAATTAAAATTCAACACCTGACATAAGTGGCCATGTCATCAGTGATGACGTGACTACCTAATTAAATTTTTTATTTTAAAAAATAAAAAAAAATATTTTTTTTTCAAACAAAAAAATTGGGGGGGTGGCCGTAGACCACCCCCATCTGGCTGGATGGGGGTGGATCGGCCACCCACTTGGTTGGTGGCCACGTCATCACATGGCCACTTATGCCAGGTGTCGAATTTTAATTGGTCCACGTGGCAGTGACGTGGACTTTCGTTAAGCTACCTAACAGTCAATAGATAGAATGACCAATTTGGTTTTTATCAAAACCACAGGTACTTCGTGTAATACAAATCAAAACCTAGGGAGGAAAAAATAAAGTGTCCAAACCCTAGGGGGTTTTAAGTATTTTACCCTAAATATAATGGAAACATCATAATTAATAGTCAACAAAATGCAAAGTGTGATCTCCATAACAAAAATTTAGCAAACAAATCTAAAATTATTACATTTAATAATGAACAAAGAATACATTTTATAATTATTTTGTTTCGGAACCCATCTTTTAGATGCACCATATTATTTCATGTTTAATGACTATTGACCGACAGATATACTTAATGAAAATTTTGGCCCAAATGTAAATTTAAAGGCATATTTAATGAAACTTTTCAAAACAAGGGTGCCCCGTCTACACATGGTTTTTGTCTCAGCTTATGTGACCTCGATATGTGAATACGAATTATCATTCCTATGCATTTATTTTAATCCAAATTATCACATTTCACGTCATTACTTATCAAACGCGATGATTAATGTTGATAATATTTAAGCCAAAATAGTTTAATCCACGTGAGTCCGTGGCCAGTATCTTGTCTATCATGACTTGCTCCATGTTACAAAGGTTAAAACTTGAATACTACTACTTTTTTTTTTTTTTTTTATTCACACTCATTTATCATAAACATTTTGCATTGGTTAACATAACATGTTTTAAGTGATTTTTCTTTTATTTTTTAAAGTATTTGACATAAAAAAATTACTTAAAATATATCACATTAACCAGTATAAAATGAATGTGATATTGATATATATATATATATACATAAATGCTGAAATTATACAAATATCTTACTTCAGGTCAAAATAACTGTAGTTCTTTAATATCTTATTCCTCATTAAAATCAACGATCATAATTACATGCAATATTAAGGGTTCATTTGGGTTTGCAATTTATAAAGTGGGATTTGAAAACATTGTTTTTAAAAACACAGTTAAGAATTTGATAAAATTGCAATTTGACTATTAAAATCGCAATTTAACTTTTAAAATTGTGCGTTTTTAAAAAAATGAACCCATTTGCCTACGATTTGAAGCACCAATTTTCTACTTTCAAATCACAATTTTTTAAAAATGCACTCTTAAGCGATACATACTGATTGCATGTTATGACCTTACAAAAAAAACCCTCAACTAATAGTTAAGTAGAAGAAAAATATTTTTGACGTAACACTATCCAATGGTTGCTTTTAAAAAATAGAAGATGTAGAAGGGGAGGAAAGGATCGGGATATATAGATACTCTAGCATTTCTCAAAATTGAACCAATAGCTTCATAATGATTGCATGTTTTGACCTTTTAAAAACAAAAAAAAACAAAATCCTCAAGGAGAAGAAAAATATTTTGATGTGACATAAATATAATTAAAAATGATTTTTTATATATTTTTGTTTGGTAAGAAAATGGTAAATTTGCTCTCACTGAGAGTCGAACTCAAGACCTCCCGCTTACTAAACGGGTGCTCTAACAACTGAGCTACGAGAGCTTCCATGTTTGAATTGTACGTTAACATTCATGTTTTGAGAAAGAAAGAAAAAAAAAACAGACACACACACAAAGAAAAAAAAAAAAAAATTCAAGCGTGTTGCAAACTTGATTGGATGATATATATATGATGAGTAGTCTAAATATATACTAGAAACACATATACCATTCAAGTAATTTTTTCTCAAGGGCTGAGAATGAGAAAGACAGAAATTAAGAGATGGAGGGCAAATATTAAAGAAAACCTAGGATTTTTTTAATAGAAATTTTAGTATAAAAAATAGAGGTGTGATACAGCGACAACTTAAATCCAACTTTGGCCCAACTTCTAGATCAAATTTCTCTCTCTCTCTCTAGTTTAAGGCTCTCTCTCTCCTCCACAAGCAATTTTTTTTTTTTTTTTTCATTTTTAAACTTAAAAGAAAAGTTGGACCAAAGTTAAGTTTAAGTTGTGCATTTATCATTTTCCTAAAAGATATCTTAATCTTAATAATTAACTTCTTTAATTGGATTGGGTTTGGAACCCCCAAGAAATAAAACCCAAACTCATCCCAAACGCCATTGTGTTTAATTTTTAATTTTTTTTTAAAAATTCCATCCCAAACGTACGCTTCCATAAAAATAGAGGTAGCTAGAGAATTTAAAACAATAAATTAAGGATAAAATTTTGGCGCTATGTGCTGTAAAAAAAAAAAAAAATTACCCTAAATATTTTTGTAATTTTTTCAACCGTTTTAATTTTATTTTCCCCCATCTCTCTTTTTCCTCATGAAAATTTTTTAAATTAATTATAAGAAGACAGGTTATGGCAGCCGTCATTGATATATATATCCGAACTCATTGGTGTCATTATTATTCCTTGTCTTTTTGACACAGCCATGATACACATGCATGCATGTCTTGGCCGGCCATCAATTAAGCGGCTTCGGCTGCCCCATGCCTCGTAAGACCAATCAAACGGTGGATGTTGAAATGGGAAGCCATGGCTTCTTTCGGTCTCCAAGTTCACATATATAAGAATCTAAGTGATGTCAGAAGCTGTCAGAAGTCTAAGTGACATGTCTCAGATTGCTCGTAGAATGATTGCAGGACATTTGTTCACATGCAGCCTACAACTTCATCTTGGTACGTTTCACATTTATCATTCACCACAGAAAAGACAAGATCCCACAGGGAAGCATCCAAAGAACACTAGTGGAGGCTTGCTTAAAATATTAGGATGAAAGTAGGGCGACAAACTTCTCAAGAAAAAACGAGCTTGAAATTCATAAAAGTTATGGAAATATGAAAGAGAATAGTCACTACAAAAAGCATAAAATAAACGCTCCGAAAGCGGCTTTTAAACGCCAAGAAATATGATCTTAGCGTTTACTTTCTGACGTATAGTAATTGTCAACAATCAAGTGCTAAGAAAGACTAATATCCTGGCGTTTAATACGGATTAATATTTTCTGCAATTTTTTTAAAATTGTAGATTCTCAAATTACTCAATTTTGATCGTTTTTAGGCATCGAAACGCTTGAAAATGTCACCTATTAAAAATTTGATATATTTCAGTTGAGAATTGAATATATTTTCATCATGTTCTTGTTCTCTATGTTGTAAAAAAAATTTGACCCAAAAATTGTTTTTTGATTTTATGAATAACAAGCGTCTCTACAAAAGTGAAGATGAACTATTTTGGAAAGATTTTTTTTTTCT
Organism: Corylus avellana; assembly: GCF_965113065.1. NCBI lineage: Eukaryota > Viridiplantae > Streptophyta > Magnoliopsida > Fagales > Betulaceae > Corylus > Corylus avellana. The sequence goes on along the minus strand of NC_142500.1, from coordinate 15,149,591 downwards.
TTTTAGTTACCTCAATAATATGCCACATTTTTAATAGGTAGCATTTTTCAAGCGTTTTGATACATAAAATCAACACAAATCATTCAAGTATCTAGATCATAAACATCATACAAAGAGAAGGTTAGTTTATAATAAAAAATGAAGAATTAGTGTCATTTTCACAAAATTTCTGGCGAATATTAAGCATTTGTTGTTCCCACAAAATTCTTCTTTTAGTTTCACTGTTTGCCTGCAGCATCAAAACAGGCAACCACCACTAGGTCAAAATTAGGCTAAGATCCAACAACCCTAAAGGAACTAGCATTTATAGGTTTACAACACCAATATCACATCAAAGCTTCAAGCTTTATCACCCAAGTACCAAACAACCTCCAAAATCCCTACAGACCCTAAAGTTTGCAACTTTTAAGGGTCTCAACCCACTTAAGAATAACAATTAAATCAAAATTAATAACAAAGAAAGATAAATACTCATTTGAGCAATATTGCATTGACAAAATCTAAAACTAAAAGTAACAATTAATTATTACTTTACAATTGAAAAAATCACAAAGTAAAATATTGAAATCAATTACAATCATCATATGTTCTAACATCTCCTAAAACTCAAGGTGAAAGATTATGTGAGCTTGAGTTTGCGGGGATAATAGAATATATGATTGATTGTAATTTATTTCAATATTTGATTGTAATTATCTCCTAACTTTAAGGTAATTAATCATATTTGATTATATTTAAATTTGATTTGATATTATCTCCACCTACCACTTGAGTTTGAAAAGAAGGGTGTGGTGGCAAGCAACAGTAGCCACCGGAGATGGTAGTGGACCTAGTGGTCGGCAACGGTAATCAAAGATAGGCCTTTAACAAAAATAGGCCAAACAATGGGCCAAAACAGAGCCAACTTGGGGCCAAATATAAGGGCCAATTATGGGTCAAATATGAGAGCTAACAATGGGCAAAAAAATAGAACCAACTATGGGCCTACAATGGGCTTGGGTAAAATTGAGAGTTTTTTTTAAAAAAAAAAACTTTGAATACCATCAAATTTGATAGGTGAAATTGAGAATTTTTGAATTTTGAGGAGATTATGTCAAAACGCATGGATGTTTAGGGGGGCTTTGTAAAGTTTTCCCTTTATTTTTGTGTATTCATTTACTAAGTTTTTTCAAACTCACCCATTTTTCTTCCACTTTCCGAATGTTATCAAGTAGGATGTAGACAATCAAGGTGACCAGTGAGCAGAAATGGTCCTGGGTTTTAGAATAAGTTGTGCAGGACATGTTATTTTTAGGGGAAACTTCAGAAAACCCCCATGAAGTTCCAGCCGATTTGAAAAAGCCCCCCCTGAATTTCCAAATCTCTCAATTAGCCCCCCTGAACTTTGGTTTTCTCTCACATAACACCCTTCCGTCCATATGAATCGTTAAAGCCTAACGGACGCCCACTCACGTGATTTTCACGTGATAATTTTTGGCTTGCTTACCCATTTTGCCCTCATTAGTGCCAACCGAAATTCCCAAACTGCCCGCATTCGAAAAGTGGTAAAAATTAAAACCTAATTCGGCAGATTATCGAGCCAAAATTCCCAAACGCTTCTAGAAGGGTCTGCTCGTGCGAACCATCGTCTTCGTTGTCGGTGAACCATTTTGGCTGGAGTTTGGGTATCGATCTGCGACGGTTTAGTCAGAAATCCCATCTAAATCGCTTGGGATCCACGATAATCAAGTAAGTTTCGTTATCCCGAAAATATACATTTAGGGTTTGTTATAAATTTTCTGAGATTTGTGTTTGACCAACAATTTGTATCGGATGTTTTGGGGATTTTGCATGTAACGCGTTTGGAATGGATTTTGTGGAGATTTTAGTTTAGGGTTTTATTTATTTGAAGTGGGTCATTATTTATGGTGTTTGTCAGACAATGCGTTTAAAGTTGTCATGTGTTTATTGTTTAGGATCGTTTGTTTTGTTGGAAGTTGTTGTTCTTTTGTCTGATGTAGATGTGGTCCCCTAGGTTCGACTTGTGTTGGCCACGTGAGTAGCAGCATGATTTTATACTATGAATAAAGTAGTAAAGTGGTCCCTTCCATTACCTGTAAGGGAATGAAGTGATCGTGCTTTAACATAGAATTTTTGGTTGCTGACCTTATAAGGGACAACTGTGCTTAGTGTATTGGTAGAGAGTTTCAGTTGTTGTGGAGTTGTTGCATTTGGTTTAGGGGTAATGTAGTCATTTGGGTATAGGAAAAAACGTGACCACGACCACACTTCTTACATTTGGTTTTGAAATTACTACTTAAACCTTGTGGTTTGTTTGTGGCTGCTATGAGTACAGGGGTAAGATGGATAATTTTTATTAAAGGGACAATTGTATTAAAAGATGTGTTTGTGATATGAATTAGGATAAAATATATGCTTATTAGGATAAAATATATGCTTTAGGGTTGTTTTTACTTTGCTGAAATTGTGGGTTGGGTTGTTTTTACTTTGATGAAACTCAGGGGTTGGTTGTTTTTACTTTGCTGGAATTGGGGTTGGTTGCTTTTACTTTGCTGGAATTGTGGGCTGGGTAGTTATTTTTACCCTAAATATATGCTGAGTACTTTGAGTTAGGGTTGGGTCATTTGTGTGCTGTTTTGGGTTTTTACTTTGGTTTAATTTTTACCTTGATGGATCTTACAACAATTAATGATTACTTTAAAAAATTCCTGTTTAGTTTATTTCAAATGTCTAACCTTGTGTGCATTCATAAACCCTAAATATATGCTGAGTACTTTGAGTTAGGGTTGGGTCATTTGTGTGCTGTTTTGGGTTTTTACTTTGGTTTAATTTTTACCTTGATGGATCTTACAGCAATTAATGATTACTTTAAAAAATTCCTGTTTAGTTTATTTCAAATGTCTAACCTTGTGTGCATTCATAAACCCTAAATATATGCTGAGTACTTTGAGTTAGGGTTGGGTCATTTGTGTGCTGTTTTGGGTTTTTACTTTGGTTTAATTTTTACCTTGATGGATCTTACAGCAATTAATGATTACTTTAAAAAATTCCTGTTTAGTTTATTTCAAATGTCTAACCTTGTGTGCATTCATAAACCCTAAATATATGCTGAGTACTTTGAGTTAGGGTTGGGTCATTTGTGTGCTGTTTTGGGTTTTTACTGTGGTTTAATTTTTACCTTGATGGATTTTACACCAATTATTGATTACTTTAAAAAATTCCTGTTTAGTTTATTTCAAATGTCTAACCTTGTGTACATTCATAAACCCTAAATATGAGTACTATGGCTATAATATTAAACTACCTTTCAATGTAATGAATGTGGCAGGATACGAGATGGGTACACGTTATATCATGTTTGAGGTGCACTATGGGGGTGTTTTTAACAGGCAATGTAGGATTCATTATGTTGGGGGTAATGTTAGTCATGACCCAAACTCGTATGATGTGCACAAGATGAAATTTTCTGACATAGAAGATGTGTGTAGTAGATATGGCTATAGGTCTGGGGACCTTGTGTATTATAGTTTACCAGGATTGCCTTTAGACCAAGGCTTAAGACTTGTGTCATCTTACTACAATGTGAATGAAATGGTTTCCAAACATTTAGATCATGATCTGGTAGTGTTGTATATAGTAAGTTATGGTGTAGTGGATGATGTAGTTGATGAAGAGGAAGAGGAGGATTCAGAGAATGAGAGGGCAGCTGTGTTTAGGAAGGATGCCTTCTGGGATTCAGTGCTTAGTGATGATACAGATTGTGTTGATTCTGAGGATGATGTTACTGTTCCTAGTGGGGACATCCATGAGGGGGTTGGAAATTCTGAAGGGGTTGTTGAAGATGCATATGTGGATGGGGATGTTGGGGATGTTGGGGATGCTGGTGAGGGTGATGCTGGTGAGGGTGGGGCTGTGGAGGGTGAGGAAGAAAGTGATGATAGTGTAGAGAATTATGGTAGTGATCATCTAGAATCACCCCCTTCTAGTGATGATGATAGTACAGTTCACAGAATCCGTAGGGATGTAACCACTAGAGTTCCTTTTGATCCCACTGATATGGCTAATCCGACATTGGTTGTAGGGAATACATTTCATGATGCAGCTGAATTTAGAAAAGCCGTGAGACAGTACAATATTATCAGAGGGAAGGATCTGAAATTCAAGAAAAATGAAAAGAAGAGGATTGTGGTTGTTTGCAAAGATACAAATTGTAGGTATAGGGTATATGGGAGGCAGTTGGAGAATGAGATGACATTCCTTTTAGTATCCCTTAGGCCCAAACACAGTTGTTCCAGGAAGTACCACAATCATATGGTCACTTCAAGTTGGATTGCTGATTGTTGCATGGATTCTTTTAGGAAGCAGCCAAACATGCCCATAAATGTGTTGCAAAAAAAAAAGTGAAATCCAAATATAATGTGGATGTCCATGTCAGTTCTCTGTATAGGGCTAGGAAAAAAGCAAGAGAATCAATCTATGGAAAATTTGATGAGCAGTACCATTGGTTGTGGGATTATTGCTCCATGGTTAGGAGCACTAATGTAGGTAGTTGTTTGCTATTGATGGTTGAGAGACCAATGCCTCAGGTGCCATGCAGATTTCAGAGGATTTATATTTCATTGGCAGCCATGAAGAATGGTTTTCTTGAAGGGTGTAGGCCTGTTGTGGGTCTTGATGCATGTTTTCTGAAGGGAACGTATAAGGGGCAGTTGATGTCTGCTGTGGGCAGGGATGCCAACAACAACATGTACCCTATTGCAATGGCTGTCGTGGAGGCTGAGACGAAGGATAGCTGGACATGGTTTCTTGAGGCACTTGTTGCAGATCTTGGCCCTACTCCACATGGGTTGACTTTCATTTCGGATCGACAAAAGGTAAAATACTTGTATTCATTTATTATTTATATCAATTTAGTATTTATTGTAATGCAACTAATTATTTTTTTCAACTATTGTGCAGGGCCTGATTCCAAGCCTAGAACAAGTATGTCCGCAGTCTGAGCATCGTACATGTGTTAGGCACTTGTACGCGAATTTCAGAAGCGCTGGTCATCGGGGGGTGCTATTGAAGGACCTTCTTTGGCGAGCTGCCGCATCATACACAAAGAATGAGTTCTATGGAGTAATGGATGAGCTGAAGATGGTTAGCAAGGATGCGCATGCTTACCTAGAGAAGATAGATCCTAACACTTGGTGTAGGGGATGGTTCAATACACATTGTAAGTCCAGCCTCTTACACAACAATACTTGTGAGAGTTTCAATTCATGGATCAAAAAATTCCGTGATCAGACAATCTTGAGCATGTTGGAAGGGATTAGATGTAAGTTGATGAGAAGGTATGTGAGGAAGAAAGAGTTGATAAGTTCAATGGAGGAGGCCTTAGGGCCAAAGATTAGGAAGAGGCTAGAAAAAGAAGAGGATGCAGGCAGTAATTGTTGGTGTACATATGCCGGTCAGGGTATGTTTGAGGTGGAGTGCCTTGGGAGAAAATTTGTTGTAGATATGGAAGCTGGCACTTGTGGCTGCAGGAAATGGGATGTGACTGGTATCCCCTGTGCGCATGCAATTTCTGCCATTTTACACCAAGGTGGGGAACCAACTGAGTATGTAAGTGAGTACTATGGCAAGGAAAAGTACCTCAAGGCTTATGACCACGTTGTCTATCCTGTGCCAAGTGAAGAGCAATGGCCTAGAAGCAGCCAACCAAAGATTGAGCCACCCAAGGCTAGGGCACCTCCTGGTAGACCTAAGAAAGTAAGAGATAGGTCTGTTGATGAACCAAGAAATCCTAATACAATTAGAAAGGGGGGGCAGAAAAATAAATGTGGGTACTGCATGAAATTTGGCCACAACAAGAGGTCATGTGTTGCTAGGCAGAGACAAGATGAAAGAAGGGCACGTGTCAAAAAGTACTACAGGGATAATGCATCAACTGACTGGAATTTGGACATGGTATCTACTCAATTGCTGATTATTGTTTAATTCACTAAATTTATTTACATATTTGCATACTTATTTATTTCTTCATTTTTCCTGTCAGTTGATGCAGGATGGATCTTCACCTGCCACTACAACTACCAGCAGGAAAAGGGGAAGAGTGAACACACCATCAGGTTCACAAAGGGCAGGAAGATCAGCAACTGGTGGTTGTTCAACAACCACAACTCAAAGACCTTCACAGCCGGCATCAGATCATGTCTCACAGCCTGTATTGAGGCCAGCATCAGATATTGCATCTCCTCACAGCTCCTGCCAGCCTGTATTTAGGCCAGCATCCCCCCCTGCATCACCTCACAGCTCATGCCAGCCTGCATTTAGGGTAGCATCAGATATTGCATCCCATCCTGCAACACAGGCTGCATTAAGGCCATGTTCAGATATTGCATCACAGCTTGTGGGAGTAGCAACCTCTGCCACCCAACCAGGAAATGCACCTGCTGCCACCCAACCAGCCAAAACAGCAACACCTTATGCCTACAAACAAAATGTGAGTCATTCTTCATATCCATGTAATTAAGAGTCACAAAAAATATAGGGGCCTAATTGTATACTTTGCTGAAATGCAGGCATCTACCATTTTTGGGAACAAGGATAAAAGAACCCTAGGGTTGGCAACAAGGACGAGAGCAAGTGGTAGGCTGAGGGAATATGTTAGAAGTGGAAGAGAACCTGACAATAGGCAGAAGCTTGTTGTTGATCTGACTGGCAGTCCTACTGGGCCACCACCAATTCCAGGGGGTGGACCATTATGCTCTTGGGGTCCTCCCAGAGTTGGCGGTATGATATTTAGAACAGCCCCGCATGATTTCGACATACAAAAGGGCCAAGGGACAGCTGATAACCATCCACCAGGTTTTGATGAACATGTTCGAAGAATGGACAAAGGGAAGAAGAAAATGCATTGACCATGACAAGATGAAAGAATGTGTGAACTAACCTTTTTCTTTTTTGTGTTTGGGGTGGTATGCAAGCATTGTAAACCCTAAACTTTATTATACGTTGTAGCTGTTTGATGTATTTTGTAAACACTGTAATCATTGACCTCTTTGGACATGTGCCGGTTTGGTGTCAACTTTATTTTGTGTTTGACCACTCACGGTTTGTAACTCTTTGGGCTATTTTTTGTAAACAATGTAAACAATTATACCCCAACGGTTTGTAACTCTTTGGGCTATTTTTGTAAACAATGTAATGGATGAATTCTAGATGGTTGTCATGTACTTGTTTGGTGTAAAATTTATTGTGTTTTATGTTTGACCACTTACAGCTTGTAAGTATTTGGGGTATTGTGTATACATTGTAATGGACACATTGTAGATGATGGTCATGTATTTTATGGATGTGGATGATGTAACTTTTAGTACTTTTGGATTTAGATTGAGGTATAATTTCTTAAGTACTAAACACTATCTACATATAGTTTTTGCTATAAATTCTTTACTACTTGTTATTTTGGAATTGAGTTGAGGTATAATTTCTTAAGTAGTAAACACTATCTATACATAGTGTTTGCTATGACTTTGATAGTTGGATTAATTTACAAGTGTTAGTGTTCTTGTGGTATTAATTAGGTTAAATTAAGTACATGTGGATGATGTAACTTTTAATACTTTTGGAATTGAGTTGAGGTATAATTTCTTAAGTAGTAAACACTATCTATACATAGTGTTTACTATGAATTTGATAGTTGGATTAATTTACAAGTGTTTATACATTTAGTGTTCTTGTGGTATTAATTAGGTTAAATTAAGTACATGTGGATGATGTAACTTTTAATACTTTTGGAACTGAGTTAAGGATTGTGATTCTTAAGTAGTAAACACTATCTATACATAGTGTTTGCTATGATTTTGATAGTTGAATTAATTTACAAGTGCTTATACATTTAGTGTTCTTGTGGTATTAATTAGGTTAAATTAAGTACATGTGGATGATGTAACTTTTAATACTTTTGGAACTGAGTTAAGGATTGTGATTCTTAAGTAGTAAACACTATCTATACATAGTGTTTGCTATGATTTTGATAGTTGGATTAATTTACAAGTGCTTATACATTTAGTGTTCTTGTGGTATTAATTACGTTAAATTGAGTACATGTGGATGATGTAATTTTTAATACTTTTGGATTTAAATTGAGTTCAATTGACAACATTTTGCCAATGTTTTATTTCCCAAGTGAAGGTAACACAGCATCAACCAATAAGAGAAATTGCGGTCACAAGTGGGTTGGAAAGTTTAGTGAACCAATCAATTTGGATGCTTCTAAATTTGTACCAAGAAAATTCATACAAACCATGCCAAATATTACACAAAAGTTGGGTACAAAAAACATAACCATATGGTCAATTGATACAAGTCTGATACAAATAAAGACAACAAACTGTCTTTTTCAGCTGCTTAACATCAGATTTGATGCAAGTCCATTAGAAAAAGGGAAACACAACAATACAGCAACAAGACACCAACAACATGCAAGTGCAACCCGAAACTTCAGCTGCATCGAACGATACTTATTCTCAACCCTTTCAAGTTTAAGTGCAAAATTAGCAGCATCAACTTCAATTTTTGACTTGTACTCAGCAAGTTCAATCTTGCATTTCAACACTTCCATTGCCCTTTCGGACTTCAAATCGTGCTGCCACGCCAACAACATTGACATCAGTCGATCACCGCACACACAAAAATCTGATTCAACCCATTTAAAAAAATTGCAACCACGATTTGTTTCATTCTGCATAATCACACAAATTAGGGTCATACAAATTAGAGTTTAATCCATCATTAAATGATTTAGGCATAACGGGAAGAGCAGCAAATTTATGTGAAAATAAATAAATAAATTCTCAAACACATCTTACCACATAATTTACACAGGCATAAAACCTTTTTCCATGATTTTTAGTTGTTGATGCTGTTTTGACAACGGTTTTGCTCCCACATTTGCAAATTGGATAGCTCGATCCTGAATCGCTTAGCTCACCCTTGGAGTGCTCCATCTTTAACCGTCGTCACCTCGCCGGTACTGGACAGTGAGTAAGTTTGCCGGTGGATGATTTTCGCCGGTCTGGGTCTCGCCGTCGTGGGGGATTCTTCGCCGCCAGATGTACTTATATTCAGCTTTCTTTCTTCGACTCTCTTTCTAAGCCTTCGAATCGATGGCTGGAACCCAATCAACCCATCAGCTTCCACATTTTCTCCGCAAGCTTCGGCCGTGGGTCTTCGTCTTCCAGTTTGGTGTGCTTGGACGAGTGAGCATGTCTAAGGGTGAGAGTGAAGGGTTAGTAAGACACTAATGAGGGCAAAATGGGTAAGCAAGCCGAAAATTATCACGTGAAAATCACGTGAGTGGGCGTCCGTTAGGCTTTAACGATTCATATGGACGGAAGGGTGTTATGTGAGAGAAAACCAAAGTTCAGGGGGGCTAATTGAGAGATTTGGAAATTCATGGGGGCTTTTTCAAATCGGCTGGAACTTCAGGAGGGTTTTCTGAAGTTTCCCCTTATTTTTAATAAAAACTTTTAAACAATTGTTAAGTTTTATATGTTTAGAAAGAATTAAAGATGAGGCTTAAATTTTCTGTTTAGAAAATTATAATTTATTAAGAGTTTTTATTTTAAATTGCTTTGAATTATTGTTGAATTATGAATTTAATAGTGCGCACTTGAGAACATAGGATCATTGTCTTCGTTCCATTTTGGGATTAGGATGTGACATTAGTAATACCTTTGGCAGACTTGATAGTGTCAAGGATGTTTGAGATACATTGGTTTAAAACCCTTTTCAAAAGGCTACTATTGTTACTCAGACTGATCCATCTTACGGGTCTTTCACCAATGTTGCACCCCCAACCCACCATGCTTTCTTCAGCTCAAATTGAGGCTCTTATCCATCAAGTTTTGTCTAATTCTACCATCAATGTTGCCATGTCCACCATACCAAGTAACAATCCTTGGTTTATTGACTCTACCTATTGTAATAACACGACAGATAATTCTTCTATATTTCTCTCTAAAGTATTGATTAAGTGATTAAATTTATCTTTTTCTATAAGCTTAAGCTTTTGAGATAACTGGTAATTTAACACAGTATCAGGACCAAAGATCTGGGATCGAACCTTGACTCCGTCAATTCACCCCCCATTTAAATTAAATATTTCACATATTAGGCCTCATCTAATAAAAGGGAGTTTGAGCACACACGTGAGGGGGAGTATTAAAGTATTGATTAAGTGATTAAATTTATCTCTTCCTATAAGCTTAAGCTTTTTGGATAACTGGTAGTTTAATATTTATGCTGCTAATGGTTCACATTTGGATGTTAGCCACATAGGTTTTTGTATTTACTCGACAATTGTTTATATTTGACACCTACTTGATTCAAAATCTTTACTTAAATTTGCTCTCTGTTGGCCAACTTTGTGAACTTGATCTAAAGTTATATTTCACTAATTAGGATTGTGATATGTACGATCCACAAACAAGTCAACTATTTAGTACCAGCTGGAAGATTGAATGTTTGTTTGAGCTCTCGTCTTTCCATCTTCCTTCCACAATGTCTATTGCCACTCGATCTCGATCGTCATCTACCACTCTTAGTTTATAGCACTCGCATTTATGCTATGGTCTATTTCTCACATACGTACGCTCTTTAGTCCCAAGTGGTCAATTAAGGTTAGTTAGTTTAGAGTCATTTGATTGTGTTGCTTGTAAATTTGGAAAATATATATATATATATATAGCATTACCTTGTAATACTAGTGAATCAAATTCTTTGTACCTTTTGATTTAATACACTGTAATGTTTGGAGCATGCGCGGCTGCGCCCATTCCCACTATGGGGAATTACCCTATTTTGTTATTTTAATAGATGATTATTTCTCAATATACATTGCTTTATCTCTTATAGAATGGGTTAAGACTTTTCAAAAATTTATTCTAAATTTCATAAAATCATTCAAACTCAAATTTTATCGAAACATTAAAGCTTTTCCTTATGATAATGCCACGGAGTATCACGAATCTACTTTTCTTAACACACTTAAAACAAAATGCCACAATTCTCCAACGTTTTTATTTTGGTACCTCTAAGAAAATGGTGGTGCCTGACCCATCCTAGACATAGTTAGGACACTACTTCTTTCTACCTATATTCTAAAACATTTTTAGTAGGGGTGTTCAAAACCACCCCGCCAACCATTAACCGCTTTGGTAGGCAGTTATAAAAAACCGCTAACTACCTAGGGCGGTTGCGTTTAGTGGTTTTAAGGGTAGGGAAAAACAGTTAATAACCGCTAACTACCTACTATTGTATATAATAATATAAATATATATTATATAATTTATATTAATAATAATTATAATATAACATCCATAACGACACCGTTTTGGTCTTGTATAATTGTATGTATGTGAAATATAATGTGGTATGTGATGTTTTGGGCCAAGGCTTATTCAAAAACATTGCCTCGCCCAAAAAACAGCATGTTCTTTTCATCTTTTTGGAACACTTTGGTCCAAAACGTTTAAAATAAGCCCAAAAAATAGGCTCAGTGATAGCCCAAAACAATTAAAAAGTCCAAAAGCCCATATAAAAAAAAGAGGTTATAAAACCGCCGGGTATTGGTTTGAATAACCGTTAACCACCTAAGCGGTTGCGGTTATTAAAAATTGATAACCGCCTTAGCGGTTAGCGGTTATAGCCAATAACCACTAACAGTAACTACTTGTGCAACCCTAATTTTTAGTGTGAGGTTTCCCTTACTACTGTCCCCTTATGAACTTCTTTTTGGCACTCCTATTGATTATCAGACACTCATAGTTTTTGGGTGTGTTTGTTTCGTTCTTCTTCAACCTCATGAACGCACTAATTCTGCTCTCACTTCTATTGTTTTCTAGGTTATGGAATTGAACATAAAGGTTATAAATGTTATGATCTCATCAATAAGCCTCTTCACATCTCGTGTCATGTTACATTCTAGGAACATAGGTTCTTTAATAGTATGGAGTCTTTCCCTCCTTATTCCTCACCTATATTCATTAATGTTTCTATTGATTTGGTTCCGAACTTTATTAATCTTGATGTAGGGACAGTGATCTCTCTCCTTTGCTACCCCTCCTGAGTTTGAATTGTTCGTTCCTCGTTGATCAAAGAGGGTAAGAGAACTTCCTACTCATCTGCAAGATTACCATTGCTATAATGGTCCTTGAATGCCACTCCTTCCGTGAGGCTTGTACTGGCCCTCTTTGGAAGAAAGTTATGTCCGAAGAACTTGATGCCTTTTCCAAAACCCACACTTATGACATAGTTGATTTGGCTCCAAGGAAGATTGATATTCTCTCGTCTCTTGGCGTAACAATAAACAATATGTTATTGCTCACTCTAGTACTGAAGCTGAATACCGTGCACTTGCTGACACCACCTCCGAGCTACTCTGGCTATGCTAGCTCCACCAAGACATGAGTACTCCTTAGACATTTAGCTCTCTTTATATATTTGTGATAATCAGAGTGCAATTCAGATTGTTCATAATTATATCTTTCACGAACGCATCGAGATCGACTGCTATTTTGTGGGTCATTATCTCTTGCAGGGAACTCTCTATCTATGTCCAATTGCATATGTTGGTCAGCTAGCTTATGTGTTTACCAAAGCACGTCCACCTGGACGTTTTTTGTGTCCTTCTTTCCAAACTCAAGCTGGAATTCTGAGTCTCCAAGGGGTAGTTCAATCGGCAGTAGACCACGCCTCATAAAGCAGAGGTCACTAGTTCGAATCCCCCATCCCACTTCTCTTATGTGGACATGTCAAAAAAATATAAAAAATAAAAAGCTGGAATTCTGATTTAATTACCACCTTGAGTTTGAATGAGATTTTATTTTGTATACTTACCTTATTAGCCTAATATATATCAAACATTGATTTTGTTGAGATCATTTGTCATTTACAGAACATATCAAACACTAATTTATTTCCATGTATAGTTTGATATTTTTCTATAATCCTTCATATTAACTTTCTGATTTCTTTCTTATTGCATTTCCTATTCTAACCGGTCTCATTCCACAATTTATTTCTACAATTATAACTGTAATTTGTATTAAAAACAAAGAGAAAAATGTACGTTTGGTTTTGGATATACAAACAAATTACACCAACATACACATGTATAGGGAAATTAAAAAGGGCTATAAATTCAGGAAATTAGAGAAAAAAAAAAAAAAAAAAGTAGAAAACTATGCTGCCCAATTAATAACCCCAACGATGATGACAACAATAATAGAAGAAAAAAAAATCAATAATCAATATGCAAATCGAAAACCATTTAAAAAAAACTGTCCATCCTGTAAAGAAGTGCCAAACATATTCAAGAACAAACAATGAGGAGGCCACGATTCCTATATGCAAATAGTCAACCAATTAAATACTTATTAATAATTTAGTATTATTATCATTACTGAATAAAAATTAAAAAGAAAGAAAGAAAAAGAACAGCTTCGCTGGCGGGTAAAGTTGGTTTTGGTTGGCAAAAGTTCACATGTCTCCCACTTAACATCATCGAAGCGTAGAGGGAAAGAGGAAAAAAGCAGTAGCCAAGAAGGATCAAGAACACCCTCGAAAATGACCATTCCTTCTCTTTCATTGTCATTATAATTTATAACTGTGATCTTTCTTTATCCAAACTTTCATAAACATTTCTATATATATATATATATATACTTTTAGAGATAAAGCTTTGAGAAAATCAGCAGTTCAGAACATTTTCTACATCGTCTGTTGTTTTGGATAAACCTTTGTGGTCTGATGGACGTGCCTGCTGGAAAAAGAGCCTTGCTAAAAGTAATCGTCCTTGGTGACAGTGGGTAAGATTCGAAGTTCTTTTTCTTTGTTTCTTTTCAATGTTTTGTTTTTTCTTCTCATTTTCTTTGAGTGGCTTGAGTATATAGTAATGTAGTTGACAATATGTATATTTTTCTGCACTTTCTCTAGAGTTGTGAATTTGTCTTTTGGTGATATTCAGGGTGGGAAAGACATCTTTGATGAATCAGTATCCTTTTTCTTTGCTTCGAGTTTCTGTCGAATTTATTCTACTAATTACTAAATATATGTACTCTTCAGTTTTCTTCTTTCTTCTTAAAATAAATAAATTAAAAAAAAAAAAAAAAAAAACAAACAAACAAACAAAAAATGGGAAACTTCAGCTTAGCCTCCTAAACTTTCACGCGATTTGACAAAACCCCCATAAACTTTTAAATCTCTCAATTTGAACCCCTGAACTTTCAATTGCTCTCAATGTGGACCCCTCCGTCAATTTTAGCAGTTAAAAATACTAAAAAAGACCAAAATATCTCTAATTTTTGTTTTTTTTTAAAAATAAAAATAAAAAAAAGGTTTTGGAATTAAGGGTAAAGTTGGAATTTTATACAAAAGTCAGTGGTATAAACGTCATGTAACGTTTAAAATCTGACGGAGGGATCTACATTGAGAGCAATTGAAAGTTCAGGAGTCCAAAGTGAGAGACTTGAAAGTTTAGGGAGGGTTTGTCAAATCACGTAGAAGTTTAGTGGGCTAAACTGAAGTTTCCCAACAAAAAAAAAACCAATTTTGTATCTATTGAGATATTCATGTAAGGCAGTGTCGCGCATCAAAGTTATTTAATGCTCATAAATTGATGTGACGGTCCATAATTTGGTGAAATGATTAAGCAAAAAATTTACTTGTCAATTTAATTAGTTAGTTATCAGCCATATAATCTTAATCATTACAAAGATTAAAGTTCATTGGAGTATGGTGATGACTACATCCTTGTAGGAAACCAAAAGATTGCTACTTGTTAGAATACATGATTGGAATCAAATCATTCTGATTAATTACATATCATGATTGTAATCAAATCAGATTGGATTAATCTGATTACAATCATATATTCTAAAACTACTTATTCTTGTTAGCCTGCAGATTCTGAGTCAAATTTTGGACCTTAATTTGGGTCTTTGTATTCTTGCATTCTTGTCATTTTGTCTTGTTGGGGTTATACCACATCGGTTGTGGAAGGGGCTGGTAGTCAGTTTATAAATGTGAGGAGAAGCCTCACTTTTTGTGCAACTGTTTGGAGTTAAGAGAGGCTCAAGACCATCTAACACTGGTATCAAAGCTCAAGTTCAATCAACAAGTCTCCACCCAACAATCCACGTGAGAAATGGGTTGTCTCTGCTCCGACCCAAATGTGAGGGAGAGATTGTTGGGGTTATCCCACATCGGTTGTGGAAGTTGCTGGTGGTCAGTTTATAAGTGTAGAGGAAAAGCCTCACTTCTTGAGTTAGTTTTTGGGGTTTAAAGAGGCCCAAGACCACCCAACACGTCTTAGTATTTTACCTAATTCACTATCAAAAAAAGCTTTTATTTTTTTTGAACAAACATGAAATACATTCGGGTTTACTGCATTCAGAAAGCATTGGTAGGCTGTGTGATTCATTAACTGCTTAATCAGATATGTCTATAACAAGTTCATTGGACAATATAAAGCTACCATTGGTGCTGATTTTGTCACAAAAGAACTACAGATTGACAACAAACAGGTCACTTTGCAGGTAGACGATTAACCCTTCCTTGATATATATATATCTTTCCATCTAAACCAACATTTTAATGAGTTTTCTTGTGAAATTGATTGAAGTAAATTTTGTTTGGCAGATTTGGGACACTGCAGGGCAGGAAAGGTTCCAAAGTCTAGGGGCTGCATTTTATAGAGGGGCGGAATGTTGTGTGCTTGTATATGATGTAAATGTACTAAAATCATTTGAAACACTAAACACTTGGCGTGAAGAGTTTCTCAAACAGGTCTGATCATGCCTCTCTAGCTTCATTCTATTTCCATATGTTTGGTGATTATCAAAGAGAGCAGCATGTTCTATTGGTTCAGCCTATGATTATTTAAAGCTTTCTTCTTAACCTGAATACTAGAGATGCAAATGATTTATATGCTCATATTTCAACTTATTAATGTTCTATTTAGATGAAGGTGGTGAAAAAGTAGGCAACACAGAATTTATCATTGCATAGTGTTGTGCATGCACTTGTGAGCTTTGTGTCCCACATTGAAAAAGTATAAAAAATAAAAATGGTTAATATATCTAAGTGGACCAAAGTTCATTAGCTTAGGCTTTTGGACTAGAAGTGGTGTCCTAATATGTATATTGACTTATTCTTGTTTGACTCCCCTTGATGTTTCTCTCCCCAACACATAAAATGACTTCTGCTCCTCTATGTTGAGCCTTTGAGGTGTTAAACCATCACTTTAAAAGTTTAAGCGGATATGAATGTGTTTAAGCTGATATGAATGTGTTCCAACACATAGAATATCTAACTGAAGCATGGGTAAATCATGGATTAAGGTTTTGAATTTATGACTTCTGGTTCTGATATTATGATAAACTATCACTTGTTCTAAAAGCTTAAGCTTGTAGAAATGTTTTTGGAGGGAAAAAATCTCTTTTTTATTTTTTTATTAGCCAAAAGGAGCTCAATTAAAAAAGTTTCAAAGCAAATTCCAGCAACTTCTTGAGAAAATCATGAGCCCTCCCAACTCTGAAGTTTGCTTCTTTGTGTAAACATGGTAATGGGAAGCTATGATATTCTGTGATACCCTATCCAAATTATCATATTTGTGCATCTTGTAATTTATAGGGAATTTCTCTGTAAAACTTCCTAGATTATGGTCATAGATATCATCATTAACCCACAAGGGATACTTCATTAACTTCTGACGTACTTTTCTGGTATATGAAATGTAAAGAAGTTTAGATAATAATGCATTACATGTTGTACTTAATTACTCTGTATCTAGAGATCCATCTCTTACTCTGTATTACCAGTGTACTTATTTAATCATATGCACTCATCCTCAACTGACACTAGGCTGATCCGGCTGCACCCGACGAATTTCCCTTTGTATTACTTGGAAATAAGATTGACATAGATGGTGGAAACAGCAGAGTGGTATGGACATGGATTCATCTCTAGCACTTGTTTGCATTTGCTCTTGGCATATAATTTATGGCAATTAGTGGTGCAGGTTTCTGAAAAGCAAGCAAAGGATTGGTGTGCTTCCAGAGGAAATATACCTTACTTTGAGACCTCAGCAAAAGAGGGCTACAATGTTGGTGAAGCATTTCTCTGTGTTGCAAGAACTGCACTAACTAATGAACAAGGATGTGATCTGGACAAGTAAGTCTAATCCTTTAGACAAATTTATTCTTTTTTTTTTAACAACTTTTCTGCAGCAGATTCTAAAGAGCTGTAATTGAATTTCATCAAAAGCTCATATCAGCTCTGCATCCACTTAAATTGAGCTTCTGATGTACTTCAGATGCATTATTGCAGATCACCCTTCATTGTTTTTGTTGATTAGTAAAATAAGATGCATCCATGTATATGATGTTAGCCTCCTTCTTAAGCAAATTTTACCTCAGTAAATTTCCATAATAAGAAACTTCTGTCATTTATATACCAAAATTTTTGAATCAACCTTACTTATGTGTCTTTTAGTTTCACAATCAGTTCATATGGTTCACATTTCAATTCTCATAAGTTCCATTACTTCTTCAAGCTATTCTCTCATGAGCAGCTTATATTATGTTCATTTTGCAGTTACTTCCAGGGTATCTCAGAATCTCTATCAGGTATTGAACAGAAAGGATTTTGTGCATGCTGAAGTTGCCCTTCAAGGATTGCATGTATCTATTTCAAGCCTATGGGGTTGCTATAATTCTTTGATTACTTTTGTTACTTTGATTAATTTTCGGGTGGAATGAGGAGGAATTTGATCCTTTTCATGTATTCTTCAATATAGTTGTAAGGTGTCCATTTTTCTACTTAAGAGACAAAGCAATCAAGTTCGTGTGACATAAAACCTGCAAAAAATCCAATACTCAATACACATAAAAGCATCTTTTTTTCTGCAAGGTGTGAATTAATTCAGTACAGTTTGAATGGCATTTTACACATTTTGCTGGCTAGTGTGTTTTTTTTTTTTTTTTCTAGTTCAGTTGAAGATGATGTTTATGTATTTAAGAATTCCCCTAAGAAAAATGTTGTTATGAGGATTTCTTTTGGTAACATGATGGTTGAGCTCAATGCCTTTGACATAAGCAAACAAGCACCAAACAAGGAGTATGTCAGCGTATGATTATGTTACGAACCAAAGTTGGCAACGTGATAAATTAGATTCTAAGAGAATCTAGACCTTTAGATTTTAAGGAAATTTAAAACATTTGCAAACACAATGTTTGAAATAATTTTCTATTTCCTTTATTCATATCATACGTTCCTTTAAATAGAGAGTATTACAATATTTTCTAGGGCTTAGTCATCAAAATAACTTTTATTGAAATAATATCACAACCCTAATAAGGTTAGGGTTAGCAGACTTACTAACATAATATAAACTTAATACATAAAACTAATATGGCTAGCCTAATATGGAAATGCCCATAATAGGATAATTGTAGGGAATGTATATAAAAAGATACAAAGAAAAAATTCCCAACAAAAAGCATTAACAGAGCATAGTATTAGATCATGCAAAACAAAAATTTACAAAGGTAAAACACTATCTTACAAAGTTGGCTACTTGGGGTTCTTGGGGTGAATTGAATCCTCTAGCTCCTGCAATTTGGATGGTAGGCTAGGGTTTTGAGACTTCTAAACTTTCTTCTCAATTCTGATTATAAGACAAAGACCATAGGCTCCGCTCTAATGCTTATACTAGACCATTTTAAATAGACTTATGTTGGGAGATAAAGCAGTTATAGAGTTGTTTCAAAGAGTACATTAATATATATAACTCTAACCCAAACGCTTAAGCTAATGAGCTAAAATCCACTTAGGTATATTAAACAATATTTTCTTTTATATTTTTTCAATGTGGGACACAACATTCACAAGTGCACTCATAACAATCTCCCCCTCACTTGTGAGTCTCTTTACATTGACCTAACTCTCCCTTGCTTGTGAGTCTTTTTATATTTTCAACCGACGCGTGTTTGGTTATTAAGTTTTTACCAAGAGTATGTTAATATACATAATTGAACACAACTCTAGCCCAAAGCCTAAGCTAATGGGCTAAGGTCCACTTAGGTATATTAAGCACTATTTTCTTTTATATTTTCTCAATGTGGGACACAACATTCACAAGTGCACTCACAACAAGTTATGTTTTTAAGTGAAAATAGGATTAGGCTTCCTTGTCAAAGTATGACTTGAAAAACCTAGACCCTATCACTACTGTACATGGCCACTATGGGTTCACCTTGTGTAATTAGGTCAAGCCCCTTAAAGAGATAATAATGAGTTTGAGAATGAGCCTAAAGGAAAAATAAAACTTGCTGGCCTATGACACTTTTTCATCTCATGACTTGTCCTAAGTCACTATTAATTACAATTTTATTTCAAAAAAAAAAAAAAAAAAATTGTAGTTGCTCCATAGTATTTATTTTGATTAATCAAAACTCCTAGTGATATTTTATAATTCCAATTCACAATCTCTTAATTCATAGGAGGTGGTTGAGTGACCCCCTTTGGTCAAATGAGAGTGGCTTGACCACTCTCTCTCTCTCTCTATATATATATATATTGAAAAGTTTTTTTTTTTTTTTTAAATAATATTAATGAGTCATATGAGACATGTGGCAGTCTCTAATTGGTTTGATGTGGCACGCCGTTAAATTATTAGAATGAATATAGACAGAAATGCTAATTACGTTGATCATATGTGTAAAAGTATCATTTTCGATACTTTTTAAAATCGAGGGATCTGTTTGATTTCGCATTGAACTAAACTGTATAAAGAATTTAATCCTGAAATTTATCACTAAGCTTCCTTGTAATTAGAGTAAAATAAAATTATCAAATTGTTGATTCAAGTAGACAAATTCTTCAACATTTCATATTATTTGAACTACGAAATTTTGCTCTCAATTTAATCTATTTAGGTTCATGGAAGAATGCTCAAACCTTGAATTTGACACATGGGGATAATTTGAAAAAAAGAAAAGAAAGAAAGAAGGTGGTTTGGAGGACCACTCAACAACGAGGAATTTCCTTGGCCGTCCGATCTACCTCCTGCCTTACTGGAACAACAGCAAAAAACGGTCAACACACACAATTTGAACGTTCAACGGCAGAGATCTTTCGATTATTTTCTAGCACGTCCACCTGAAAGGATCTGATATACACATACATATATTCTCTCATTTACCAAAACATACACAGGAGAAAAGCTTATTTACGTTCTCTACAATGGCGTTCTCTGCAATTCCCACCCGTTGCTCCTTTTCTCTTCCTCCTCCCCAGTACCCACGATCAAGCTCTTTACCTCCTTGTTCAGTTTCTTTTCGATTTTCACAAATAAAGCTCAATGGTCGAAAGCCCTTTTCAATTCGAGCAGCTTCGGTTTCAGGTACCCTTTTTTTTTTTTTTTTTTTTTTTTGCGTACTTTATATATATGTTTTACAATTATCTCTTTTTTCATTTATTTCATTGTTTTTGTTATGTTTGTTAAATCTCAAATAATATGTGATTTTTTTATCATTCATTTCGAACTATTTGGTATGGCGTGCTTTACTGGTTAATTACAAAGTTTGTTGTTTCTTTTTCTTTTTCTATTTTTGTTTTGTTTTTTTTTTCCGGATATATTATGGAGAACTGTGAGGAATTAAGCTTGTAATTCGGGTTAGTTTGCTTGAAACTGGAATGAGTATTTAGCGAATTGTACAGAATATATTAGAAGTGTCCGATTTTCGAGGAATTCTTCCTCAATCACAAGATAATTTTAATCCTTGTATTGGTTGATTAAATTGTATGATGGGTTTTGCATTTTAGTCAAATTTAATTTGAACAGCTTCTTGGGGTTACCGCAAATAGTTAGATGGTAACAAGATTTGACAAGTTTTGGTGGTTAGATGTATTCCATTAGTGTTGGTTTTTGGGACACATGGATTATGGGTATGTAACAGTTTTGGGGGTGTATGTTATATTCACATGGCTAACAGGGTAAGAAAGAACTCTTTTATGATCCTTATTTGTGTAACAAATGGTACATATGACATATTTGTTCTCTTTTTTAGCTTAGAGAGAATTGCAGATATGTCTGAATATTGCATTGCTTTTAGTAATAATACATGTAGAAAAGCCTTAATTCTAAGAAAGATTCATGTTTCTGCTTCACGGTACATATACGCCACACAGCTGTGTTATTCCTTCTAAAGCAGTTAATTGGATTAAGAGTATAGGCTGCATCAATCTTTCATTTAATGAGATTTTCACATGATACTTGAGAAAGTATTCAGCATTGCAATTAATTTTTCTTTTTTGTTTAGTTTAAATTGCTTAATATATGATTATAATCATATCAAGTTCCTTCCATGTTTCAGCTGCATCAACATCTCAGGGTATCGCACCTGCCATTTCGCTTACAGATGATGCGCTGAAACACTTGAATAGGATGAGGTCTGAACGTAATGAAGATTTGTGCTTGAGAATTGGTGTTAAACAGGGTGGATGCTCTGGCATGTCTTACACAATGGAGTTCGAAAAAAGAGCAAATGCACGACCAGATGATTCCATCATCGAGTATAACGGTTTTGTGATTGGTAAGCCTTTATAATCTCGTTTGCTTGCTTATGTGAGGATGTACGGTTTATAAAACTTCTGCTGTGATGTATATTACAGTGGTGTCAGCCTTTGTGGATAACTTGTTGGTTGACCTGTAGGTGGTAGTCCATGCACGTGAGTGTGCGTTACGATCTACATCCAAGATATTTGTTAGTTCCTGCTTGAACTTTAATTATTAAAATAAATGTTAGAAACGTACACATTCTTTGAATTGTATATAAGTGATAGGTTAGGTTACGTATAGGGCTATATGGCTGACGAGTCATTAGGATATATAGTACAATTAAAAGGTTTCTGGTTCACTCCCTGCAGTGCACCCCTTCTTGAATTATTTGGTCATATGTATTCTGTTATGTTATATTGTTTGATAGTGAATTTGGATATCTTATGGTTTTAAAGTAGGTTTAGGGGACTAACAATGGAAGGAAGGTTTAGGGTGATAGGTGAATGATCAATATGAGGGTTAGAAACAAATAACGAGAATGGACAGGTAAAATAGAGCAGGGAAGTATATTAAGTAGAGTCCATTTTAGAATGAGAATGTTTGTTGAGTAGGGTGATTTAATTGATTGGCATCACAACATAAGTAGAATTTACAGTTAATAGTCAGAGATGTGCTTCCACTAGAATTATGACGGCTTTCACCTTTTGATCAAAGTTTCGTGTCGAACATGACTAGTCATGCGAATTGACTCTAATATTGGCTTAAGAAACTAATCATTTAGTGAAAGACTTGACAATGAAACTAACTTAAGAGAAAAGAAAACTTATTAATGAAAATGATGGTGGATCGCTTACGGGTGGCAAGATGATTGTATTATCAATAATCAATCTTCCAATGACTTTCTGTTGGTCCCATCATTTGAAAGTTTATTGATCCATTATTGTTGATATGATGATATCTGAAGTAGTAAATGCTGTATCTGATATGTTACAAGTAATAGCAACTTTGGGCAGAGTATTCAAATACCAATTTTTACTACAATCTTAAGCTGGACCGTAAAGAGAGCGTCACAGCCATCATCTAGTGGATGCAAGGTCAAAGCAGTGGCTTTGTCATAATAAATGACTTATAAGCAATATTACTTCAGGGAAGAGTATGTCTTCAGATGACGAGATTTGTGATAGCCTTAAAGCTGGACATTCAAGAGATTCTCACATCTTTCATCTATGGGTGGCCAAGGTCAGAGCACCGAGGCAACGCATTATACCAGCATAGGATCTTGTGCTATGTTTAAGTTTCCATGTAGGGAACTAGATCTCGCTTAGCATCTATCTTAAATAGATAATGTAAATGCGCTAAATTTGATGATGTTAGTTTGCCACCAGACCGCTAATCTAATCCCTTCAAGATGGGAACAAGCTCTTCTTGTTTAAGCTGGTCTGATAGGGGGAAATTCATGGCACCTGAATTAATATGCAATTGACAAAGGAAAAATGAACACCTTTCAGTTCTTCTCTTAAAGCATTGGGTGTGGTATGTTAATAGTGTTTATGTGAGAGTCATGTTGACATGGATATTACGGAACGAGTTGAAGATCCAGGTACCACAGATGAGAAGCATGTACAACAGAGCTGTGTTAGAAGTCTTAAGATGTGGATTTAGGAATTGAGTTGGGTAGGCTTCTTCTAGTGTCCAATTTGTGTAAAATTGCATTAATGTTATGTGTCTAGTGTAGGGGTCAAAAGTATGTGCACTTTAGGGATTAAGGCATCTAACTTGATGTCAAATGTTGTTGGAAGTAATCGATGAAGGGAAACTGAAAAAACAATTCCAGGAGTTTGGTCAATCCAAGAGGAAAGCGCGAGACGTGAGTAAAGGGGACATAAAAATGGATTGAAACAAGGGGGCATCAACTTAAATTACTACTTATCCCAAAAGCTTGAGCTAATAGAAAGATGTGAATTTAATCATTTAATTTATATTCTAATATTTGAGAGCAACCTAACTTTTTTTTCTTATCAAAAAAAAATTTATATTCTAATATTTTTCCTCATGTGTGGGCTCTAAGTAAGACTCAAGATGTAAAATATTTAATTAAAATGAGAGGTGAATGACAGAGATATGGTTTAAACTCAAGACCTTTATTTTGATACCATGTTAAATCATTATTTATCCCAAAAGTTTAAGCTGATTGGAAGAGATGAATTTAATAATTTAATTTGAATTATAACACATGCCAAGACTTCAATTTTAGGGTTTATTCAAGATAGAACTTTGAGGGAGTTGGTACCAGAGCGTGGAGAAAACACTTTTCTTTTTGGATTCTCTTTTACATTTACATTTGTCTATAATAATTGTAGGTTGGTCCCAAAGGGTAACTTAATTGGTTAGAAACCACGCCTTATGAAGCAGAGGTCAATAGTTCAAATTTTCCCTTCCCCCTCTCCTTAGGGCCAATTACTTATCAAAAAAAAAAAAAGTAGTATGCTTCAATACATTAGAAATCAAATCTAGCTGTCAATCATTGTGAGAATCCTCTCAATAGAGGGCTAATGTGTGCGCACTGCCGCACTTAATAGAGCAGGCAGGACACTGAGGTGGATAAAGCCAAAAAAATATATATTATTGAGAATAAGCAACTCAATCAAAGCTGTGGAGTAGCACTTAGGCTTGTATAAAGAAGATGAAATGCAAACAGGTATTATGTTGTGATGTATTGCAAATGGAAGATAATTGACGCATGTATATGTAATTTCGGATTTTGTGCTGGTATTTGATAACTGATTGGACAATTACTCTCCATGTTCTCGGCTAAAGTTTGGGACTGGAGCCATTTCAATCTTTAGACACCTGTGGCAACACTAGTTTTACCGTCCGTAAATCATTTCCTGTGGATATCAGCAAACTGAGTTTCCACAGGCTTTTACAGGATTAATGACTAATTTGGGGTACCAACACTTGAGAACCAAATTGATCTCTTGGTTGTTTCTGTAGTATAGGCAATGTAAATTAATATCAAGATATGGCCATATTGCTTTACTCTGATTTCTGGAAGTCAGCGTGTCTTTCATTAGAGGAACTTGCATACACCTGAGTCATGTGCTGACAACCAGGTTTTTCATCAATTTCGAAGTGTCCATGTGGTGTGGTTTATATTGTTCATCAATTTAAAAATTCTGTGATGTGGTTTGGGAACTTGATAGCAGGTATCCAATTACCAAACTGTCTGCACATGTCAAAACAGAAATTTTCTCCAACTCAGTCTCTAAAAATGCCATGTGTCTCTTAACATATGAGAAACATGTGTTTTTTTAATAGCATTAATAAAAAAAAAAAAAAAAAATTGTTTCTTACACTCAAAGGAAACCTAGTTTGGAGGAAATTTATATCCCATGTGAAATACCAGAATGCCTCCGCATGCTGTAGATTATGTGATGCAGTCTCTCATCTTTATATATCTAATGCTATTACTTTAAACATATAATCTCCTTTTCACTTTTTCTTTTTCTGTTTCTTTTTCTTGGCAGTTTGTGATCCAAAGAGCCTTCTTTTCGTATTTGGAATGCAGTTGGACTACAGTGATGCTCTAATTGGTGGAGGCTTCTCCTTCAAGAACCCAAATGCAACACAAACATGTGGTTGTGGTAAATCCTTTGCAGCAGAGATGTGAAATTATGTGTAAAACAACTGAACTAATTGAATAGATATACGGTATCAACCTTTTACAATGGATTACTCAGCCAGTGATGTATAATTAAAGCATTCTTTTTTCTTTTTTCTCTCTCTCTACCAATAAGTTGATTTTCCTGTTCTAGTGCATTTCTTATCTCGATAGACTGCTGCACAATTTTAAATTGGCACCAATTATCATGTACACTTGTTAGCTAAATAAACCGCTACCCGTCTTGTGTTTGGTAGCATTTCTACATGATCTCTCATTCTCTCTTTCATTTGGATTAAAAATCGGAAAGATTTGCCCATATAACTTTTCTCCTTTCAATTAAAAATAAAATAAAATTGCAGTTTGTTTCTTTCTCCACACAAATTTCTCAATTCCATAAACAACATTAAGCAACATTATGCTACTGGCAAATTTTGACACGACCTGTGAATTTTTTTTTTTTTTTTTTTTTGGTGCAGTCATGTGCCCCTTCAAAAGAAAAAGAATATCCAATTGTTTAAAAAATAATAAATAAAGGAAAAAACTTCACATTTTTTGTCTTAACCAATGAAAATTAGTTCATCAAAGAAAAAACTGAACAATCTTTTTATAGGCAATCAATACAAAGATAAAGCAACAAAGCTGCAAGTCAACTATACAAGATTACAGACCAAAAACAGAAACAAGGCCTGCTGTGCTGATCAAAACTTCCTAACAAACTTTACTCACCAAACTATGAGCTTAAGAAGCATAAACTAAAACAGAGATGTTTCAAATAGCAACAAGCCCCCTCACACTGCATTGTGCTCTTTACATTCTTACAAGAAGTCATTCTCCCCGTAATCTCGGTTGCAATTGACATAAAAAGAGACCTACTATTCTTCCATTTCTCTCTTCTTCTTTTTTTTTTTTTTTTCAAATTTACCATTAGATCTGTAGGTTCTACAAATTTAATAGTAATTTTTTTTTTTTCAAATATATATATATATATAGATGAAGATGAATAGGAAATGAAAGAATAGCATTTAACGACGTGAAATCCACGTCCTTACAACAGCTGGCCTCTAGCGATCCATTGTTTGCACTTGCTCACTTAAAAATATCTTTTATAATTTTTTTTTTTTTTAATACCCTATAACACTGCCTCTTCAACAGCTGCGTCACATCCACCATTTTGCAAATCTTTATCTACAATATGGAGCAGCAGCACCTGGGCTCTGAGCATTTAAAACCAACATCAATTTCACAAATGATATATATCCACAAATTTTTCAATAAAAGTAAATGTGATTTTCCAAATGAGAAAAATCATATTTAGCTATTAAGTTCTAATCTTTTTATTTTTATTTTTATTTTTATGTTCGCACAAGAAGAGGGAGAGGGATTCGAATTAGTAACATCCACTTCATTAGACGTGGTCCCAGCTGATTGAGCTACCTCTTAGCCATAAAGTTCTTATTCGATTTGTATTTAGTCATTAAATTTCTAATTTCATTAATATGGTCCTTAAGTTTTGCTCAAATTTTAATTAGGTCACTAAACTACTTTTCCGTCAAAATTTATAGTGTCACATATGTTACGTGGAATAGGATCATCTCTAGTCCATTTTGGACTGGAGAATATCCAGTTTATAGTTAAAATTTATTCTTAGAAATCCTAAAGCCATAAATAAGACACTTGTCCACTAATCAAAAATAATAAAAATATATTATTTTAGATTTTAAAAAAATAAAAATAAAAATAATAAAAAATAAAAAAATTAGAAAATATTAAAAAAAAACTAAGGGTGGCCGGCCAACCCATAAGGGGTGGCCGAACCACCCCTGTTGGCTTGGGGTAGCTTCGACCACCCCAGACAGGCCGTTCTTAGGTGGCTGAAGCCACCCCATGGCCCATGGGGATGGTCCGGCCACCCCCAACGGCCAAACTAAAAAAAAATTCATTTGGTCCTATGTGGTGGTCAGCCGGTCTGGGGTGGCCGAAGCCACCCCATGGCCCAATGGGGGTGGTCCGGCCACCCCTAGGGCCAAAATAAAAATAAAAAAAAATTAATGGGGTGGCCGGACCACCCCCGTTGGGTCATGGGGTGGCTTCGGCCACCCCAGATAGGACAACAGGGGTGGCCCGACCACCCCCTATGGCTGGCCGGCCACCCTTAGTTTTTTAAAAATATTTTCTAATTTTTTATTATTTTTATTTTTATTTTTTTAATTTAAAATAATATTTTATTATTTTTTTTAGTTAGTAGACAGATGTCCTATTTATGCCTTTACTAGCCATAAACTAGATATTTTCCAATCCAAAATAGACGGGAGATGATCATATTCCATGTCATGTGTGTCTCAATTAACATGTCAACATCTATATAAGCGCCTGCTATCAATGCTATATCATTAAGTGACAATAATTTAACACGCAATGGTAATATAAGGGTCTCGATGTTATTTTTTAAAGTTTGAAGGCATAATTACAAAATATGTGATAATTTGGAGGGTTAAATGTATATTTTTTTCAAAATATAAATAAAGAAATAAAACAAGAAACTGGAATTTAGCAATATATCACCTCTCTTGTCGTCTTTCTTCTGGTCCTCCGGCGGCGGCGGAGCTTTAGTTGTCATAATCATCTTAGTAGAATCGTTGCTTGGAAGGCGGATATTAATGTTGATTTGTATATCTTCTTGTTTCTGATTGCGTTGTCTTTCCTCTTTCGATGTTGAGAAACCTCCATCTCTAATATTCCCTGTGCCTGTCGTCCTTCTATTTTGCTTGGACTCCATTTCTTCACCATACCGATCCACGTCTTTTCAGAAAATGATAAAAATGAAGATTCATCATCAAATTACTCCAAAAAATTATAAAAACAAATATATATATATGGCCTAGCGCTAGGGTAGCCGACACCATCTCGATGGATATGGGGGTGGTTCGGCCACCCCTATTAGCCAGAAAGAGTGTTGAACCACCCCATAACCATTAGAGTGATTCAAGCACCTCCAACAATCAATTTTATTTATTTATTTATTTATTATTTTTTAATTTATGATGGAGAACCTTAACAAGGTAAGGTCCTTCGGACCAACCCCTATAAAGTAAACTTCAGACCCGTGTATTGTACGCTCGGAAGTTTTCCTATGCGGATCAGGGTAAATCGTTTGGTTTTTACACTAGGGGGTGTAGCCCCAAGGAAAAATTTGCACATAACAAGTCTCGAACTTGGAATCTATAGCCTCAACCATATGGGGTAGCCAAACCATCAAAAATATATATATTATTATTATTATTATTACATTTTTTTAGGGTAAATTTATAATTTTATAAAGGCTCTGTTGAAAAAATTATTGAAATTTATACAATGGAGTAATTTGTTATTTCAAGCATATCACATGGTATAATTTTTCACTTTTGAAACCCATAAAGTTATTTGTCACAATCTCAAGCTCCAAAAATCAATTTAACAATTTTCTCTTATTTATAAGATGAGGAATGATAAAAAATAAAAAATAAAAAAAATCCCAAGTTATTGCTCTCTATGAAACTATAAAATTCCAATAATATTATAAAAAAAAAAAAAGACTAAATTAGTTATAAAATTAAATTCTTTCAATCTACCATTTTGCTGATTGCCTCCTCCCTTGACGACACCATTCTCCTTCGGCTTCTGATCTTTCCTCCCCGAATAGCTTTCGTCTCCATGGCTGGACGTGGTGATCTTCTCAGTAAGGTTAGGTGCCATGTCTATATATTGATTTAAGACAATATTGTAAAACAAATCTCATTTAATTTTATAATTTCAACACCCTCACTAAATAAAATGGTTTAATAATTTGATAATTGGAGGAAAAAAGAATTAAATTAGAATATTGATTAAAAATATTAGCAATCTACCATCTCTCTCAAGTCTCACCTTTTGGCTTCTTCTGATCTTCTGCATCATTATTGTCTTCACTTCCACCAACCCCATTTGGCTGCTGAAATTTAACTCCCGGAGTAGGCATTCTAGTTGCAGTGTCTGCAGGTTGTGAAGAAACTATATAGGAACCATGTTTTTCCTCTTTAAGGTAATATTATTCTTATGAGGAACAAGTGCTGATTAAGGAACATTAAGGTAAGAATAAGTTAGCGTAGGTGTTCTAGATAGATATTGTTGTGTTTCTAGTGATTTCCTAGCTAGCTCTTTGAAAGATTCTCCCAGTTAAGGGGAGACACAAGTGCAGATTATAAGTTAGTTAAGATCGAAGAGAACCAAATATGGAAAGTGGATTCTTGAAGAATAAAGAGGGCTGGCAAGCCTGGCATATATTCTAAATAAATTTGTTGTTTATCCAAATGCTATTCCTTTCTTTGGTCTTCTCAACTTAAAAGCCTTACATTATTGTCATTATTAGCAGGATCTTCTCACATTCTAGAATCACTGTTACTACAAGAAATTTGGTCATTTTGCGACAAACTTATCTGCTAAGACATCAAGGTCGCTGCAAATCTCGAAGCGAGAATTTTTTACGCGTCCGAGATGTCACAAGAAGTCATTAGTAACGACGTGGTTGCTATTCGTGACGACAAATATCATCGCTGACTCGCTAATAATAATATATCAGCGACAACTTTAAGTTATCTATTTTTTTTAAATGAAAGTCATATTCGTGATTGACAATGTCGTCGTTGTTATGAGCCCTAAAATACGCTAGTTTTAATAAATGATATGCATATTGGCGATGACCGTAGTTATCGCTATAATATGCTATTTAAAATATATGTTAAACTATGATATACATATCAACGACTTTAGGTTGTTGTTGATATAAACACATCAGTGACGACTCTATGGTGTTTACTAGGACTGTAAATAAACCAGTCCGTTTGATAACCCGCTCTATATCCACTCAGTTTAACTCAACTCGAATTTGATCTCGATACTGTACGAACCCGCTTATTACTGTAGAAATCCACTCAATTAGTAAATGATACATACCCAACTCGCTCGAGAAATCTCGATAGGGGCTCGCGAGCTCAACTCGTTTAAAGCTCAACCGGTTTGTTTGCCTGACTCGTTAACTCGTTCATATATATTAATTTATTACTAAAAATTAGTTATATAAATTTAAGTATGTATATTAGTAATTAAGTAATATATGTAATATAATTTACTTAATATCTAAATTTTATACTATAGATAAATGTCTAAAGGTTGTTTTAAAATTCGGGCTTGAACTCTACTTGGATCATACATTAAAGAATATAATAGTTTAGTTCGAGCTCGAGTTGAGCCCGGCTCGGCTCGAATAGTATTTTCAACAAACTCGAGCTTTAGCTCGAACTCGACCAAACTTTAAACGAGCCGAGTTTGAAGACACATTTCATAGCTTAGGTCGAATAAACATCTTTGTAAACGAGCAAGTCTTGAAATCCTAAAGCTCGATTCGGCTCGGCTCGATTACAGCCCTAGTCTTTACTCATATGCTATTTAAAATATTCATTAAATTATAAAATGGATATTAGCAACGAACAACGTCCTAGCTGATATAAGCATATATATTAACAATGACTCTAAGGCCGTTGTTAATACGTTATTTAAAATATTCATTAAACTATCACCGACCACTCGAAAGTAGTCGCTAATATGCTATTTAAATATCCATTAAAGTATGAAATGCATATCAACAATGACTTAGATCGACTTAGAACTACCCGTTATTTTCAAAAGAGTCTTATATATGAATTGACATGTGTGACACTTTGATACATTAAACTATCATTTTGAACGGGTTATGTGAGTTGTCATTCTTTTATAACATCGTCAAAAGAATGATATAAAACTTACGACTACTTATTACATTAACTCTCAATCCTGAGAGGATTGAGAACTCAAATATGAAGTAGATGCCACTTTGATACATTTAGGAGTAAAACATTTTGCTATCAAAATTCTTAACGTATTGGGTGATCACATGTGCATGGATTAGTTGCTGCACTACACAACAGAACACTGTATTCTCAAGAGTTAATGAGAGATACAATTGAGAATCCACTCCCTTAGTCATATTCTATCACAGAGCAGATCCCTAGAGGTTTGAGAAATCCTAATTCACACGTGCTTCATTGATTGAAATAAGAAAAATAAAATCAACCTATATTTCCAAGGAGTGGTTGCAAATCTTGCGAGTACATCACCTTGTTCAATTTAATTTTTATCCGTGATCTAGCCATGTGTTCTTGAAGTATATATTCCTAGGGTTATTCCGGTGTGCATATGATGTACAAGATTCCAACACTTTGTTTCTCATGCCAACCTAGTTCATTTATGCAAAATAAGCACAAAGAGAAGAAAACTTCAACAATTTCTAAACTGATATTTTCTTTTTGATATTATAGTTAGAAATCAAATTGTATCATTTTGCATGGTCCTTCCTCTTATTTTTTACACTTCCCGTTGATATGGTCCTCTGCTTTATCAATGAACACTTGCAAAATCCTTTGTGGCTTTCGGGCAAGCTCCCCTCTTGAATATACTCTCGCGATCAAGGCTAAACCTTTTGAGGGTCCTTCAGTTCTCTTGAATGATTAGTGTGCTAATCAATTCATGAAAATTTGAGGTGAACGCTTGAGCTTATCAACTGCGAAACCTTTCCCAGGACGGCTTGCGAGCCACCCCTAAAGGGCAAGGGGTGGCTCGTGACCACCCTTGAGGTTGGGGTGGCCTATTGCTAGGGTGCTCCGCAGTGGCTAGTGGTGAGGATGCTCCGCAGTGGCTAGGTTTTTTCATTTTTAGATTTTATTTCTAAGTTTTAAGGTATATTTTTTTAAAAAAATATTATTGTAAGGTAATGTTGCAAAAATGTTGATGTGGCACTACACAAAAATGATCAATTTCAAATTTGCGAAAAAATTATGCTATTAAAATTGACTTTTAAAAACTGAGAAAATAATCACAAAGACGCATTTACTCATAAATTTATCTTATATTTACCCTAATTTAAAAATAAATAAATAAATTATATTCGTCTCAAGCAGTTCCCACCGTTGATTTGGAACTGCTCAATAGCACGGCTTACTGGAAGATCGAACGGCAAATATGCAAGGCGAACCCACTCAACAAACACGCAGGGATCTCTCCTCGCACAGGGTCTGATTCTCTCGTTTAGATAGACGCCTCGAAGACAAAGGCCAAGCTCGCCTTACAAACAGTAGCTCGAAGAAGGAGAGGTAAAAGACGCCGCTGAGCCTCCGATCATGGCTTTCTCGTCCCGCCTGCTCTCCAAATCCAAACAGGTACTTCCTACAATTCCCGATCGGTACATTTCTGTCCGTGTTATATCGCTCCTACTCCTCGATTCTTTGACCGATTTAGAGCTCTCATTTCCGATTCCTTTAGAATATGTTTGTTTGGTTACCCTGGAACTGCAGTTTTTGATGGAAGTCAAACGGAAATATTTTCTTAGATCTGAAATGGTGAATATTTTGGGATTCTGTGGCTTAGTTTCTTTTCATTACCTACATTTTCTAGGTAACCAAACAGCGGGTTAGGGTTTTCCGTGATATTTTACGTTTTGGTAAGGGAAATGATTTTTGGGAGTCGTTTGTTTGGTGTGAAAACGTTCGATTTTTTTGGGTGAGTATTGGACGTTAATGGTGGATCTGTTGGATATGTAGAAGTTTAGGGTTTTCTTAGCGTAGCAAATGATAGATGGTTAGACGTCTTATGTAAATTCGGGGCTTTTATTTCTTGTTTTGCTTGGTTAGTAAGAATGTTCGGCAAAAGAATGAAAATGTTTGATTTAAGAGGTTTACGTGGGTCAATGGGATTTTTTTTTTGTTAGAAATTCAAAGCTCTGTTATATTTTACCACAATTTTGTACCAACCAGTCGGAGCTTGAACAAATGGGTAAGTAAAGCAGCATGGAAACAATAATGTGGAGCTTAAAAAGTATAGCTCTTTTTGTAAAATATGTATGAGGTGTTACGGGAATGAAAAATAAAAAAAAATAAAAAGGGTGTTGGTTATAAATGATTTTGAAGTAAACAATAAGCAATGTGGTAATGTGTGTGTGTGTTCATCGTAGTTTGATTAGGTGGCTTAAGAAACAAAATATGTTTATGCGAGCAATGGTTTGATTGAAACATTTAAGAGGTTAACAACTATAACATAGTGTGTTGTGATACAAGTGAACAACCCCCAGTAGGCTTTGGCAGCATATTGAGCAAAATTAAATCTGTTCATTTCATGGTCATCAAATTGTAGAAAGCTCCATGGTCATCAAATTGCAGAATTAGATCTTACATATGTGTGTGCGTGAGTAACAAATGTACATCTGCTGACTTTGTTTCAGGATCTTGTCCATGCAACCAATTTTAATTTTGTGTTCTCTTTTCCTTTTTCTTTTAGTCTCTCACACTTTTCTTCTTCTTCTTCTTCCCCCCCTTTTTTTTTCTTTTTCGTGTGCATACAGTTTTGTGGTAGCCAACTCACCTTTCAACAGACACATGCTATTCCAGCTCGTTTCTTCGCCAAACAAGCTGACCCCCCTGCTCTTAAGGGAGATGGTAAGTGAATGTGAAGGTTTCTCATTGTTTTCACCAATCAGTAGTGCCTAAATTGCATTATATATATATATAATGAATTGTGCATGAGATAGCTTTTCATCACATGGCATTCACCTGTGCGCACAAATTTCATGCATTAGTCTTGGTTTTCAGTGTGCACTTATAACATATGTATGTTGTGACTTCTTGGGTTTTTTGTTGTAAATCGTGAACACAATGGGTTCTTGCATGTCATTGATATCCATGATCTAGAATAATGGTTACCATAGGGAGTTGAACCATTATCTTTTAAATCATTCTGAGGCATTGAATGGTTGGAACCGTACTTTTGATGGTTCTGTCAAATATGTGCTTCCATCTGAGATCCTACAAGGTTGACTCTAGTATTGTTGTGGACCGATCTAGATTTCTTCTCCCGTCCTTCTCCCCCCTTTAGCAAGATACAAAATAGGGATGATTTCCGTTATATGTTGACGCATTAATGATACATTACCAACAAATTTTTGTTTAACTTTTTGTATGTGTAGTTTTTTTCTTATCAGTGAACTTTTGCCTTCATGATATGTTTTTCTTTACTGACAAATCATGTACATTTGCCTAAAAGAAATGTTGAAGGGCATCTTTTTTGAGGTTAAGAAGAAATTTGAGACAGCCATGGGGATACTTAGGAAGGAGAAGATCACCATTGATCCAGAAGATCCAGCTGCAGTTGCTCAGTATGCCAAGGTCATGAAGACGATAAGGGAAAAGTAAATCCTCGTCTTGCTTTTACCTTTTTTTTTTTGCACTGCGATTCTAATATGTATCTCTTACTGTTATGGTTAAACAGGTATTATGCCAGTGTATGTGTATGCATGCCCATATATCTAAATGTCTATTGTACAAATTTTAAGGGAATATGGATATATATTTGTTTGTCACCATTATTCAAATGCTTATGCAAGCTGAATACTGCAGACTTTAAGGAAAAACAGATGAAATGAAGAGCAAGTAAATGCAAAAGAAGCTGGAAGAAAAGGAAAGGAATAATTTTTAGTTTTCGTTTGGTACACATAATGATTATTCCATTAGGAAAAATGAATAGCTATTACTGGGAATGAAAGGAGATGGAATGGAATTACTATTCTTATTCCTTAGTTTGGTGACAACAAATATACTCTCATTGGAATTGTACCGAAATTACTAAAATACCCGAACAATGGGGGGGGGGGGGGGCGGGCAAACAATTGCACTGATAAGTATTATGAAACATCTAGTGAAAAAGGTGTAGCCAATTCTAGAATGTTGACAGGATGCATCTGGAAGTCGATTTAAATGGTCTATGAATTTTATTGTATAAACTTTTTCCAAAGTAGTCAAAATTACTAACATCAGAAGCAGCTACGAAATGATTTCATTCTTTGTGCTTATTTTTTGCCAATCTCTTAGCCTTGCATGCCAGACCTAAATCTTGCTCAAGTTTTCTACTTGACATCTCCATTGTAAATTCCGAAACATGCAAAAGTTTAATGAGATCCTAGGGATGGTTCCCCATTAGTCTGTGCCATGGTTGTTGGCAGGATAATTTGTAGTGGCATATATTTAATAGAGTAGCTTCTTCCTCTTGTATTCTTACCTTAACTACCCCTCTCTCTTTTCTTTTCGATTCCTGTCCTGGAAGAAATTAATGAAGGAAAATTAGAATATTGTTTCATTTGATTGGGAAGCCTTTATTTCATGGTGAACTTATGTATTGGTTCATGATGGGGTAGTTATTAATTGCTTAAGACATTATTATACCTCTGTTGAAATAATGATGTTAAAACCTTTTTTTCACACACACACAAACAAACACATACCCACATGCACATAGAGAAAGAGAGGGAGGGAGGGTCCCAGTTGATGTGCAACACCCCAAAAAGTTAGTTTTACATTGTGAAGATGAGTTTCCACATGGAGTGGGAAGATTACATAGGAGCTCATGGGTTAAGTCCCATGTTGGTTTCTTACTATGTGAGACAAAGCTTCATAAGTGATTATGAGGAGCTTAAATTGCAACTTGACTAGCCATTTTGGAGTGATAGTGCGTTTCTTGGTTGTTACATGTTGTGTCAATCCGAAAAAGTAGGAGTAGATTTTGTGATTGACATTAAATGTGTAAAATTACTAGAACCTTCTATGCCTGGCTACAATGATTGAACAACATAGTCATAATTGTATGCAATAGTAAATTAGATATGGTTGATGATATTGGTAAGTGTCCTGTTTTTAGTGCAATTAACACCTTTAAGTTATGATGCATTTGGCTGTTCTGCCATTGTGCTTCCTGCAGGGCTGACTTGTTCTCGGAGTCCCAAAGGATCCAGTACACCATACAGACACGAACACAAGATATTCCAGATGCTCGATCATATCTTTTGGCATTGAAGGAAATACGGATCAAGTATGTGCTACTCTGTTCAACTTGTTGAATTCTCTATTTTAGATATGATCAGTGTGGCTAATTAATGTTGCAGCTGACAATTGTGGTTCTAAATGATTGAACTTGTACATCACTTGTATTTTCTCATGCCTATGAGTGCCTTTTTCCTTATGCAGGAGGGGTCTCACAGACGATCATGGTGTAGAGACTATGATGTTTGATGCACTGGAAAAAGTTGAAAAGGAACTCAAAAAGCCCCTTTTGAGGAATGACAAGAAATCAATGGCTGTTCTTCTGGCAGAGTTTGATAAAATCAATAAGAAGTAAGTGTCATTTTAGCTTAGAAAGAAAAAGAAAAAAGAAGTGTCATTTTAGCTTAGTGAGTTTCAAGCCCCTTAATCAGGCGTGCCTTAACCCATAAACTTGATTTATGTTGTACGTAAGGTTGTTCCACTTGGCTAACTATAAGTAGTTTGCTAGGTGAGTATAGGCTTTGTTGAATTGTATTGTAAGATTATTGTACTTTGGTGGGCCCTTAAAATTATGTGGTTCATCTCATATCTGCTGTGTGTATGTCAAAATGCTTTACAAGGGTGTTCTTATTATTTATGATGGTTACATCTTAAGTGTCATAAGTACATTGGTTCAAAGAGTGAGTTGGAGAGTTGGCATATAGCTAGCAGTTTCTAGCTAAATCAGCGTCTTAAGCAACATCGGAATCTATTAGCGGTTCCATTATAACTTCGAAGGGTTGCCTGAGTGGTAAGTCACTTGGCCTTGGTGCCTCATGAAACATTAATCTAAGGTTCGACCCTCTTTGAGTGCAAACAATTTCTTATGGTCACACCCGCTGGCAAAAGCTCGAGCTTTACCCGACCCATGTGGATAACTTGAGGAATTAGCATATCAATATGGTAGATTGGACTTATTTTATTATTATTATGGGAAAAATATAAAAAAGCCTCACAAGCTACCAGCCGTTTTTGATTTAGCCCCCTAATGTATCAAAAGTGATAAAGTACCCTCCAAACTATTAAACTATTGCATTTTGGCCACTCCGTTAGTCAAAACCGTCAGTTTGGATGGAAACTGCAAAACGATGTCGTTTTGTTGGGCAGCTACTTTATCACTTTCTAAACATTAGGGGGCTAAAATGAAAACGGCTGGTAGTTTGGGGGGCTTTTTTTTTATTTTTCCCAAATTTTTTTTTTTCATAAAAGGACATTGTAGTAACTTACCCATAACAAAACGACGTCGTTTTGCAGTTTCCGTCCAAACTGACGGTTTTGACTAACGGAGTGGCCAAAATGCAATAGTTTGTGGGGCTACTTTATCACTTTTGGAACATTAGGGAGCTAAATCGAAAACGGCTGGTAGTTTGGGGGGCTTTTTTATATTTTTCCCTATTATTATTCTGCCAAATATAATAATTTTAGCTGGGTGAACTTGATTTACCATGTTAACCATTCTAATATTTTGTTTGATGACTTGTCTGACCTCTGGGCCATGTGTCAGAGTGGCTGTTGCCTTTTCTTTTTTCCCTACCCTATCGAATTGTGAGTGATAGCTAATCTCAGATTGCCGATATGGTGTTTCCATTTTACTTTTTTGTTGCTCTGTAGTTGAGATGAGATGTGGACTTCGTGGCTTTGGTTTTATCTTTCTTTCATTCTTATTATTTTTATCTTTACAGGCTTGGAATTCGAAAGGAAGATTTGCCCAAGTATGAAGAACAGCTAGAACTCAAAATTTCCAAGGCACAACTGGAGGAATTGAAGAAAGAGGCTCTTGAGGCAATGGAAACTCAAAAGAAGCGGTATGTTGTTGATGCTTGCTGACCATCTCATTCTAACCACTTTCCTTTTTGAGATAGTAATTTCTGGCAGGCCATTCTGAATTCCCTAGATGATTGGGAGCCCATAGGTCTGTGATTTCTGTGAGCCTTGACTCTTGGGAGAAAATTTAGATAGTGCCATTGTTGATTTTGATAAATGAGTAGCAAGGCCCAAAAAAAAAAAAAGACTAGCTAGAAATATGGTTGTGCAAGCATAGATGTTTAACAAAGGAGATATTTGCAAGAGTGTGCATTGATCTGATCTCCTTATAAGGATTATAAGTATGAACAGACTAGAATCAAATCGTAACTGTACTCTTTATATATATGTACTAGCATGTATGTTGGGAGAAATTTATTTGTTGGAAAAGGCACCGAGAGGAGGGGGGTTCTTGGGATGTGATGATAATTGTTGACCATGTTCAAATTTGGGTGAGCTAATCCTACTTGAGGTGGCTGCTTATTTTTGAAATTGTTCAAATTCAGAGGGCGGTGCAATTTTGAGGCCTTAGACAAGGTGCAAAATCTTTGGTGGTTCATTGTTTAGATCTAGGGTTAAAGGTGAGTTTTCACTGGTCTTAGCGATGGGCTACCTAATATATGGCCTAGAAGAATTAGTAATGGTATGAAGCCACGGTGATACAAATTTAGTACACTTTATATATGGACTACCACTTAGGGTTGATAATTTTTGACACGACCTGGGAATTCAATATGAACTCAACATGAAATTTGCAGGTTAGGGTTGAAGGATTTGATCTCTCTAAGGGTAGACCTATTAGTCTTATACTCATACATCGACATAACACAAGACCTGACATTTAGGACTAACAGTTTTTTACACAACTTATGAAACCTGACACAAGCCCCCAAAAAAAAAAAAAAAAAAATTAACGGGTTAGAATTAGGGGGTTTGACCTGTTTAATTAAATGGGTTAAGTTAGAGCTAACCTATATAGTCTTATACTTATGCTTTAACACGACTCGAAACCTGACATGCGAACATGAATTGACACCCCTACGACCACCTGCGTTGGGGATAATTTATATGTTGAAAAAGGGATTAGGAGGAAGGGGTTCTTGTGATATGATGCTGATTGCTGACCATGTTAGAATTGGATGAGACTAGTCCAACCTAAGGTGGTTTCTTATTTTTTTTGATATTGTTCAAAATGACAATGTGGAGACCATTTATTTAGATCCAGGGTAAAAGGTGAGTTTTCACTGGTGTTAGCAATGGACCATCTTTTTTGTGGCCAAGTAGAATTAGTAACAAAGGTGCATTCTTTCCCAATGGATTATGTATTTGATTTGTTTGTTTGGTTGACATCTTTGATATTCATGGGTCATGGCCTTTACTGACATGGAATTAATACATGGTCTTGGTTTATTTCAGGGAGGAATTCAAGGATGAGCAAATGACTGATGTGAAGTCTTTGGACATCCGGAACTTTATTTAGGGTTGGAATTCGCTTCTCCCTTGTTTGTTTGAGGTTTAATAATCGTTTGGACAGAGTGGGAACCAACAATTTTTCGTTTGGAAAATGGAGATTGGCGAGCACATCTCCCTTTTTGGTTTTTTTATTTTTAACTGTGTTGTATACCTGGATATTGATATCTGATCAATGGATTCGAAATAAGTCTCTGTAGGTATTGCAAGATTGAGTCTAAAGATTTAAAATGACAATCTGATATCCCAAGGATCCGAATCCCTTGATTTGTAATTACTCCTTCTGAACCTGATATTTCAGGTGCACAACTATGTGTCTGAACTCCAGAAAGCATTTCAGAAATCTCTTGCAGAATAACTCCTGGAGAAATTGTTGCATTAGTCATTCATTCATCCCATTAGTAAAGGGTTCAAGTATAGAAATCTATGCTTTTTGATGAGATTGGGACCACGGAGCTTGTTAATGGGCCTCTTATTTGAAAAAAAAAAGGGTAGGGGTTAAATGCTTAATTGCTGGGTGTAGTTTATCTTATTAGAAAGGTATTTGGATTTTAAAAAGTAACAAAATTGATATTTGTACTTTACAAATTTATCAATTTGATACTGGAGTAATGTTAGGTATTACATTTTCGTTCTGATTGAAAAGTTTTTTCTTTATATTTTTGTAGGGACTATTCCAATGAGTGGCTCATTTTCACTCATTGTGAAGGAAAAACATTTTCATCCCGTTAGAAAATGTAGTACCTAGCATTTCTCTTACGCTTCTGTCTTAATGGAATTTTTGACACATGTATAAAATGTCACCTCAGCTTGGCTCCCAATAAAAAAAATATATTGAAAAGTTTAAGGAGAATGGAAGCTCGGAGGAAAAAAATTAGGTAAATGTTAAAGGTCCAACTTTTTTGTCCAACAAAAGTTTAATTTTTGCCTTATTATTATTATTATTATTTTTTTAAAAAAAAAAACAAAATAAAAAATGGAAAAAATGTCTGAAGCAATTCTATCTATTTTTGGCCTTTCTTTTATTTGGTATTTTTTTAAAAAAGAAAAATACCATTTTTCATTTTTTTAAAAAAATACTAAATAAAAGAAAGACAAAAAATAGATAGGGTTGCTTCATACATTTTTTCCATTTTTTTTTTTTTTTTTTTTTTAAAAAAAAAAAAAGTTAAAAGTTGGACTTTTATTGGGCAAAAAAGTTGGGTCCCTATCATCCCTTAAAAAATTACTTGGAATAAACAAAGGTGATGGAAGGGCTAGCTCTTTTCCCTTCGCCACCTAGGGTTTGTCGAATTACCCTCTAACTTGGGGGTGGTTAAATGATCTCTTTAGGGAGTTTTTGAGGTGACTAAGGCGACTATGAAAACTCAATTGAATGGTGGTTGGATTGTCACTCACCTTTCTCTAAAGCTTATTTGTGGATGATTGAACTACCCTAAGTAAGGGCTGATTTAGCCAACCCAAAAACACCTTACAAGGGTGCACCTCTCCCTTCCTCTCCCGAAAAGGTACTTCAAAATGCACTCTAAAGAGATTGCCAAGTCACACTCTTAGCATCCCGAGAGCAAATATGTAGCATCCTGAATTTTAATCTCGGTGTGGAGAAGATGAATCATGAGTTGAAGCTTGGCTTTGAGCTGCATTCCTTTGTAAGCCCAACGGGTTAATTACGTTGTTGATGCCATAAAAGGAGCTGCATTCCATAAAATAAGTTTCAAAAAAGTACGTTTCAAATGGTTTAATAAAAGAACGTTGCTGACTCCAACGAGTTAATTACGTTGCTGACACCAGAATATTCATTAATGTACAACGACAACTCTTAAAAATATTCAAATTTTATATCTTATTCAAAGTGCTTTTCAAAATTGATATTTCACATTATTTATTTATTTATTTTTTAAGTTAATTTTATAGCCAAAATTAGATATATTGATCGATTTTAAATTATAACCACAACATAATTTACTTAAAACGGAGAGGAGAGGATACCATCATTAAACCAACAAAAACTCTTTTAGCTAATTAAAAGAAACTAAAAATTATATTTAATCTAATAAACTATCACCTTTTCTTTTTTTTTTTCTTTTTTTTAAACGTATCTCTAAACTATCATTTTTGGTACTTAACAACCTAAATCAATACTTCCATGTCACTTAACAGTTAACACATGAGCAATCCGGCAGCTTTTAGGCAAAGAAACGTCAATTAAAAATAAACAAACAAACAAAAACATTAACAAATTACTACTGAGCACCAAAATTGGACATGGTATTATTCTATATTGTGCGGCATCATGTTGGATAATTTATTTCATTACATAGTCGTACTCGTGTTTTATAACATATTTTCATCTATTTATATGTTATATCATAAGCAATGGCATATCTAAGTTGGTCACGGGGAGCTTTGGTTACCCCAAAATTTTAAAAAATCTTATAAAGTACTACTTTTCATATTGCGGCCCATGCAGGGTTGGAATCCCAAAATTTTTACAATTCTTTATAAAATATACAGATTTTATGAATTCGTTCCCCCAAAAATGATATATTTGTCCCCCCAAAACTAACACATTATGCGTTATTCCGTTTGTATTTTTTTTTCTTAGCCATCTTTCCCACATCTCGTTTTTCCTTGCATTTATCCATGTTTTTTTGCGTGTATTTTTGGTGCAAAAATGTGGAATATGATGAAACTATCTGTTTTTATTTTATTTTTTGAGTGATTATTCTGTAGTCATTTGAGTTTACAATATTTATTTTTGGTACCATTTTTCTTGAACTCTATAAATCGTATGTTAGTTTATTTTGTTAATTGTTTATACTCTTGCGTTTTTGTGATGTCATGAGATTAAATTTAAGACTTTTATATTTTTATTTTATATAAACACGCACAAATATGTATTTATATGCTTTTGTATTTATATAAGTCAATGTTCCCAACTTATCCAAAAAAAAAGTTCGTCCTCCACATCAAAAATCCTGGTTCCGCCCGTGCCCACTCACCGGCCACTGTAAGTTCTCTTTATGTTCTTATGTATGTCATTTTCTGGCATTATTATTTTGTGGCTTGTTTCTACCAGTTGTTGATGATGAAGTGAATCAAGTAGCATCATATTCTTGGCTCTAGTTTTTCTGGCGTTATCATTTTGTGGCTCATTGGCTTGTTTTTCATTTTTGCTTATTGCAGCGTCGTTGGTGAGGAGGAGGTGAATTACATAATTAGGTTCGTGTGGCGTTGTCTAACTTATCTTGGCTCTTGTTTTTCTAGCATTATCCTTCTTCTAACGTTAATAATGCCAACGTAACCATTTTCTTCTAACGTTAATAATCAGACAAAACACACCCCAAACTCACAAAGCCTTAATTTAGTTTATTTTCTAGCTAGCACAGAAACACTCGTGTCACTGTTATCAACATTTTGATTTAGCATGGCGAGTGCGGACCCAGGGCATATGGAGGTTGCGGTGGATTCTGTTTCCCCAGCGATGGGGGAAGCCTCCGTTAAGACCGATCGGAAACCCTCTCCGGCGAAAGGTATGCTTCGGCGGGGGTTTTTTGGGTCGAGATCTGTGGCTCCTCCTCTGACTAAGGTGAAGGAGGTGTCCTCGTCGACCCTGGTTGGTTCAGAATCTAGATCGAAACCAGCTTCTGCTTTGGTTCAACCTCCTGATTCTAGTCTCTGTATGGTTTCTGGTTCGAATTCCTTGTCAGCGTTGGAGTTTCCGAAGACTACTGGGAATGTACAGGTTCATTTAGCGGAAACTTCTGTCCCTTCTCATTCTTTTTCTTTGATACCCGTGGCTGCCCATTCATTAGAGGCACTAGCTTTCGTCGACCCTGGTTGGTTCAGAATCTAGATCGAAACCAGCTTCTGCTTTGGTTCAACCTCCTGATTCTAGTCTCTGTATGGTTTCTGGTTCGAATTCCTTGTCAGCGTTGGAGTTTCCGAAGACTACTGGGAATGTACAGGTTCATTT
The DNA here is from genome assembly GCF_965113065.1 of Corylus avellana. Taxonomy (NCBI): domain Eukaryota; kingdom Viridiplantae; phylum Streptophyta; class Magnoliopsida; order Fagales; family Betulaceae; genus Corylus; species Corylus avellana. Next base: position 15,106,116 of record NC_142500.1, on the reverse strand, counting down.
AGCGGAAACTTCTGTCCCTTCTCATTCTTTTTCTTTGATACCCGTGGCTGCCCATTCATTAGAGGCACTAGCTTTGGGAGATAGATTACGCTCAATTTCTGGGTTATCGAAAAATGGGACTCCCATAGTTCTGAACAAGCAGATGTTAAGCTACTATCGGAGAGCTAAGAAAAAACGAGGAAGCCGGGTGAATGATTCTCTTCTTCTTGAGACAGTGAAATCCCTTAGTGCTCCGCTGGCACAATTTCATTCCGACCTAGTCGCTGGGTTCGCTGGCTTTGCTACTTACAATGCTCAAGGGAAGCTTGTTCCTAAGAACACTAATCCGATGAGGGGCATAAGTCCGATGGAGAAAGGGAACTTTGTTCCGGACGTAGAGGTTGCTCAACCTAGGACCAAAGGCACTTCTGACGCCATAACTGTTGAAAATGGTTTGACCAAACCCCAAAAGTGGCTGATTGAGTGGATAAGGACAGGTTTAAAGGACGATGATCCGCACATGGCAAGCTTGAAGGTCACGGAGGAGGATTTTCGTCGGGCAAATAAGGTAGCACGCAATGGGAAGCTATCCCCCGATCCTCCTAATCAGGGGCTGGATGGCGGTGAAGAGGATGATCGGAAGTTGGTGTTGCTGAATGAGGTGAAAGAGAATTTCCTTTGGGAAATTAAGGTCGCGCAGCCTAGAGCTAAGGGCAAGAGAGAGCTGTTAAATTTAGAAAGCTCTATTAATTACGACATTGCTAGCGCGTCTCCTCGGAGAAGGAAGGGCAAGACTATTGTGAAGTAACGATTCGTGTGGGTTTTGAGGGCTTAGGGATTTTTTGGGTATTTGCTTCTTGAGGGTTTTTGGGTGGGTTTGTTGGGGTTCTTTTGTGGGTGAGCTTCGGCTTTCTCTTTTCTTTTTCTAGTTAGGCGTTCCCGCTTGTATACTTCCAATGTGCGTAAAGGCGCCTTACGCTTTTAATAAAACTTCTTATTACTTATAAAAAAAAAAACAAAACAAAAAAAAAGTTCAAAGAGAATGAACTATCAAGAGTTAAAACACAAGATCCAAATATATTAAATAAAACCGTCGGTAGGGGTGTAAGTGAAAAAAGGGGCTAAAACACCAATATTGGATTTAGAATATTCATTTTGGGGATCGGATAATCATCGTCTTCAACTTTAAACTTGTTGGTTCAAGACATACTCAAATTGGTTAGAGTACTCACCCTCAAAGAATGCTATAGTTTGTCTTTCATTCTACATTTTTTTTCTAAGAAATCAGCAGGCGTCTAGGATCAGATAAATTAACAATAAAAGGATTTGACAATAAAAAAAGGGGAATAATGTATTGAATTGTTCTTTAATAAGAAATGTTGGGAAAATAGATCCGAATTTATCACATAAATTTTTTGTGAAATATTACAAAAAATGAAGAATAATCGATGCAGCTCAAAACCTCAATATGTAGTGTTCAATAGATATCGTTTCAAGCATGCGCGCTTTTAGAGGTCATGATGGAAGCTCTAACTCAAAATAAAATGGTAATTTCATTAAATTGATAAAGCTCCAAGTAACTTAGACCGATAAAGTTGTTAGACTTATCTTAAAAAATGCTTCACAGAATACCAAATATATATCACCCAACATTCAAAAGGAAATCTTGGATATCATTGCAAGTAAAATATGGATGTGATTCGTGAAAAAATTGAGGATGCCAAATTTTGCATACTCATTAATGAAGCTCGAGATAGTCGAAAAAGTGAGCAAACGAGGTTTATTGTGGGTAGTACATGTAGATGCAAATAGTAGCAATAATCGTCTTTGCATCTGCATTATGCGGTTATCATTTTTAGGATAGGAGTATAGGACCATGTTTTCTCATGTTATATTGCTTCACATTATTCTATTTACTCCTGCAGAATCAGGCTAGCCGACCCAACAATCTGGAAGTCGGGCTAACTGGTCTCATTGAAACTAATTACTCATGAAAAGAGGTAACTACCATAGTAAACCAGCATGACTTCAAAAAATAAACTATTATTTCATAAATGTCGAAACACAAAGGCAAAATTTTTAATCATAAAGCAAAATGAAACAGGCCTGCTCCTATGTCAAAAATCCGTATAATTATATACTAATTCTCACATGCAGCAGTAAACAAGAAGTACAAGAATGATTTGATCGCTCATGAGAATAATGGGATTCTTACTTCCCAAACAGATCTCCCTACATCTAGATATATATAAATGCAGGTTTATCAAGAACAAGCAAGAAAAGGACTTGGGGGTGCCTGTTCAGCTGCCTCCATAGGCGATCCATGAAAAAATGCTTGCATCTTGATGTTTCTCAGAGTCAGTATAATTAGGATCTCTTCTTTTTGTTTGAATTAGATCTATGGTCATCTTTACTACGCTTTTTCCCACTCTTATGACTTTCTTTCTGATTTCCATGCTTCTCAATTTTAGTTTTGCTGGATTTCAAACTAACGAGACCACCTGACGGTATCTTACCTTTACTAGGCAAAGCATTCTCAAAATCAGCTTCTCTGTCCACAATGGCATATTGTTGGAGAAGCTCGGGATCTAACAAACCATCCGTCTCAGATTTCCTCTCATCCTATAAATGGACCGAGTAACTTTCAGCGCTCTCAAAAATGACAATAGGTGGTGGGGGAGAGGGGGGAGCGGGGAGAAGGGGGAACAAATGTAAACAGAAAAAAAAAAAAAAAAAAAAAGGTAGAAGGAATTGCAAATACCTCAACTTGCTTTGCTGCATTCTTGAGATCCTCGTCCACAGATATACTGTGAGGTTTCATCACAATCTGCATGAAATGTGAACAACCGAGAGTTGCATTAAGGTATCCCCTTTAGCCTTTGCAACAGACTAATAAACAGACAATACATGTGGATAGGTACGCAGTTATACTTGTTGCTAAATGCTGCTAACTGAACCATCCATCCACAAAAATTTAAAAGATACAGGCTCACTAATAACATAAATTACAGATAGAAATAATTCCCCAGTTGCTCAACTTACTTCTTTTTGTTGAGGCAGGGTTGATTCAAATTCTTTGGAAGCAATATTGTATAAATATTTGTGGAACTTCTTCATAACTTTTATAAACAGTGACAATATCTGTTGCCTTTCTAGCTTGATCTGTCCCTGCAAAATGTAAGTTTAAGCAAACATCACTCCATCCATCAATACAGAAATAAGACTGGAACGAAATCAAGATGTACAAAACTGCAACATTAGAGGGGAGTGTCTCCTATTTGAACCTGGACTAAGTATCCAAAGCCTCATGTGAAAGCGTACCAGAGCATGATTGAAGCACAATGATAAAATACTTGGGAGAATCATCTATTCAACAAATGACTAGATGGACAAGTTGAGAAACAAACCTCAATATAGGAGATGTTTTGACCCTGCAAGCCAATACAGAGCAAAACAGAAGCCTGTGCATATGACATTGTAACTGGAAGTTTCCCTTTGAAATATAGATGTGCGAGAGTCGGAACAAGATCAAGAATCTGTCAAAGAATAGACAGATTAGCAACAAAGACATTAAAAGTTTACATTGAAAATTCAGACTTTGTAAAATCATGGGATAATTCTCATAACTTCTGTAGGGTAGTCTCGCCTATCAAACTGACCAAATCATCTGAACTGCCTTAAGCCGCCATTCGTAAACATATGACTTCACCACTGGGAAGTTTTGAACAATTCTCAATCTCCCTTTAAACTACTGACTTTAGCAATGTCCCATTGAATTGAGTTAACAGGAATCAAATTGTCCCTCATAGTTACACCATTTAACAGATTCTAATCCACGAATACACCTGGGACAGCATTTCTTCCTTTTTCTTAGAAGTATCCAACTTTCCCTTTGCTCACCTCTGGCCACCACATCCACCGTCCCTTTATTTGATACTCTGTCCCAATATTAGTTGCCATCTTTGTAAACCCAACTTTTTTTAAAAAAAAAATTAGGGGCAATATGGGAAGATTTGGAGAAAAATCCACACGTGCGTGGCACGTGTTTGACTTTCCGTCTGAGAAGACGGAATTGACTAACAGATTGCTCGAATTGCAAAATTTTGTAACTTTGTGAGGGTACATTGCAAATTTTTAAACATTGGGGTTCAAATTGAAAATGAGGTCAAACTTTGGGAGGTAAAGTAGATTTCCCCCTTTTAAGAAGTTACATTATTGTAGAGTCATTATAAAAAGTGGATATCATTTTTGGGACATCCACAAAAGGAAAGACTGATAAGAAGTATAGGAAGTAAGGAGTAGTAATATGTGCTACACCTATGGTCAATAGTAATATTGAAGAGCCTCATTTTAAACCACCTCCACAGACCCAATCAGATTCTTATGATTAGTTGGCTGCTGAAATCAATACACTTCAACACAAATTAAGAGAAAAAAAAAAAAAGAATAAATGGATCTTGTCCATGCCTGAGCCTGAAACTACATGGAACAAAGACTGCTCTAGGCTGAGATTTTCATATGGATCTTGATTCAAGCAAGAAAACAGATACGCTATTAATCGATATTGAGCAAGGATTAATTTACTGGAGGCTTTGGAGGCAGTGAGATGGGCAGCGGAAAGAGGTGCTTTTGGGCTTCAAGGAGGAACACAGAGAACCTAGATCATGTTGAGGTCAGTTTGCATAATGATTTATCACATGTTTGGCATCGCCATTTGGTGAATGCAGGCAGGCAAGTACAAATAGGTTGGCAAATATGTGATATTGTCATCAGGTTGGAAGTTAGAGGGCATGGGGATTGTTTGTGATTAGACTTCAGTAATTTATTGCTAAACCCACAACTGCCAACAATTGGCAGACAATAATTTTTGGAAGACGGCTACTTTTTTTTTTTTTTTTTTTTTTTTTTTTTGGATGTGTAACAGCTACTTTTAATAGACACATATGCATATATCAGTTTTTACCACATACCAATATCATATTATCTACTCCCATGAAACCCCACAAAACACTACATGGTAATGCCGTCAAAACTATTGTTTAGAGATCTCACCAGATGAAAGTCAGCAAGATTGTTGGTATAAGCTTCCAGTCGCTTCATATCATGTGGTGATATAAATTGTTTAATTGAACTCAATAATCCATCTGAGGTAGATGGAGTAGCCTCCAGCGCCTCGAAATTGATTTTCGGCTCCAGGATGCTGAAAGATTAGAAGTATGAGCATATTTGATAATGATCGCGTATCTGAAAAGTTTAAATTTGCAATGCCCACCTCATAGCAAGCTTATACTCCATTTCACGGAAGCTAAGTTGCAGTAGTCTAGTAAATCTTTGCCTGAAATCTAGTTATAGAAACAAATTATCAAGCTATGAACTGAATACATATATGGATGAAATCATTACTTATCAAAAAATATATGGATGAAATCAGTACGTAGTTCTTAGAGAGGGTGGACTCACCTTCATAAAATGGACCAAAAAATCCCCATTTATCCGATCCACTATCTTCAATATCATCATTGTTCAAAGGTTTAAGGACCATACATGTATGCTCGCCAGTCACAGCACTCTAAATCATCAAAAAAAATTCAAATTACAATTAAATCCTCTTGTCTTTTCTTTTTTTCTTTTTTTTTAAAAAAAAAAGTACATAATTCATGCAGAGAGGTATAAATAAAAATAAAAAATAATCTTAACTGGAATCTGGCCAATGTAGAATGGAGCAAAGCCACGTTTCCTCCAAAAGCGAAAAAGGTCCTGGGTAAGCCCAAAAGAGACACCAATATAATGTAGCTTCTCAGGTTGCCTTTCACGGAGATGAACTAGCAAAGGAGGAAGATTAGTTCTAGGCTTTATATTTTCCTCTAGCAATGAAGCCTGCAAATTTGGTATTATCAAAGTCAGATGTAACAAAAATGTTCCAAAAAATATATGATTCTAGACAAAACTATAAATTGAAGTGCTTTTCTAAAGACTTAGTAATGCCCAACAATCATTCAACGTCAGTGGTAGGTTCTTTGACATTCATGAAGTAATGAATAGTCATTTTGCTTTAAAATTGCAGAAGAAATTATGAACCACTCAAGTCTGTCAGGACTTTTGAATTCAAAACAAGGTTTTGATTCCATATAATAGAACCACGGCCACTTTTTTTGATAAGTAATGCATTTTATTAATAAGCGCAGGGGGTGCAACCCTAATATACAGGATGTATACAAGAGATAACCCCAATTAATGATTAAAAGAAGAACAGAAATCCACAAATTCAGAAAAGCTAGAAAAATGTGAGATACTATACACTCCTGTCCATATGTAAAGCGATTTGGAACTATCTAGAAAGGCCAAAGAATAAGTGTATAATAATCTGCCGAAGATAAGTAGGACTCCGATGTCCAACTCAAATTGAGCATTCAATATCTATCTATTTAAAGTTCTTCAAATTTTAAATGACTCAACCAAGAATGAATTAGTGGGGAAAAAAAATATGAAAACGTTATCGATTACTGTACACATTTAAATGGAAGAAATCATTTACAGAATACTCTGAGCTAAGCATAATTTTTTTAATTTCATTTATAAAAAGAAATTGATCAAATGAAACCAAGTCTAGTTATGGGACTGGACCTTCTCTGCAGCTTCAGTAACTCTGGCATATGGTGTCTCTGTAACATTCATAACATCATCCACCTCAGAAATAGGATGAATCAATCCTTCGAAATAACTGCAAATGGTTAATGCAAATGCTCGTCATTAAGATTCGCAAAGAGCAAAAGTGTCACAAAATGTTCCGAAACAAATGCTAAGTTCAAATCACTTTCGCTTGCTGCAAGTGCAGCGGAGATATTAGATATCCAAAAATATAACAATATAATCAAAATCCCAAAATAACAGTATGCATGTATGTAGACCTATAAGTCTAAAATCATGCCCAAAACGTGCTTCTTCATAAGGAATTCCCACTTTATTATAACCAGGTTGAGCAATGAGTTATAAAATGCTTCATAAGTCTCAAAACTAAAATCATTATTTTGCAAACAAGGAAAGTGAACACAACTCAAGTTACAAAAAAAAATTTAATAATTTTTTTATTAGTAATTTAATCTCATTAGAAAGCGTAGAGGGGTGCAACTCAAGTACACATGAAATATACAAGAGAGACACCCTAATATAGAGAAAAAGAAGAACAAAAATTCAGAAGAACTAGAAAAATGCATATTATTGTATGCCGATATCCATGTATAAAGTGATTTAAACATAACGTTCTTTAGTTCTAGCACTAAAATCGCACGATCTTCAAAGCTTATTGCATTCTGCTCTCTCCAAATGCACCATATTAAGCATAAAGGTGCCATCCTCCAAACCTTATTTATTTATTTTTTTTCAAAAAAAAAAAAAAAAAGATGTTACGGCTTCCCATCTAACCTCTCCAAATTGCCATCAATTCAATTACCTTTCTAGGCATGACCCATTCTACACCAAAAAGACAGAAAATTGATACTCATAATTCTCTTGCCAAATCACAAAGAAAAAGAAGAAGATGATCTATAGACTCTACACTCCTCTTGCACATGCAACACCACTCCACCAACCACTATGATGTTCCTCTTCCTCAGATTATCCAATGTAATTATCTTCCCAAGTACTGCTATCCACCCAAAGAGCGCCACTCTTGAAGAGAACTTCACTCTCCAAATACTCTTCCAAGGAAGTGGGGAACCAACAGGAATGGATAAAGCATGATAAAAGGACATTACTTCAAACTTCTTCATTTTAGACAAGATCCAACATATTTTATCCTACCAACCTCTCTCAATCTGATAAAGCAGCATCTATGTGTGTAGCTCTGGCAAATATTATTGTATTGTTTGCAAACAAGCACAGGATAGATGGGCTGGCCCAAGAAAGTTTAATCCCATGAGGAAGCCCATTAAATTCATCTTTCCATAGCATCCTAGACAATATTTCCAAGCCCATAATAAAAAGAAATGGCGATAATGGGCCTTCCTGTCTAAGATCTCATGTGGGCCAAGAGCCCATAAGGAGTCCCATTAAGGAGGGGAAAAAAATTGAGCACTGCCGAACCAGATTTATCCCTTTGCAATAAAAGCCCAATTTCTCCATTATTTTAAAAGATAAAATTCCACTCCATTCTATCATAGGCCATCTCCATGTCGAACTTTATAGCCAGTCCGAAAAATATGATAGACAGGGGGCCATGAGACAATGCAAGATTCTTGATAAAACCAACTTTACAATACATCCTTGCACAACAACTATGATTGGGAAACCTTTCGCATAGTAGGAGAAGTATAGCAGTGCTGTTTGTGACCTAAATGTGTAACTCAACGAATCAGGGAAAACCACATTGGAAAATAGCTAGCCGGGAGGGCACCGAAGCCAAAAGAAAGTGGTGACCATGTCTACCTCCCAATCATGCACTGGTCTGGGAAAAAAAAACATAATCCACTGAAGATTTTCATTAAAGAACTGCATATGATCTGCCACCCACACTTCCTTACATCGTGTAATTTCGAAAAAGCTACCATCAGGGGCTGGTCCCCACGCCACAAATCATGCCTATGAGATTTTATTAGAAAGAGGGAAATTGTCACGTGGCAAATTTACACAATTTCCCAAGATCCTTAGGTTCAGACCTGATTTTGCAAGCCACATGAACTAGAAGAATGGTGCCATTGATATCTTTGTTTGCAAATAGAAAAGAAGGTAGGGACACAGGCTGAGTAATGACTAATATCCCATAAACAACACCATATGCATCATGTGTAGTTGAAAACTATCTTAAACAAGACCAAGGCCTAAAATAACTTTTCTCCTACTGCATTCTATACATATTAGGTAAATGAGTATTAGTCATATTCTCTCCAACACCTTACAGATGACAAAGCAGGCAGGAAATCAAACATTGCATACCTTGATAAAAGTTCCACTGCTTTTGAACCATATCCAGACTGCAATAGATAAACACAAAAATATAAAATTAATTAAATGTGACAAGAATCTGGGTGAAACAACTCAACTTCCCATGCTTAAACACAGACTAACCCTCATGACACTTGGATGGGTAGCAATGCGGACAATGCGAGCACCTGAAAGACTAGGGAAACTGGTGTCCTGGAATTGCTCACAGAATTTCCATGGTATTTGGTCTCCAGAAGGTTGATAACCATCACTTAGACTTTTGATTGCAGATTTACGAGAAATCTGTCCCTCAAGAGAAACCTGCAAATAAATTGATAGAAATATACCATGTTAAGCAGCAAACAAATAGAAAAACATTCGCTAAGAATATAAAAATAAATTTGAAGGCTTTTAGAGTCTAAGCTTTAATAACAACACATAAACTTAGAAAGAAAAAAAGAAATTAGTAACCCAAAATAAAGTCAAACAGGAGCTGCAACCATTACATCTGTGCATTACGTGGCTTAAAGATGATAAAGCTGCTAAAAATTTCAAAATGTTAATTTGTGTTTAGCACAGCTAATTTTTATAGGAACATGAAATTTGGATGGGTAGCATGGCAGTGAGAAGATGAATGCTCATACAGGTTCTGAATCCTCCCTAGCCTGGGAAACAAATAACAATACAGGATTCTCAATATCTCTAGCTAGAGTGGGAAGTTGGCTTGTTCCAATCCACAATATGAGAACAAAAACTTGTGGGTAGCATTTGCCAGGGAGAAGTGCTACACTTCCCAAAGTTTTTTTTTCAAAAGTTGATTCTCAAATGATGTGTAACCATCCATGAAATTTATTATTTTGGAAAATGTGTCACCAACTCATTGGATGGTGACACATCATTTGGGAACTAGCTTTTGGAGAAAAAATTTGAGAAATGTAGCATTTCTCTTTGCTAGAAGCTTCATTATATCCACACTTGGGTAGGACCACTCCAAAATGCTAATAAGCATTGGTCCAGCCTCTTTTTCTAAATAGGTAACCCAATCGCTTCAATCTTTAATAATGATATTTTCTCAAAAACATCACTCGTTTTAAGTTCTTATTCTGCATATTGAGAAAGTCAAAAAAAATTTGAACAGACTACTCCATTGCACACTACCCTTGTTAACCAAAAGCCAAAGCCAGGGGCATGTTAATGGATCTATAAGCTTAAAGAAAGTTCTTGTATCCTTTTCATCAAAACATGAAACTCTACAAACAGTTGGCATTTGATTTGTATAGAATCTGGTCATGATACAAGAGCTACGGCAATGGAAGGTGAATCAGCTTCTTTGGGCAAAGGCCATGAAAAAAAAATGATTAGGGATTAGGGATAATAAAGCCAAAAACCTCGCATGTCTGCATTATTACAAAACGTGGTTCCCAACAGGAAATCTCATACATCTAAATTTCACAGGAAATGCAGGTGGATTTTTTTTTTTTAACAAGTAAATGGAATTCATTAAAAAGCACAAAAGCGCAACCAGAGTACACATAAAGTATACGTAAGAAACACCTAGCCACAAAAAGAAAACATATCTAGAAAATCATGAAAGCCAGAAAAATGAAAACAATCAATGGTAGTCAGCCAATGATACAGAGTATTGAGAAACAATCCACCATTTTCCTCTCATGGTCTTCCAAAAGATAATCATTTCTTCTCTTAAAAGACACCACATTAAACAGGCTGGAACCATCTTCTACACTGTTGCACATTGAGAACTACCAAACGGCCCTCTCCAACATGCGAAGAGATCTACCACTCTTTCAGACATGACCCAATCTAACCCAGAGAGGCTGACAATAATATTCCATAAAGTACATGCAATCTCGCAATGGAGTGAAAGATGGTCAACGGATTCCCTACTCTCAGGGGCAGAATTACATTGTTGCCCCCAAGCCACCAGGTCTTCCCCAAATTTTTTTAAAATACCCCTATAACCCTTTTTCAATCAAAATTTTACCTCCCTCCCCCAAATTTTATTTTTATTAGTTTTTTTTTTTTTTTTTGATAAGTAATGTTTATATATCAAAAGCGCAGAGAGGCGCAACCCTAGCACGCATGGGGTATACAAAGGAAACAACTAGCTAGAAGAAGAGAAAAGAACAAGGAAATCAAGATAGCTAATAACTATAGGAGCAAGCCAAGCAGCTGTCCAAGTGTAAAGCGTATGGAAAAAGAAGGCTGTGACTTCCTCCAATGATCTCTCAGAATCCTCAAAGCATTTCTCATTCCTTTCTAACCAAAGGCACCACATAATGCATAGAGGGACCATTTTCCAAACAACAGCACTCCTAGAGTGACCTCCCGCCCACCAACAAGCAAACAAGCCCGCCACCTTGCTAGGCATGACCCAAGACAACCCAAAACGACTGAAGATGGCCTGCCATAAGGAACGAGCAATCTCACAGTGAAAGAAAAGATGATCAATAGTCTCCCCATCAATTTTGCACAAGCAACATCTATTGATCATGATAATATTCCTTTTTCTGAGATTATCAATTGTGAGAACCTTCCCTGACACCGCCATCCAAGTAAAGAAAGCCACTCTCGAAGGTGCCTTGGTGCGCCATATGCTCTTCCAAGGAAAAGGACTCGCTTCTTTGCTTACCAGGATATTGTAGAATGATCTAACATCGAACTTCCCTTTTCTCGATGGGATCCACCAAATTTTGTCCACCCCTCCCCTACTCCACTTGTGAGAATATAACGTAGTATAGAACGAGGCTAGCACTTCCAATTCCCAATCATGGATTGATCGAAGGAAGCTAACATTCCATTGACGAGTTCCACCCATAAACTCCAAATTATCGGCAATGGATGCATCTTTTGCATTAGCTATGTTATATAGGCCTGGATAAGCTTCCTTAAAAATCATTTCCCCGCACCAAACATCATCCCAAAATCTGATTTGAGATCCGTCTCCTGGGTCGAATTTAATATATTTAGAAAACACTCGCCACCCTCTCCTAATATGCCTCCAAAGACCCACCTCATGAGGCTCGGGATTGTCAAAAGAATGCCATCCACCCCATGCAGAACCAAACTTGGCATCCACCACAATTCTCCACCAAGCCTCTCTCTCATGCGCGTAGTATTTTTTTTTTTTTTATTAGTTTTACCGCCCCAAACCTAAAATTCTACTTCCACCCCTATCCACTCTCCTTACCCATGCAACACCAATCTACCACCATGATATGTTGCTTCCTATAGTAATCCGTAATGAGAATCCTCCCCAATGCTATTGTCCAATCAAAGAACGCCACTCACAAAGGGACCTTATTCCTCCAAATACACCTCCAAGGGAAAGTAGTATAGCGGGGAATTAGGACATTGTAGAATGATCTCATATCAAAAGACCCTCTCTTGGAAGGGATCAAATGAAGCTTGTCTTCACCCCTCGGTCTCAAATTGAAGGAGTACAACATATTAAAGAACGAGGTAAAGAAATCCATATATATAATAGTCAATACCCCTCCTAGAATAGCCTAGAATTGCGACATGTGCCGTGAACCTATTTTTTTTTAAAGGCTAAACCAGTTTTTTAAGACATAATTTTTTAACACTAAACCAGTTAAAATTGAACCAGTTCATATGTATTTTAAGTGAATAATACGTTTAGGGTTTAGGGAATAGTATTAAATACCACATCTTTATCTCTTTCTCTCCACATCTCTCTCACTCTCTTTCCCCCTCCACGTCTCTCTCTCTATCTCTCAGTTTTGTTTCTGCTATCATTCTTCAGGTTAGTGTGTTTCTCTGCAAAAAAATTGTGATTGGGTATTTACTTATTTACGAGTTCATTTTTTTTTTTCCAATTTGTATTCTGTGTGTATGTTTTCCCTTTGAAAAAAATAGTGTCCTTTTGTTTGACTTTTATGTTTTGTATTGTTAATATAAATTAGCAATACTCATACCCTCTGCCTCTTTTGCAATTTAAGGGAAAGGATAAAAATTTTGTATTAAGCTATCGTTTTGAGCTGCTTTGATAAAACTTGTGATTAGGTATTAGCTGTATTTGCAAGTTTTTTTTTTCTTCAATTTGTACTCTCACTGTATGTTTTTTATTTAATAAAAATTGCAACTTCAAAAGTAAGATAATAAATTTGGTGGATTTAGTGGGCTAATAGAAGATTATAACATTTACAATATTTAATTAAAAATTCCGTTGCTTTAAAGTATCTTTTTGTTTTTATGTATAAATTTTTCGCGACCATAAATTACGTATATTTTTCGAGAAAGTTTCTTTGTAGTAGGCACCAATTTGAATCTGAGTTTGGATTGAGATCTGAATATGTTGCCGTTTTGTTTGTTAAATTTTTGATTGAGATGTTCTTCATTTGAATTTTTTATGGGATTTTTTTGTTTGTTTGTGTAATTTACTTGATTTGCATACATTTTTTGAAAGTGTTTTTATTCTTTTGAAAGCAAAATAAAAATAACGGATAATTACCTTTTACTCCCATGAACTACAGCACCTTGCACTTTCCCTCTATGAACTACCAACTATGACACCTCACCCCATCAAACTACCATCTTATAACAAAAAACCTCATTCCGTAAGTTAAAGGGATTAAAATTGATGGTCAACGATCATGTGCAAGTCATGTGCCATTTTAAATTTTTTTCTTCCACTTTTGCCCTCACTTCAGACCGAGAAAATGACATTTATACCCTCCTAAACCCTAATCCAACGCGTAAAAACAATTTAAAATGAGGGCATAAGTGGAAGAAAAAAAAAATTAAAATGGCACATGACCGTTGACCGTCAATTTTAATCCCTTTAACTGACAGAAGAGGACTTTTTGTCATAAGATAGTAGTTTAATGGGGTCATGTATCATAATTGGTAGTTCATGGGAGAAAAGTGCTAAAGCGTAGTAGTTCATGGGGACAAAAGGTAATTACCCCTAAAAATAAAAAATCTATATGATTTCAAAACAACAAAGAGATAATTAAACATTGAACCTGATATGAGACAATTTATTTCACTATAGTAAATGTTGAGCGAAAGATTTTGTTTTATTTTGTATTCTTAAAACATTTCTTTTTTAAGGCTAAACCGGTTTTTAAAACAATTTTTGAACATTGAACCCATCATTTTTAAAGAGTGAACCGTTCTTTTATAAAATTGAACCAGTCATTAAATTAGCTTAACTAATGTTATGGGCATTTAATTATATTTCAAGAATTTTCCTTATATGGGTTTTCATTAAGTTCAAAAATTTAATGTGCGATATTATTTTCTCTGAATTTACTACTCTCCAAAACTATAGAAGGACAACACTTACAATTTGAAAACATACTACATTAACTACTCATAATCAGCCATATAGGTCATCAACAAATAAATAAGTTTTTATTTAAATAACTACATTAAATAATTTTTATTTATTTTTTGATGACCTATATGGCCAATTATGAGTATTTAATGTAGTATGTTTTTAAATTGTAAGTGTTGTCCTTTTATAGTTTTGGAGAGTAGTAAATTCTGCGAAAATAATATTGTACATTATATTTTTAAACTTAAGGAAATCCCATATAAAGAAAATTCTTGAAATATAATTCAATGCTCATACCATTAATTAAGCTAATTTAATGACTGGTTCAATTTTATGGTAGTTGAATTTGACCATTTTTTTGTTTATGAGATATATTTGTATGCGTCTTTTTTAACCTATAATGAAAATTACGATGAAGATGCGTTTAAATTTTAAAATTAAATTATAATGAAGAATCAGGCGCATAGCGCGGGTTATGAGCTAGTTTTGAAATAAATTCAAAAACGTTACCTTCAGGGTTTGGTCCCCATACCACAAGTCATGCCAAAATATAATTTAGAACTATCACCCACCCCAAATCTAATATAAACTTAGAAGACTAACACCATACGACCCATGAACATCATTAGAATATCACCCACCCTACGAGTTGATGTATTTGAGATCCACTACTACCCTCCATAGAGCAACTATCTCATGCACATAGTGCCAAAGACACTTCCCCAATAGAGCTCGGTTGAATATAAGTAAATCTTGAGCCCCAAATCCCCCAAAGATCGGAGAACAAACCTTAGACCAACTTACCCTCACCAACACCACCCCACACCAACACCACCCCACAAGAAGTCCCGTTGTAACTTCTCCGTGTTGTTGGCTACACCAATGGGGATAGAAAAAAAAAAAAAAAAAAAAGACAAAGTAAGTAGGCAAATTAGATAGAGTGCTCTTAATCAAGGTAATCCTCCCACCCTTCGACAAGTACATCCTCTTCCAACTAGCCAGTCGACACTCTATCTTATCTATAATGTCATCACAAATAGTTTGTTTGTAAAAGAGGCTGTAACACATTAAAAATAGGAGTACTTATTCTAGTGTGCCTCATAATGATGATAGAGACAAACCTGGATGACGCACAAGATATCAGGAAGTTGATTTTTTGACTCATCAACAGGACCTGCATATCATCAATAGTTACAAGAAGTCCAGCTCATGACCAAGGAAAAAAAAACAAAAAAAAAAAAAGAAGTTCCTCTCTCGACGAATATACAGTAAAACCAGTCAAAAGGAGAATAGATATACCAAGCAATACAAACAAGTGATGCGCTGGAGCATCCGCCATTAGTTGTAAATCATTTGGAGAGTTTTTGTAGTGAGAAGCAACATATAAAGCCATCATTCGCTGCACATGTTAGAAAGATAAATTCCAAATATATATTGATAAGAGATTGAAACATTAAATATCAACATTCAATAATATGTAAATACCTGTAAAAAAACCTCACTATCATTGTGATAGGAAAAAAGTGTATCCCGATTAACATAGTACAAATCACAATCATCAGGTTGAGGTATCCTAGTTACAGAAAAGAAAGGACATTAATGAAGATACAAATATTATGGAGATGGATTCCTCTCCCACAGGTTCTACAAATAATTTTCTAACCTGTTAATATTAGGGATGGAATTTGTAACGTCCAAGCAAAGTAAAGCATGAAGCCAGGATTCAATTGGGTCCCCAGAAGCATATCTGATAGATTCACTCAATTCTATCTTTTTGAAAATACGGCCTATAATCACAGTTGTTTGATAGCTTAGCAAATAAGCACCAAAAGTAAAAAAAGAGCAAAATAATAATAATAATAATAACAATAACAATAGTGGCCCACGAGCCAAAGATCCAAGTATTGCAGACAAAGATAATTGATATGACTGAAAAGAATATAGTTGGAGATTTATAAGTCATCTTAAGATTACCCAGTCAAAAGAATCTAGTGATGACTCGTGAGCTATGCAAACATACATATGAGACACCACTTATAGTAAACTTCGTTAGGAAAATATACCTTAAACATTTTGAATCTTGACGGAACTAGCAATACCATTGAGAAAGTTTATCTTAAGATATGGTCTCTAAATCTAGCCATTTTAAGTACAATAATTTTTTTGATAAGTATTTTAAGTACAATAATTATTTAAAGAACTAAACCATTTTCTTATAATCTAGAGGCAATGAGTGACTCATAAGTTTCGTGAGTTACTTTAAATTAAGTTACTCACGGAAACATATTTAATCATTTTTATCATAGGAGTTTAATAATTGTTCCAGAAAGTCAAATCAACCAGGCCAAGTTGTGAGTTGAAAAGTGATGCATAGTCATACCAGAATGACAGCCCCCCACACTGTTAGCAGACTCCCTGTTTTGCCCTTCCAATTGCTGCAGAAGTTTTAGCGACAAAGACCGACCGGTACCTTCATAGCTTTAAGTGGATTAAGAGAGAGTATTTCAGTAATTAAATTGCGCTAAGATTCACCACACAAATCAGAAGAGCACATTAAGCATGATTAAAGAAGATAAGAAACAGAAGACATCATTGAAACATAAAATGGGAGGTTCTTTCATGACTAAACATAAATCTGGTTATGACATACAAAAAACATGTTTAAATACAGAGACAAAAAAGGTTTTTAAGCATTTATATTGCATTAAATTCAAAAGGAAATTAATAAACAGTTAAGATCACTGCAAAAGAACATGAAAGCACATTAAGCAAAATTGAAGGAAAACATATAACAGTAAGATCATTGGAAAAGGAAACGGAATGTTCTAGTACTAAAGCAATAGCTTCTCTCTACAAAACATACAATTAAATATGAGACAAGTCATACCCATTTACTGTGGATGAAAGGAAAACTAAATAAGGACCAAGCAAGGACTTCACAACAGGCAATGGAATAGCAGCTGCTTCATCAACAACCAGCAGTTCAACCTGGGAAAGCTTTTCATGCTCATGTGGCTGTATATACTGCAAGGACCAATGAGAAAAACAACTAGATGTCTGAGCATTTAAGAGGATTGAGTATTATAGAGTAAACTGATTACAATTTGTTTAATGCAATCTCCAGCATAACCAACAAGGATGCATTTGAGAACTACAGCTTTCTTTTCAATTAAGAAGTAATTTAACAAAAAGGCCCAAAAGGGGAACAGTCCCCACTAGCTTAAAAGCCCCAAAAGGGAATAATCCCCACAAGGTTTATCCATCCCAGGATAGTACTAAGTACCACAGATGAGATGAAGAAAAAAGGGCGATCAAGAAAGCACTGGAAAATCAAATTAACAGAAACCCATATTAATGAAGAGCAGAACATTGATGTGTAAATGCAAGCGAACATTCTTAATGACAACAGGAATGATGCTTATGCCTCTAGAGTATGTTTGCTGCAGCACAGTGCCGTCCTTCAAAGTTTTGCTGGCAGCTCCCCTTACGAAGAAGATTCAAATATACAAGGAATACATTGTATACGGGAAAAAAAAAAAAAAAAAAAAAAAGTATCATAACGTACGTTTTATCACTAACAACCAATCCAAACCCTTAAACTGAGTTAAATATGCACATTCCAGAGTGAGAACTAGCCCATCTGTAGCTTGTATACAGATATTGTGTTTCTTCTGAATGTAGATGATTGTGACTCATACTATCAAAAAAAAACAAAGAAAGGGCATAAACCTTTTTTTGGGGGGGATGAATGAGATAACTTTTACTGAAAAGAAAAGAAAAAAAAATGCATAAACTACTATTTCTTACATATGGTACAATCCATTTATGGTGATTGGCTGCACAGAGGCATGCACATGGAAAAGTATTGAATATAACATTATGATGACCATAATTATGTAAAAACCATTCTCACACAACCAACAAGATACTCAAGCAAAGCAAACACATTACATAATAAAAGTCCATAGAAGTCGATAACCTGAATTGTTTGCCTGTGCTGCCTGTAAATATTGATTCGCACAGTTGCTTTCTTGAACTCAGGACTACTACTTTTCACCACATCAAAATCTATATGTTCCTGAAAACAGGGTTACAGTGTTATACTGGATATATTTAGTATACCATTTGCATTATATGAACAGTAAAACGAAACGAACAAGGAGGTGCATAACATGTTTTCCGAAATGCATTAAACTGGCGTATTTTTCAAGCACCAAAAAGCATAGCGAGTAAACATTCTTTTAAAAATTACAAACCAGACAACATTAGGAAAAATCAAGATTTATGCAACATCTAAAATTTGTCCAAACTCACAAGACCATCTTAATTAAGGAAATATGAACTGACCCCTTTGATTTTGAATGTCATTATATGTGGAACGAATGTCTACAGCACCAATAAGTTCTCTATATTTCATTTTCAAAGATGAATTTTGGGTGTGTTCAGAATTGCATGGTCTATTAGCTGACATGTATCACAATCTGCTGAACTAACATAGTTAACTGAATACAAGAACTCAGTTTTTAATAAGCAACTGGATGGAAAAACACTTTTTTTTTTTTTTGATAAGTAAATATGATATAAAAGAGCGCAGAGGGGCGCAACCCACATACACGGGAAGTATAAAAGAGAGCGCCTAAGAGGGAGAAAAATGAAAAAGAAAATCAGAGAAGCTAATCCCTATAGGAGCTAGCCAAGCGGCCGTCCAAGAAATCAAAGTAAAGAAGAAAAAATGAGTCAATACCTCTATAGTCCTAGTGGAGTTCTCAAAGCATCTAGCATTCCTTTCATTCCAAATACACCACATAAGACACAAAGGGATCATCTTCCACACTACCGCGCTTCGAGAACTTCCTCCCGACTACCAACAATCGAACAAGCCCCTCACCTTGCAAGGCATGACCCAAAGCAACCCAAACCGATCAAAAATAGTATGCCAAAGAACACTTGCGATCTCGCAATGGAGAAGAAGATGATCGACCGACTCTCCATTCTTCTTGCACATACAACACCATTCCACTACCACTATGTTTCTCTTTCGCAGGGTGTCGTGAGTCAAAATTTTGCCTAAGGCCGCGGTCCACCCGAAGAAAGCCACTCGCAATGGCACCTTAGTACGCCAAATGCTCTTCCAAGAAAACACTTCATGGTCACATTTGGACAAGGCCTTGAAGAGAGACTTAACCTCGAAATTGCCTTTCTTAGACGAAGACCATCGAATACAATCCATAGAGCCTATGGATATCTTGTACGTGTACAACCGGTCAAAGAAAGAAGAAATCAAATCCATCTCCCAATTCTGTACTGACCGCACAAAAATGACATTCCATTCGACAACCCCATTCCTCCAAATAAAGTTATCCTTCACCCAAGCTTCTTTGTTTCTGGCTATGCTGTACAAAGACGGGAAAGCATGCTTCAAAGAGGAGTCCCCACACTAAATATCATGCCAAAAACGAACTTTCGAACCCACCCCCACCTCATAACGAATACCTTTGGCAAAAAAATTCCAACCTTGCCGAATGTGCTTCCATAAGCCCACACCATGGGAACCCGAAACCTCCTTAGTGCACCAACCACCCTCCTGATCTTCATATTTAGCTTTGATAACCTTATACCATGGAGCCTCACTCTCATTAGCATATCTCCAAAGCCATTTACCCAAGAGAGCTTGATTAAACTGATGCAACTTACGAATGCCAAGCCCACCGTACCGAAGGGGACGACAGACTTGATTCCAATTTACAAGATGTAGCTTATGCTCGTCTCCCATCCCTCCCCATAAGAAGTCTCTTTGTGGGGAGGGATGGAAAAACACTAATATGAAAAATATAAATTTACTCCTTTCTAAATCCAACTTTTAACTCCTTAAGTTTTTTGCCTTTTTCAATTCACTCCTTCCATCCAAAATCGTCTAAAACTACTTACATGGCCACTCGAAAAATAATTTTTTTATTTTATTAAAATCTAAATAAAAATAAATTTTTTTAAAAAAAAAACACACACACACAAAATGGGTAGGGGTGGCCACCACCTACTACAGGTGGCTCTTGTAGCAACCGAAACAAAAGGGTGGCTGTAGCCACCCCAAGAAGAGGGGTGGCCCCATGAGCCAACCCTCTTTGCTTGGGGTGGCCACGCAAGCAACCCCATCTGTTGGGAGTGTCCTCCCCCCCCCCCCCCCCCCCCCCCACCCCCCTTGCAGGGGGATGGGAGGCGCCACCTTTTTTTTTATATATAAATAATACTTATTAAGAGAAAAAGGCAAAGCCCTCGTACATGAAAAGTATATAAGAGAGAAAACCATCCTAGAGGCATTTGGAATCTAGAAAGTTAACATCTACAAGATTCGAAGAAGAGAAATTAGGAACAAAGACTAAAGCACAATCTAAGAGAGATCTCAAAAAAGAGGATTTTAAACAAATCACATTAGATTTGCAGTCGTCAAAGAGGCGCCGATTTCTCTCTCCAAATGCTCCATGTTAAATGCGTGGGAATAGCTTTCCAAATAGCCTCTTATGAGTATCCTCATCCTTGAGTCTTCCAAAAGTATAACAGCTCTAGGATACTGCTAGGCAGAGCCCACGAAACACCGAATCAGTTGAGAACCAAGTGTCAAAGATCATTGGTGTACTCACAATGA
Organism: Corylus avellana; assembly: GCF_965113065.1. Taxonomy (NCBI): domain Eukaryota; kingdom Viridiplantae; phylum Streptophyta; class Magnoliopsida; order Fagales; family Betulaceae; genus Corylus; species Corylus avellana. The sequence goes on along the minus strand of NC_142500.1, from coordinate 15,085,255 downwards.
ATAAGGAGGTGATTTATGGTCTCCTCCTTTTTATTGCATAGGCAGCACAAATTTACAAGAATAAAACCTCACCTTCTAAGATTACTAATCATAAGGATTCAACCCAAAGTTACTTATCAAAAAAAAAAAGGATTCAACCCAAAGTTGCCCAAAGTTGTTGTGCAAGTGAAGAAAACAATTTGGGGAAGGGGTGATGTAGGACAAGAATTACATCTTGTTCCTGAGAGGCTCTAATTACTGAGTGGGCTCGTCTTGCCGTTGAGATTGCTAACAAACAGGCTTATTCAGGAGCAATCTTACTGTTGAACAAAGAGCTTTACAGACGGGTTATTAGCAAGTTGGGACGCAAAGGTTTTACTATCGGAACCAAACAATAGGTTCTGACGAGTAAAGGGCTTCAAGTGGGACATCCCACATCGCCGGCACCAAATGGGCATGATGTCAGCCAATATCCGGCGAAGGAAATACAAACGGAAAAGGTATTATACATTATCGGCAGGTCGAAGAAAAGCGAGAAATGACTAGCGGGACCTTCGGTACCAACGGGCATTAATTAATTGGTGTATGTTGTGCCGACATGAGAATTAATTAATTGGTCTATGATGTGCTAACGTGATTGATTCTTGTAGTTCATAACATATAGCATATTAATGAATCAAATCAAAAAGATTTGGGAAGATAAACGGTTAGGGAGTTTTACCAAGAGTACATTAATATACATCTTTGAACACCACTCTAACCCAAAAGCCTAAGCTAATGGGCTTGGGTCCACTTAGATATTAACTACTCTTTTTTCTGCCTGAGCTTGGCATAAAAGACAACCCCACAAGCCTCGAACAGTACAAGCTGAAATCTGCTCCATTTTAGTTTCTTGAAAACACATTACATCAAACTTCCAATTTTTAAATTAGTTGCAATTGCCAATGTTGAGCCATTTCCCTGCGTCGTTAACTCCACGGACATTCAAGCTAATAATTTTTAAACTCATAATGGGGCAGAAGCCTTGCATGATTCTCAGAAGGACGAGGTTTGTATGGATTCCTCTTGGAATCATAGTTCACTTATCAAAACAAATTTAGAAATTCCCTAACTCCAACACCCCACTCCATGCCTCCTTTTAGAAAGAGTCTAACCTTCCTTTTGCACCCCTTACAACTAGATTCAATTGCAGAGAACAATTCTTGAAACCTCCTATTCAAAACCTTCACATGAAACCCCTAAGAATTTTTCTAGCCCATACATTCGTCTCTTGACCCACTCTAAGCACTCATTGTCACACACAAAGGGTTTAGGAACTAAGAGATGGAACCTTTAAGGGGTAATATGAAGGACACCCTCATTGCTAGAAAAGGGAACCGCAGAACCTGTGCAGGTGGGTTCAGGATCTCTACAACAGTGTCCTTTGAAGAATTGAGCATACTCCTGTCAGGCCCATACTCGGATCCATGTGTATGCACAAGTAAAATCAAATTGTCGCTCCTCACAGATTCACTTGAGATAGAGAAACTACAACAAAGGGAACCAAACTCGGGCTCTGTTGTCCACCGGCAAGACAGTAGCCACACTCGCCGATGTTTTCTGCCCTCTAATGCTTCCCCTGCACCGGATTTCATCATCAATTCAACACCCATTGAGAATTTGTGTGACGAAATGGAGATTAATGCCGATCCACATAAGATTTGAATGGACCACCCACCCAAAAATGATATTCAACCCACAAGACAGAGCTCGGGCCACACGCCTGGTAACAATTGCATGTTAAAGCCCATTGATATTTGGGCCTTTGGGAGGCTCAGTTCAGAAGCCCATTCATTAATTAGGTATTCGACCAAAGCCCACTAATTGCAAAAGGGTTGCGGTGGGCAATGAGAGTTAGCACAAGGTTGCCTTAAATGACATGGACTTACAAATTTCTTTTGGGCATAAAGCACCAACAAAGTAGTCATAAACTATATCCCCAGACCTAGCCTGCGTTGGGGTCTTGTGATGATCTTTTACGCATGGAGCCCACGTATAGGCCACTCATGCTTGATCATTTGTCCAACAAATGTGGACCCTTCCTTTATCATCCACACATACGCTCAATCGTGGCCCTTTGCCAGCACTAGAGGAGTACTGGATTTGGACTCTATTGGATCTATGTATCTTCCACGAAGAAAACAATAATGTTGTCATCGCCCTTCCCCTAACAATTTACTTTGGCAGTATTCGAGCGTTGGGAGGAGCCGAAAATTTGACAGCAGAAGGCGGCTACGTTGTTGCGCTCTGAGTCTGCCTAAGGGGTTGTATCTTACAACAAGCTCCGACAGTAATCTATTTGATACTCCCTACTGTTTGCAGCGGACAAGCTACCCTTTTTGGCTACCACCTAAGCATAGGAACAATACTCCGCAATAGATTGGTATCTTGATGAGGGCAGGACGATGGTCAGAGGTGCTTGTTTCACGGATGAAATGGGAGACATCTAAAGCTGTAGCATGTCCACGAACTCACACCATCCCTATTTATTCTTGGCCCTGGGGATAATAATAAATCCCCTCCGCCCACCATTGCTGAACTCCTTAATGGCCAATTCCCATGAGAATTTCTACAACATTGATCTAGGAAGGCTCCTTGGGAGTCTCTGAACTTTTGAATAAACTTTAGATTGTCTTCCACTTTTGCCACCTCATCGACCATCAAGAGTAACCAAATAGCTCCCTCTTTCTCTAGAAAAACCGAACGTAAATAGCCTTTCCCTTGTTCCACAATTCTTAGCCTGAGGCGTTTCCCCGTGGATCGATAATGAACTCAAAGGGACTCCACATGACCTTCGTTACACACAAACTCAACAACACAAAACCCAAGTACAAACTTCTTCAGTTATCGTCAACAAACACCAACCCAAGACACCTATGCAACATAACGAACAAGCAGAGAAGCTAAGAAATGAAGAAAACCTCCCCATTCTTTTCTTTCAAGATTTTAATTGTTTTAATAAAATATAAATATAAATATAAATTTTTTAAGTGATGTGGCAAAACTACTCACGTGGCATTAACAGACCCAGTTAAGGCCATGTAAACAGTTTTAAATGATTTTGGACAAAAGGAGTGAAATGAAAAATGCAAAAGGCTTAAGGAATTAAAAATCAAATTTAGAAACACAGGGTCATTTATATTTTCCTAAACTAATAGGTTCAAGCTACATTTATATTTTCCCAAACTAATAGGTTCAAGCTATGCATTCAAAAGTACTCCACAATTATCATTTTAATGAAGACAACCTAAGAAGAATACCTGCAACTACATAACTACCGCAAGAACTTCAGAAAAAAACATGTTAATGATAGTAAATAATACGAGCAAGACAATACATCAGATCATCGAAATGGATAGATAATGATTGTACCTTATATTCAAGTGCATCAAAACCCTTGCAAACAAATTCAAACAAGGTTTTCAAGTTTTCAGGGCTTGGTGCAGTTACAAAGATATTTGAATACCTATCAAGATAAATTTCTCTAGTAAGAATCTAGCATTTGTCAATAAGAAAAATAAACAAATAGATATAATATCATGAATTAATTAATTAATTCTATCCCCATATAGATCAAGTCTACTACCCGGCAGCAATAGCTCCAGCAATTGCCAAACCAAGTGCAGCGGATTTCCCACGGCCACGAGCAGCAAGCAAGGCAACAGTACTACGAAGCGTTTTGTCCAAAATTGCATCTAAAAATGTAATCACAGCTTTTCCCTATTCAAGCATGAGAAATAGTTACCAACTCAAATCATTCAACTACATGACAGCAAAATAGGACCTTATAACATCTTAGCAAATCTCTACCTGGTCCAATGTACAACACTTCTTAATTAAAGGACCAACAGGAATATCATCATTTAGTTGTTCTTTGAGATTCTTCAGGTCTCGTTCTGCCACTGAAAGCCCTTCAGAGTCCTTCAATAACCAATAAGGGGAAAGAGAAAATACTTATACAGCAGTGAAACCTGAGTGAATAATGATCAACTACTACTATGGTTACAAATATTATTATACTAACCCCTTTCATATATTGAATAAATAAGAACACTGTCAATCACACACTGAAATAGAATACGGCATAAGTTTTTGCGGTTTTGCTTTGGATGCTATGGAAGTTGAAAACATCTTTAAAATTTCAAGTCTCCTTCAAACCACAAAGTTGAAGATGCCAAAAGTTACCTCTTTAACTGGAACAGGAGTGATAGACCTTATATGTGATGAAATTGGTAAAATATTCAGTTCATCGTCCATGATTACACACGCTTTACAAGAAGCAAGTGATAATAAGAAACGCTCATTAAAGCGTCCAGCAGCCTCAGAATGAGATTCAGTTCGAAACCTCTCATGAACATCCTGAAATCAGTAAGCCGTTTATAATGATTGTTTAAGCACAAGAGAGAAATATGGAAATCAGTTGTATCATAAGTATCAGCATTTTTTTTTTTTTTTTTTTGATAAGTACATAAGTATCAGCATTTGATGCATAACAATGTCAAGTAAGCCTCATATAAACCATTTATAATGATTGTTTAAGCACAAGAGAGAAATATGGAAATCTTTTGTTCATGTGTACTTAGGGGCGCCTTACGCTTTTTTTAATAAATCTTTTATTACTTATCAAAAAAAGAGAGAAATATGGAAATCAGTTGTGTCATGAGTATCAGCAATTGATGCATTACAATGTCACAGTCATAGCCATACACAAGATATCTCATCACGGTTAACCTGATACATCGATCCATCATTTAAGGGGGTCACAAGCCGGAAAAGCCGTTGACATAGTTGTCAAATGGTGCAGCAAGCTTAAATGATGGATCTGTATGTCCAGTACTCTATAAAACATTATAAGATAATTTGTGACTGATTTCACTTGCAAAGATTAGGATTACAGAAACACAATGCAACCTATACATCTAAAAGGCAAATTTTGGGTAGTGCAAAAAATTCCGAAAGGACTTTCTGTAATAAGAAAAGAATTATATTTCTAAACTATTTCAAGTGAATGAGAAAAGCGATGAATTTAAAATCAGAAGCAGATATAATCCAACAGAAATATATAAATAAAATAAAATTACAAAACTTAAAGTAAACAAATAAAAATTACAAAAACTCATCTTGTACCTCACAGTAATATAACCAAGAAAAATTATCCCTTATTAATTCTACAGGCCCTAATCAATTAATTCAAACAGAAAATCTTACCACTTCAGTATTTAGAACATCCAATATCATAAAAAATTACATCAAATCAAGTGAGAGAAAAGTAGTAAGGTTAGCAATTTTAGCCTTAAGCCTCAGTTCATTTGAAAACATTTTACATGTTTCGCCATTCAAAAGAAGGTATTAATAATATTTCATTCAAGGGCAACCTGGGGGTGGCAATTATTATCTAAAAAGCAGGTACAGTTTGGGTTGTCAGGCAAATCAATTAAGGGCTCAAATTATTTGTCACCCCAACCAAAGCTGACCTCAGACCCAAAAAACATGACCATTTAGCTAGATTGACTCCTAAAAGGCTTAGGCAACTCATCAGACAAGTCAGGTAGACAAAAATAAGGTCATAAGGATTAAAATTTACAAATACAAGATATATTACAAGCATACAGATAAAATATATATATATATATATATATAGGGAGAGGGAGAGAGAGAGTTGATGGCTAATTTCATACAAACGTGAAAAGAGAGAGAGAATAGAAACAAGCTATGATAGCAATTGGGCCTTTATTTCATACCATAACCATGGTATACAGATTGGTCAGTGAGGACAGAGAACGAAGCAGCAATACAATTAACCCACCACCCTCTACTGTTTCAATTGTTCTTGCTAGTAGATTTGGCGTCAAAGCCTCAAAATCCTGATAAAAGTACAAAGAGTAAACTTTAACATATGTGAGACAGAGACGGAGGGAGTAACCATGAAGGCACCATTAATTAACCACTAAACAATTCAATTACATGGCTATACAATAGGCAAGCTTACCTGAAGCACACACATTCCAAAGGTATTACCAAGAATTCTTTCTGAATCCTTGTACAAGCAATATGTCAAACCTCCAGTCTCAACAAAAAGTGAAAAAGGATCAACCTTCTCAGGATCCAGAAGCCCCCTCTGCATTAGCTTTTTTACCTGCTTTGCACGTTTTTTCTTGTGACTGCATTAAAAAATCAACTCAGCGAAAAAATTCTGCAGGCACCTCTAAGAAATTCTCCCAACAGAGAAAATACAAGAGCACCCTACGGCAAACACAAGACTGAACTTGTGTAAAACGGAAGTATGTGTAATCGATAAGTCAAACTTCTTAAAGACCCGATGCTTGATCAACAAATGTAAAGGGGAAATATAATTAAGGCATTTAAATTTTGGTCCAATGATTACAATTTCTGTGAGTAGATATGAGGAGGTGCATGCACACAGCAAATGTCCCATTCTGAAAACCAAATATACATTTCTTTAAGAAGTAATTACTTTTGAGAGTGCTCATCATATGCTCTCAGACAATATTCATATCCTATGAGAAAGCATGTACACATAAAACTAGTTCCCTATAGGGTAATCAAATGTAATCAAACCATGCAGCAACATTAAGTAACGATGTATGAACTTTCCCCATATGGTATATGGGATATCAATGATTGCATTGTGTACTGCTGTAAGAAACACATAAACACAAAATCAAGACAGTATCCTTTACAATGGAAATCTGCTAACGAGTAACATTTATTTACCGCTCCCCAACCTTCCAAAAGAAGATAAAAGGAACAGGTAAAACTAACCTGCTGAGTTCAAGTTTGTCCTTGTAGCACCACAAAACATTTGGCTTCGCTTTAATAACTGCCTTACTTAGCATGTAATGGAGATTCACAATCTGCCCAACATTAAAACACAGGATTAGCAACCAATTAAGCATAATTTTTTTTGATAAGTACCAATTAAGCATAATTTGATGATGGATAAGGTTTTCAATTTGCACAAAAAAAAAAAAGGGCTCCATTCCACCACACCTAATAAGATTTCAGGCAAACCAAAACTCATAGTAATTCTTAGGGTTAGTTACTTTTTTTCCCCATGAACTACCACTCATTTATAAGTTGCCCTCATCAACTGACGCCTATCACACTCAGCCGTATGGAACTCTCATTTTGTTACAAAAAAAAAAAACCCGCCGTTAGGGAATATCGTTAAATCAAACGGAATATTCTTTTTTAGAAGTTAAATCTCGTTAAAGGACATAAATAACCTAAAATAAAAAAAGAGTAATTCTACATACCATATAAACATCCCACAGATATTCTACAAGCTGACATGGCAAAGTCTGGTAGCGATTGGATCAACCCTTGTTAAAAAAAAAAAAAAATTATATCCAATGGCTACTAGACCTTGCCACATCAGCTTTATAAGATATTTGTAGGATGTTTGTATGGTATATAGCATTACTCAATTAAAAAAATACCAAAATTAAGAAACTAAATAAAAAACACAAAAACTAAATAACTAAATAAAAAATTAAAAAAAATTAAAAAATAAAATCAATGAGAGAGAGAGAGAGAGAGAGAGAGAAGGGGTGGTCGTCGAACCACCCCTAAGCCTTTTTTGGGGTGGCTCGGCCACCCCCTATGAGAATCGGAGATGGCTCGGCTACCTTAGGATGTTTCCTTTTATCTTTTTTATATCTTTTTTTTTTTTTACTTTTTATTCAAAAATAAGGGTTAAATGCCTCCACCTAGATTTCATTTTGTTTCATAGGTGGTACCTCTCTTATGGGTAAAAACAGAGATAATAACTCCATCTATCTTCCGTTCATGAAACTAATGGAATTTCATATCAAACCAATCAAAACTCATGTCATATGCCTCAACAAAAAATTTATAAATAAAAATATGAAAAAGGGGTGGCTTGAGCCACCCCTTTGAGCCAATGGGGGTGGTCGGCCACCCCCCAGGAGCCAAACCTCTAATTGTTTTTTTCTTTTTGGCCTTTTGGGGGTGGCCGAACCACCCCCAAGGACCTTGGCTTGGGGAAAGTTCGGCCTCGCCAAAAAAAATAAATTAGGGGTTTGGCCACTTGGGAGTGTTGTTCCACCCTCAGACCGGCCATAGGGAGTGGCCGAAATCACTCCTAGGCCAAAAGGGTGTGGCTCAAGGCCCTTGGGGGTGGTTTAACCCAACCCCATTTTGCTCTTTGGGGGTGGCCGAACCACTCCCAGGGGCTTTGGTTTTTTTAACTGCTTTTTAGTATTTTCTAGTTTTCTTCATTTTTAAATTTGAATTTTTTTAATTATTTTTTTACAATTTTTTGTTGAGGCATATGACATGTGGCAGGTTTTTACTGGTTTGACATGGAATTCCGTTAGTTTCATGGATGGAGGTACCATCTCTGTATTTACCCATAAAAGAGGTATGGTCTTAATACAAAATCAAACTTAGGTGAAAAAAAATAAAGTCGTTAAAACTCAGGAACCAAAAGGGCATTTAACCCTAAAAATAATAACAATTTTAAGGGTATTTATGTAAATTTAGTTTGAAAACTTAAGAGTATTTTCGTCATTTTATATTTTTTTAATGATTTTGACAAACGGATGGAGGTTTTTTTTTTTTTTTTTTTGATAAGTAATGTTGTATATAACAA